>NC_140467.1:28005115-28510115 GCF_051167445.1 Perissodus microlepis | reverse complement strand
TCCACCTTCCTTGTGCACTGTCTGTTGCTTTGGACGGCTGACCCTGGGTAATTAAACACTACCTTCACCATCAGATTCTGCTCCTTACATCTTCACCTTTATAACTCACCTGATTAAACTGTATTGAGGCTTAGAGTTTGCATTATTAGGGGTGGTCCTCAGACAGGTGCTGTAGTTTCTAGCTACCTGCTAGGCATCACCTCAGCTAATTTGAGTCCCTGAACTGGACCTGTGGACCGTGTTTGAGCTGTTGGAGCTTTTTTTAAATAGTGTTATAAAAATCTGCTGTGGAGTCAAATGTACTAACAGACATTAAAAGTCTGAGGTGGAGTTCTGATGAGTGAAATTCTACAATTCAGCATTTAGCAGGTATCTGTGTCTGTACAGTAGATGGGTGATGTCATAGTGGCTACAGCTGGTCTGTCTTCAGTCAGATAAAGTTAAGAAAAAAGAAAAAGGATTACACTTCAGACAACAGTCCGATTAGTTTCTCCAAGATATACTAATACTAGAGGTGGTAGTCCAATGTGGAACAGCCATGGCAGGGAAACCAAATATGACAGTCTAAAATAGTACAACACTGCTCTCCCCTTTAAATATTAGGCACCCAAACAAGAACACTCAGGAGTTCAACAAAAAGTGTGAAAAAAGTGCTTCCTTTTTTTTTTTTTTTTAATAAAAGGAGTAGAGCTTTTGTTCTATTTTCATAAAAGCTGCCAAAACTGGTAGAATTGCATTGCAATAATTTTTGCGATTGTTTTCAAATGTAGAATTTCAGATTTTTTCAAACACATTATTTTACATGAATGAAGGCCTAATACATTTCAACATGTATTTTATTATAAATTACATTTTTATTTTACTTGAAGCAATTTTTATTAGTATTTATTTAGATTTATACCATAGTTTGAATTTAAGGCAGAAATTTAATTTATTTAATGTGTTTAATGGAGTTGTAATTGATAAGCAATTTTAAATTGATTGTATTTATGTTGCTTTGAAAAAAAATATAATAAACTAAGTACTTTTTATTTTTTTCCATATTTCAGGAATTATTTTTCATTTTAATTTATGTTAATTTTACATACAAAACATGCATTTTCTTTTAAATGTCTTTTTGTAAAATCTTTTTACATTTATCTGTTTGTAATAGTGTTTTTAATTGTACATGTATTTGATATTGTTTTAAATACAATGAATATATTTGACTTATTCTTAAGTCTTTTAATTGTTACTATAATTATTTTTTATAATTATTGTATTTCTTTTTATCTGAGGTGTGTCCTCCAGACGCCATGTTCTGTCGTGACGTCACCAAACGGGAAGTGAGCTCGTTGTTCTCCTTGGTGGCTGCCTGGCTGCGAAGGCTCGCGGACCAAAACAACTCCTTCTCTGCTGCGCTTCCTCCTCTTCCTCAGCACGGACCATGGACGGGTGAGAACGGGAAACCGTCCCGAACCTTCTCGGAACCGTTCCCACCGCACTTTTACCTTCCTTCCTCCCTTCGTTTCCTTGGTGACTGAACCGCACCTGCACGAGCCTCAGGCGCGCCCCTCCCTGCCTGTTTGTTGTTGGTGTTTACTGAAACGCTCTCCCAGTGCTCCGTTTTCCTGCTCCTTGCGTGCTGTTTAGTTGCTCGTGCTCGTGCGTTGCGCTGCGCTGCGCTGTGCTGTGCAACTCTGCTCTGTTCTGTTCGGCTCGGCGTGAAAGTGTCACGGGGCAACAGTAGCGACAGCCGCGGTGTTTTATTACCTGAAATCTCGCGATATGTGCGTGTTCACGCAAAGAGCAGACTGTGTACAAACAGAGAGGAATTACTTTCATTTTCTGTTAATTAGTTCGACTTTGGGGTTCTAAAATGTCGCCAGCAGAGCCCGAAGCTTCTTTAACTGATCCCGGGAAGAGGTTAATGGTTAAAATGTTAGCGGTAAAGTTAAACAGAAGCTCAGAGCTGAAAATGAAGAAGTCATCAATCATCTCCTGCAGTCTGTCTCAGGAAACAGGCTTTAAAGATCAATCACGTCTCAAAAAAAAATTTGCAAGAGAAGACACAGGATTTCAAATATGGAGGTTCATGTGCTGCTGATTTGATAAATTCATTAATAAATTGATGAAATGTGATATAACTTTGACATTTCAATAACTGATTATTGTGTTTGTTTCCAGGAGTCAGAGTTCAGCTCGTCTGTCAGCAGCTCTGAGAACATGAGCTCCTCTCACCTGTCCACAGGTGAGTCTATGAAAGTCTATGAAAGTGAAGCTCCTCCCACCTGAACCCTTCCCATCATAATTTACCTGTCTGTTTCTGTCTATCTGCAGTGGATGGCACTGATAGACTGTGTGTTTCAGAGCGTGCTCAGTGCGTCCCATCTCGGGTCCTTCACCTGCGTCAGCTTCCCCCTGACGTCTCTGAACAGGAAGTGCTTTCTCTGGCGCTTCCCTTTGGTCGAGTTAGTCAGCTGATCACGCTGAAGACAAAGAATCAGGTGAGCACTAACGATGCCAGCAAGGTGCGCAGTACACAACTGTCTGAATTCCTCCTAACCTGTTCTTTATTATTATTAAGTCATTGCTGGTGAAAGTGTGCAGGTTTATGTGGTTTAGAACCCTGAGCAATTCAGTTTTACTGTACAGCACATGTGCTCTTGCTAATTGGAGGAAAAGTGAAATAAAAATACACAAAATAAAAAGAAAGCCACTAAATTGTCGAGAGCGGTGTTCCGCTGTGACTGCTTGCGACGCCATCTTGCATCCAAATTTATTACTAACACATTTGGTAGCTGTGTGGGGGTTTGTGAGGTTGTACTGAGTGAGTAATCACCGTGTGTCATTATATAGCTCTTTAGTTAGCCACAAGAAGGCACTTTGTTATTCACTTCAGTTCAGTTTTATTTATACAGCACCAAATCACAACATGTCGTAAGGTAAAGACCCTACAATAGACCCTCACTATCCTGTCTCCCTTCCCTCACCCCCAACGCCCAACGCGAGTTGTACCCACCTATCTTTCCTTCGTCTGGATTCACTTACCCTAACATCTGCAATCAGGATAAGCAGTCACACAAAGCTGCAAAGGGAGATAAAGCTGTAATATGAGAAAAATCTAACAAGATTGAACACAGTATACAGATGCCTGCTTAACGAAAGTAGTGGTGGAGGACCAGCGCTTTATGAAGGCGTGAGTGCTTTAAATGCTTCGGTCAGTTAGACTGGACAACAGCTTAGCCTATTTAAAGCCTGGAAAGAACGCCAGTTAAAATGTGACTGTGTGAATGTGCGACTGCAATGTTTTTTTCTGACGAAAACAAGGCAATATCTAAATAAAAGCTTGTGCAGAAACATGAAAATGATGATAAAATGTATCGAGACTTTTGTCAAATAATAAAAACAAGATGACATCCAATCAGAACAAATAAGTTGTGTACAAAGGCGGGACGAGTTTGGAAGGTATCTGTTTAGAAGATGGAAGGCTTTTGGAAATGGCACTGTTTCTCATAAATTCGACAAAATGTAACTGCTTAGGAGGAATAGAAGAGCAGACAGATGAACACGTGCCAGGCACTTTTAATGTCTAGGAAAATAAGACGCTTTGCAAACTGTGGAGCAGCTCTCACTGATAAAATCATCACAGATTTTAGACTATTTCATTCAACTGAATCAACTTCAGATTTAGTCCATTTAATACTATAATAACGTTGTTGTAACTTGTTTGCATTAAACAGGAAAAAAAAAGAAAAGAAGTAAAGCTGCATCTAACAATCTATGTTTATACTGATGCTCATTGGGGAAGCACAGAGACATTCAGTTTAGTTCAGTTTTATTTGTACAGCACCAAACAGTCACCTCACACCTCACATATTGTAAAATAAAAACTCTACAATACTGCGGAGAAAACCCCAACAATTAAGCAACCCCTATGAACAAGCACCTCAGCGACAGTGGGAAGGAAAAGCTCCCTTTTAACAGGTAGAAACCTCCAGTAGAAACAGGTTCAGGCAGGGGTGGCCATGTGCAGCGACCGGTTTGACAGGACAAAGACATGCTGTGGAAGAGAGCCAGAGATTAATAATAACTAATGATTAATTTCAGAGAGGTTTATTAACACATAGTGAGTGAAGAAGAAACACTCAGTGCATAATGGGAATCCCCCAGCAGCCTACACCTATTGCATCATAACTAAGGGAGGATTCAGGGTCACTTGGTCCAACCCTCTCCGCGAGAGAGACTCTGCGCAGCAGTCTGAGGGCTCTGCCAGGAGTGGCGATGCTGTTTCCCAGAGAATTGATTAGTCAGTAGGTGGGAGTTTCACACCTGTTGATGTGTAATCTGGAACATAGCCTGTTTGCAGCATAAGTAACCATAGCGATATATCCCAGTAAAAAGTGAACCACCTTTGTAACACAGAAAAAAGAGTTAAACCTGAAGTCACATGGATAAGACCAAATCCTGCTTCGTAGCGCAGGCCTCTGGACATCAGAGTGAAGGAACGGAGAGACGGAGCAAAATGAATTCCCGCCCACAAACCTCTTCGTTGAATTCAAATTTAGTGGGAAAATGGGCATGTCAGTTTTGTTTCTTAGTAAAAACAGTTAATATGATTGTACCCTGTATATGCAGAGCTCCAGCTGAGCCAACCAGCACACTGTTTATTTGTATTTTATCTTGTCTATGTCATCACGCCACATGTGACTCAGATTGTCTTTTTTTAATGGCTTCTCATTGCTTTAGTGCCCTCTCAGGTTCTTACAGATGACCTCTCATCCAGAGATAAATAATCCTTCATTGATGCATTGGACACTACAAGTTATTTTAATAATCGTCTCATGGGTCTGTCACTAACAGTGACATGTTCATGGAAACAAGTAATGACATGTTTCAGGTGTGAGTCATGGCACCAGAGCTGAACTCTTATTTCAGCTTGTGTTGTAATATGGTGTTGTGCAAAAGTTTCAAGTCAGCCCTCATTTCTTTGTATTTTGATGGAATGATGGGAAATCGGTTCAGTGAAACGTGTGCAGAGATAAATGGTTCCACCCGCAGCTGCTCTGAGGTATGTGGAAGTATCGGGGGGACAGATACTGAACCCTAAATTAAGCACGATAAATCCATCAGAGCGCAACAAGTGTATGTGAATGTTAGGCAGGGTCTAAGCCACTCTTCCACTGAGTGGTGTGTTTTTATGACAGGCTGTAACAGGCGAGTAACAAAGAGTCTAAAATTATTTAAAGCTGGTTCCTCACTAAGTTTTCTGTTGTGCATAGACACTTGTTACTCTTTGTGTTTGGAGCGTTTTCATTCTTGAATGGCTCACAGAGAGCGGGTTTACAAACAAAAAACAGTCTTCCGAAAATGGTCAGAAATAAGGGGCGGTTCAAGACTTCTGCACAGCAGTGTGGTTCACTGTGTTGTGTAATTTGTGAGGTAGTGAAAGTCAAACACATGATGGCTGAGGCTTTGTGTTCTCTTCAGTATCCTTTGTGGTCTGATCTCAGCGTGGATTAAAGTAATGAAAGGCTTTTGTACTGCTCCCTCACTGCTTTATTTTGTTTACACCTGACTCTTGTCACATGATCCAAGCAAATCTTTTTTTTTCCCCTTCTGTGTGAATGGACAGATTTTCTACAGAGAGCAGCTCTAGCTAATGTTAGCTTAGAAAAGACGTCCCACCGTGACAGACTCACACAGAGAGGAACACATGAAATTTTTAAGTAATCGTTTTTTTTCTTTTCAGGCGTTTTTAGAAATGGCGTCAGAAGAAGCCGCTGTTACCATGGTGAACTACTACACCTCAGCCACTCCCTCCATCAGGAGCCAGCCAGTCTACATTCAGTACTCCACCCATCGCGAGCTCAAGACTGACAATATGACCAATCAGGTGAGGAGCAGCAACTCAGGCCCCACCCATGGTGTCTGTTTATTTGTTTGAAGTTTGATCTGTCATCTGTTTACAAAAAGCAGCGAGATGGTCCTTTAAACAATCAATGATATGTTTGTCTGCTGACAGAGGGCTCAGGCAACGCTGCAGGCCATGAATGCAGGAGCAGTGCACTCTGGGAACATGGCTTCAGGTGGGGAGGGCCGGGGCATAGCTCCAGGTCAGAGTCCCGTCCTGAGAATCATTGTGGAGAATTTATTTTACCCTGTGACTCTGGAGGTCCTCCAGCAGGTCAGGACTGCAGATATCATCAGTGTTATTATTGTTATTATTATTGAAGTTTTTATTATCATGTCCTTTCTAACAGTTCTTGGTGGTATTAATAAAATTTTTCCACAGATCTTTAGTAAGTTTGGCTCTGTGCTGAAGATCATCACGTTCACCAGAAACAACCAGTTTCAGGCTCTCCTGCAGTTCAGCGACACCGTGCATGCTCAGCACGCCAAGGCTGTGAGTCATACACCTACACACACATTCTCACTCACTCTCTCTCTCTCACACACACACACACATTTAGAAATCCAGCTCCAGTTCTAGGTCTGAACTGGTGCGGGTCCAGTCAGATCACAGTATGTGTCCTTCTGTCTGTCAGACTCTAGACGGTCAGAACATCTATAACGGCTGCTGCACGCTGAGGATCGACTTCTCCAAACTGAGCGTGCTCAACGTGAAGTACAACAACGACAAGAGTCGGGACTTCACCAGAGCCGACCTGCCAAGTGGAGAGCTAGAGCCCGCCGCCACCTTCGGTAAGAGTAAGGGCCTGTCTCAATATGCATACTTTTGCGTACTTGTGTTCTCGTGTACTCGTGATAAGTCATCAGTCAGAGACCAAGTACTGTTCCAGTTCAGAGTACGCATCAAGCCGAAAATATTCCCTGATGCCTCCAACGTCTTCGGAGACGTCTGTTACCCACCAGCTCCATAGCAGACTGGGAGGTCGAGGATCACTAGAGCCGGCGAGAACAGCGGATTCCTGGCACATCATTTTCAACCCCCCCGCGGTCTTTTGCTACTCAGGTTAAACATGATATATAGGTCTCTTAGATAACTTTAAAATGTTTATGTTTGGCTTTTTTCAGTGTTTTATTTGTTCCTGAGTAAATCGAGTTGGCTGAGATTAAAGTTAAGCTTCATAACATATTAGTCACAGTTAAATTAAGAGGGGACAGCAGAAAGAACTCTGGACCTGTGACATCATCAAGTACGCTGGTGTTTCAGTTGTACAAATTGCAAGTCCGTACTCATTAAGCGCACACACCTCGACTGACCAGCAGCTGTCATTTCTATAACTCTATGCAGACCTCAGAGTCATTGTATGGGGGCGGGGCTAGTGAGCTAACCTGTATGTGTGTTTCAGGTGTAGCTTTGCCTCCGTATGGAGCAGCGGCATTCCCACCCACTTTCCACCAACACACAGGTGAGTTGCACATGAACATCACCTTTGACCATTGACATTTACATGTTTTAAGATGAGTCCATGTTTAATAATCCGGCTGCTGGATGCGCTGAGCGTGAATATGGAAACCACTGAAATAAAGTTTTGGTGTTTTCCGTCCTCAGGTCTGTCCATGGCGGCCGTCCCCGGCTCGCTAGTGTCTCATCCTCGCGTCTCGCTGCAGATGGCGCCTCCTGCTGTCCATTCGGTGCTGCTGGTGTCGAACCTGAACCCAGAGGTCAGAGGTCACACATGCTCGCTCACACAGTCACTATCCAATCAGAGCACAGCTCACTGAGCTAACTTGTTTTTTGTTTTTGAACAAAATAATAATTACAGCACTCATTTTAGATGACAACAAAAAGTTACATACAGGTACAAGTGGTTAAGAACAAAGCAGCCATCGAATAAAGAACAAAAGAACAGTATAGGTCAGAAATACCATAAAGCAGCATACAAGTACAGTAAGGTGATCTATCATATAAAAATAAAAAACAAAAGTACGCACATACAATCAAGTAAGGTGTGAGCTTTATTTAAGTTACACTTGTCTAATGAAGCCTTCCACAGCAGCACTTCATTTTTAAATCCAGCAAAAATCGGAGTAATTTTCAATAAGCGACGTTTGTGCATGAAAAATTTTGCAACTATAATCTAATACTTGAAAGGTTAGAGAAGGGCAGTCAATATTTATGGAGGTTAGCCAGTACTGAAAATCATCCCCAAAAGATCTGGAACTTTCACATGAATAAAAAAGATGCTCTGTAGTCTTAATATCAGTATTGCAGAAAGTGCATGCATTCATATCTACAGGGTGGGCCATTTATGTGGATACACCGTAATAACATGGGAATGGTTGGTGATATTAAAGTCCTGTTTGTGGCACATTAGTATATGTGAGGGGACAAACTCCTCAAGATGGGTGGTGACCATGGTGGCCATTTAGAAGTCGGCCATCTTGGATACAACTTTTGTTTTTTCAATAGGAAGAGGGCCATGTGACACATCAAACTTATTGGTAATGTCACAAGAAAAACAATGGTGTGCTTGGTTTCAACGTAACTTTATTCTTTCATGAGTTATTTACAAGTTTCTGACCACTTATAAAATGTGTTCAATGTGCTGCCCGTTGTGTTGGATTGTCAATGCAACCCTCTTCTCCCACTCTTCACACACTGATAGCAACACCGCAGGAGAAATGCCAGCACAGGCATCCAGTATCCGTAGTTTCAGGTGCTGCACATCTCGTATCTTCACACCATAGACAATTGCCTTCAGATGACCCCAAAGATAAAAGTCTAAGGGGGTCAGATCGGGAGACCTTGGGGGCCTTTCAACTATCCCACGACGACCTTTCCAGGAAACTGTTCATCTAGGAATGCTCGGACCTGGCACCCATAATGTGGTGGTGCACCATCTTGCTGGAAAAACTCAGGGAACGTGCCAGCTTCAGTGCATAAAGAGGGAAACACATCATCATGTAGCAATTTCAAATATCCAGTGGCCTTGAGGTTTCCATTGATGAAGAATGGACCCACTATTGTTGTACCCCATATACCTCACCAAACCATCACTTTTGTTGTTTCAACAGTCTTGGAGGGATCCATCCAATGTGGGTTAGTGTCAGACCAATAGCGGTGGTTTTGTTTGTTAACTTCACCATTCACATAAAAGTTTGCCTCATCACTGAACAAAATCTTCTGCGTGAACTGAGGGTCCTGTTCCAATTTTTGTTTTGCCCATTCTGCAAATTCTGTGCGCCGATCTGGGTCATCCTCGTTGAGATGCTGCAGTAGCTGGAGTTTGTAAGGGTGCCATTTGTGAGTAGCTAATATCCGCCGAAGGGATGTTCGACTAATGCCACTCTCCAGTGACATGCGGCGAGTGCTACGCTGTGGGCTCTTGCTGAATGAAGCTAGGACAGCCACTGATGTTTCTTCATTAGTGACAGTTTTCTTGCGTCCACATTTTGGCAAATCCAACACTGAACCAGTTTCACGAAACTTAGCAAGCAGTTTGCTAACTGTAGCATGGGAGATGGGTGGTCTCGTAGGGTGTCTTGCATTGAAATCTGCTGCAGTGACCCGGTTACTGCGTTCACCAGATATCAACACAATTTCAATCCGCTCCTCACGTGTTAACCTCGTCGACATGTCAATGGCTGTGAACAAAGAGAAACTTGTAAATAATTCATGAAAGAATAAAGTTACGTTGAAACCAAGCACACCATTGTTTTTCTTGTGACATTACCAATAAGTTTGATGTGTCACATGGCCCTCTTCCTATTGAAAAAACAAAAGTTGTATCCAAGATGGCCGACTTCTAAATGGCCACCATGGTCACCACCCATCTTGAGGAGTTTGTCCCCTCACATATACTAATGTGCCACAAACAGGACTTTAATATCACCAACCATTCCCATGTTATTACGGTGTATCCATATGTGGCGGAGGTGTGGTCCCGGGCGCGGCTGCAGGGGAGGAGTGGTGCAGTGAGCTCAACGGGGCGGTGCTGGAGATGCCGGTGAGAACAGCTGATGGCGATTTGGACTGATGGTTTTTTCCTTCCCTTTTTATAGTGAGACGGAGAGCAGCGGAGGGAGGGAAATCAGCTGGGACCGACAGCTGTCAGACTGTGTTCAGTCATAACCCAGGGAAAACTATAAATAAATGTGGAATCTGGTGATAAAGACCTGTGTGTGTGTGTGTGTGTCTCCTCCGTGCGAGTGTCACGACTCACTCGATATAACCTATCTTTTGATAAAATGAAGCGCGGGTAGGTCCGCACGGCTTCAGGGCGCACCACGTGACCATCAATCTCAATCACCTGGTCAAAGGCTGAGCGTAGGGTGTCATCACGAGACTGCTCCAGTGGGAAATCACCCGTGGGGGGAACTTCCGGAGCCGGCGGGGCTTCCCATGAAGGACCCGCCGGCTCCCCCTCCCCGGAGTCAGTGTCGGACGACCCCGCGTCACCGCTGAGCGCCGTGCAGACACTACATGCTACTAACGGTCGTGATCGCATCCCCGCATACTGTCCCAACAGATGATGAAATCCCGGCCAATTCGTGCCCAGAATTAGGGGATGTGACAGGCGCGGGCTAACCGCAGCCGTTACTCTATGCGTTTTGCCCTTATACTTTAATAACAGCGGCACTATGGGATACCTGTGAACATCACCATGAACACACTTCACCTCCACCCATTCTGCCTCCAGCAATGCCCCGGGACGAACCAAGCCTTGGTGCACGAGGGTCTGCGTGCAGCCCATGTCCACCAAAGCATGGCGTATACCCCCTCGAGTCCTTACCGGAATACTGTATGTCCCTCCTGGACCGGGACAGGGTGCTGGGGCACCGGCAACGCGGAACACCTGCCCCACTTCCATCAGAGGACAGTCCCTCCTCAGGTGTCCCGGTTGCCCGCACTTCCAGCACTCCTGCCCCGGCGTCTGTGCTGTTCTCCGTGGCTCAGGGGCGGCACTGCTCATGTCTGATCCCTGGGAAGGCACAAACGCAGCAAAAGGATTAGTGGGGCTCAGCGCCGGCGCCCGCTCTGCCTGCCCTGGCGCAGGTACCCGGCGCCTCGGTGCCGGCACTGGGGCTTGTTTGCTCGGCCTCCGGCCGCTGTCCCCGGGCTCCCCCGCTCTAGCGGCAAGGTGGTCCTCCGCCAACGGTGGCATCTGACCCATCTCGCCGTCTCCGCAGGCAGCCCCTGCTCCAGCACCACCTTGTCCACCAGCAGCGTCTCGCCCTGTGACGATCCCGGCTGCAGCCAGCGCACCGCCGTGTCGTGCAGCTTCCGGGCCCAAGCAAACGGCCGATCCGCCGCGGCCAGCCGACAGGCCCGGAACCGCCGGCGATGATCTTCAGCGGTGAGCCCCATCCTGTCCACCACCGCCCGGCTCACGTCCTGGAAGCTGCTCCTCGAGGTCGGCGGCAGACTCAGGGCCGCCGTCTGAGCCTCCCCCAACAGCAGAGGAAGCAAACGCGGAGCCCACTCCACCTGCGGCCACTGGCAGGCCTCCGCCGTGGCACGAAAAGTCTCCAGGAAAACCTGGGGGTCGTCCCCGTCCCCCATCTGGGGCATTGCCACCGACAGCGGCAGAGGCTTCGGCGGAGCAGCGGCTCCAACCAGCCGCTCCAGAACCAGAGTCTGCCGGTCCGCCTGCTCCTGCAGCACAGCCAGGTGAGCCCGCTGGGTCGCTGCTTGGTCTTGGCTCATCTTCGCCATCTCCGCCAGCATCTGTGCCAGAAACTGCAAAGGCTGGGCGGCGCAGCCTGTGGGTCGGACATCCCCACGCCGGCTGGACACTGGGTTTCGGCACCACTTGTGACATGCACTACACACAGGTACACACACACACAGGTCTTTATCACCAGATTCCACATTTATTTATAGTTTTCCCTGGGTTATGACTGAACACAGTCTGACAGCTGTCGGTCCCAGCTGATTTCCCTCCCTCCGCTCCTCTCCGTCTCACTATAAAAAGGGAAGGAAAAAACCATCAGTCCAAATCGCCATCAGCTGTTCTCACCGGCATCTCCAGCACCGCCCCGTTGAGCTCACTGCACCACTCCTCCCCTGCAGCCGCGCCCGGGACCACACCTCCGCCACACCATATAAATGGCACACCCTGTATATTGAATTTCTTGTGAAGCTAGTCATCGGACAGATATATGGCATTTAAATTTTTAAATTGATTTTCTTTTGCTTTCGGTGGAATTGGAAAGGAAAGATACTTAGTCAAAAACTTCCAAGTTATAATCTTTAAACATATATTTTCCACTGAACTAATTTTATTCACCTTCTGCAGAACGTCACACCTCACTGCCTCTTCATCCTGTTCGGTAAGAAAACTCCGATTTTATTTCTTTAACGTGTTTGAAACGTGTTTCTGTGCTGATTCATTGACAGTTTTTTTTCATGTTTTTTCAGGTGTTTACGGAGACGTTCAGAGAGTGAAAATCCTCTTCAACAAGAAGGAAAACGCTCTTGTTCAGATGAGCGACGCCACGCAGGCTCAACTCGGTCTGAAACAATTCAGTTCATTTAAAAAAAACAAAATTTATTAATTTTAACATTTTTTCTTCATTTTTAATGAGGCTGTGAGCGATGATACAGAAGGTCAGTTCAGTGAATTAATCTGTGATGATGATTAATTCAGCATAATAATAAATATTGTCATGAATAATGACTAAATGCACGGGAGTACAGTGGTCAATTGAATTATAATCAATGAAAAGTTCGGAATTGTATTTTTAATGATTTTAATACTGTAATGGATGAGCAGAAGAAAAATTCTTGTTTATCTCAAAAATATCTGTTGATAAATTCAATCGTTGTCTTAGTTTTTCATTATTATTTATTGAATAATCTCTATTTGTTCCTCAATGACAGCGATGAGTCACCTGAACGGGCAGCGTCTCCATGGTAACGTGATCCGGGTGACGTTGTCCAAACACCCGGTGGTGCAGCTGCCTCGCGGAGGGGCTGGGCAAGAAGAACAAGCACTGACTCGGGACTTCTCAGGCTCTGCCCTCCACCGCTTCAAAAAGCCGGGCTCCAAAAACTTCAACAACATCTTCCCTCCGTCAGCAACGTTGCACCTCTCCAACATCCCGTAAAACCGCCTCGCTTCCTGTTTGATGTTTTTGACTCTTGGAGACTGATATGCATTTAAATATCTTTGTCCTTCATTGTTTCCTTGTTTCCTAGCTCTTCAGTGAGCGAGGAGGCGTTGAAGGATTTATTTTCTTTGAATGGATTTGCAGTAAAAGCTTTCAAGTTTTTCCAGTAAGTAACAAAGCAACTCCGTTCACTGATTTGTGCTTGTTAACCAATCAGAAAAAAGAAGATTATCTGATTTATTTAAAAAGAAAAATACTATTTAAATGAAAACAAAAAACATATTTTTTAAATACAGATGTTACTGAATAATTTTAAATGTAATTTTTTTTTAAATATTATTTAAATCTATAATTTTTTACTGTATGAAATGTTTACTTTACGAAATAATGAAAAAAGAAAAAAATAATGAAATAAACTGTTTAAAAAGTTCAGTTTTCTCTTCAGTTTCTAATGTTAAAAAAAAAAAATTAAAAATTCTTTAAACTTTTTTTTTGTAAGTGTTTATGTACTCCTTTCCTCTCCCTCCTTTCTGATGGGTTGTGCTTGATGATGTCACTTCCTCTGATGTCACAGGAAGGACAGGAAGATGGCGCTGATGCAGCTGGCTTCGGTGGAGGAAGCCATTGAGGCTCTGATCGCCCTTCACGACCACCAGCTGGACCACAACCAGCACCTCCGTGTGTCCTTTTCCAAGTCCACCATCTGACCTTTGACCTCTGAGCGCCGCTCAGAGCACAGGGCTTCTGATTGGCCCGCGGCGCAGACAGACAGACCACGGGGATATCTTTCTGTGCCTACAGCCAGCCTCGTATCATGGTGGCAAATGATGTCACAACCGAGGGTCATGGCCATGGCTACAGAGGTTACAGAGCACATTCCGGAGCAGACTGAGTAGCAGTGCATTGTGGGTAATGAAGTCCATCATGGAGGTGACGTGAGTTTGTGTTTGTTAATGTGATGCAGGAAAAGAAATCAGGAAGTAAAAAAAAAAAGAAGGAAAAAAACCTGCCTTTTATCAAAGGTTTACTTTGAATTTATCTTTATTTAAAATTACCAATGAGCATTAAGTAAATTATTATAGATATTATTTTTAAATGAAATGAAATGATTTGACCCTTTTTTTTGTTTAAAATTCAGATTCCAACGTTTTTCTTTTTACTTCAGGTTTTTATTTTTCTCGTTCTTCACAAACTTCCGCCTTGTTATTTTTGAATTTTCAGCCTCTCTGCACACTGCCGTCTGATTGGCTGGAATTATGTTAATGATTATTATTTTTAATTATTATTTTAGGGTTAAGCTGCGATCTCAAATCTTCTTCTGTGCCTTATTTTCTGAATTATTCTGCTGGGTTCTGGTTTTTTACGTGGTGTTTGGAGGTTTTGGTGATGGATTGTGTTTGTGTGTCTTTAGATTTTTTTTTTTTTTTTTTTTTTTAAAGTAGAATTTTTCTACTTCATTTAAAATATTTTTTGTTGGTGGTCAACATTTTGGGTGGGTTTTTTAATCATGAATGTATTTATACTGTACAACATGTAAGGCTTTCTGTGTGTTTGTGCGTGGGTATTTATGTGTGTGTGTGTGTGTGTGTGTGTGTGTGTGTGTGTGTGTGTGTGTGTATATATTAAGCTGAGTTGTGAGTGGTTGAGCTTCAAATGTCCCATCTTTTACTGAATTAATTTTATTAATTTCACTCCCTTATTTTAATATTTTTTTTCATTTTCTGTTTGGATTCGATTTTTTTTTT
The DNA here is from genome assembly GCF_051167445.1 of Perissodus microlepis. NCBI lineage: Eukaryota > Metazoa > Chordata > Actinopteri > Cichliformes > Cichlidae > Perissodus > Perissodus microlepis. The sequence goes on along the minus strand of NC_140467.1, from coordinate 28,495,368 downwards.
TTTTTTTTTTTAAATGGGAAAAAAGCCACAAAATACAGGAAGCTGCCGATTCCCAGTTTGCCTTCTGACCTCAGACCTGCCTACCGCTGCCATTTAGTTCATTTTCTGTTCAACTTTCCCCATTTTACATTTTTAATTTACTTCTTTTAATATTGGAGTTTTGTTCCACTTATTTAAAGATTTTAAGCACTTTATGTGAAATTGTTACAAGCGTTGTGGGTGGGTGGGTGGGTGGGGTCAAAACAAGCCAAAGTTCCTGTGCCTTTTAATTGGACAAATCCATTTGCCCCCATTATGAAATCACTTCCTGTTTGAATGGCCTAGAAAACTGTTTTCCTTCTTTTAAATTTAAATGTAAACCACACCGTTTTTTAAAAAAAGAATTTTGCGATAAACCCACCTACTATTGCCTTTCAAAATAACATTCCCTGCTAATGTTTTGAAAGCATTTTTGTTTACAGTTGTCTACATATTTATTCTAGCCTTGGTTAATTAATTAATAAACAGTTGGGATTAAAAAGCGTGTATGTGAAAACATGAAATCTTCAAAATATATTTGCCCTTTCAGAATAAGGTTAGAAATGGTTGTTTAAAATGTTGGGATTTTATTTTGATTTTTATTTAAACTTTTTGTTAAAACAAACTGTTTTTATACCTGAATGTATCAGCTGATGTAAAGTAGTTGTGGTGCATTGTGGGAGCTGGTGGGACTTTATTGTTATTATATGAAATATTTTTAACATGGACCAGTGCATGATGGGAGGGGGCAGCGCTAAGCTAAGCCACACTCTGCTCCAAAACAAAGTTTGTTAATTTTTATTTATTCTGAAACTTTGACAGGAAGTTGTAGCATGAATCACTGAATAATTAAATAAAATCATCTGACTGCCAAAGACTCCGCCCACTCAATCAACTGAGCCTGTCACAAAACACTTACAGATTTTAGGTTGAGATAAAACTTTATTGTTCCTATCGTGACACAGTTGTGAACTGTGATTGGTCTGTTCCACATTAGATAAGTCTTTAGAAAAAATAAACAACAACAACAACAATAAACAAACATGATTCATCTGACTGGCCACGAGGGTTCATCCGACAGAGTGATGTCATCAACCAAACCGCAAGTGGCTACGGTAACAGCTTTAACGCTAACATTGAGCTTAAAGAAACACTTTTTCTCTCACATCCTCACACACATACACAGTGTTCAGACTGAAAACTTCAGAAATGTGGATTTTTGGTCCTTATTTTTTTATTTTTTTTATTTTTTACATTTAGAGAAATTCTTGAAATGCTACGACCATTCCTTACAAAAAATACTGGAATTCATTCAGTGCTAGATTCCCAAGTGTTTTCCAGGGTCAGAGATTAAATCAGGGGAGAAAAAGACATTTGAGCTCCCAGAACAGTTATTGTCTCATTTGGTAATTTAGTTTTTTAATTAAGACAACTCTTTTCCCGCTGTAATTTTTTTTGTTTCTGGATTTTACTCAAGAAGACAACAATCCCTTTAGAAGTTTTCTAATCTTTTCAGTTTAAAATTTAGATCAATTTTATACTTGTGTTGTTTTAACAATTTAAAATGAAATGGCAAAGAAATATTTATTTTTATTTTTAATAATGATGTGCATCTCACATCGGACTAAAGAGTATTTTACCGTTTATGGGTTTTGCAGCTGAACTGATGATTGAACTTGTTGATTTTGTGACAATTTGTCACGTTTCCGTACCTTTGCCCCTTCACAATGACAAAATAATGACATTCTGACGATTTCATTTCATTACAAGGACTTTTTTTTTCAAATAACTTAATGATGAATTAAGAGAAAACTTCACTTGTTCATTGTTCACTTCATTTTTTTTTTCTAAACGACAGTCAGCGGCCTCAAGTCCTTCAGCTGCTCATGTTTGCATTTTTTTTATGTTTATCCTAAAGCTGCACAGATTTTATGGACAGAAGCAAAAACCAAGCAGCTGCTTTCCTGTAGTGACTCACAAGGCTCAGAAGCTGAATATAATTCACCTTTCACATAAAGATGATTCTGGAGCTGAAGATTAGTTTCAGCTGAAGTCTCTTTATGACTCCAGAACCAGAACTGGACGACTTCAGCTCATCCAGTCAGAACCACCCAGGACAGATTTTCCTCTTTTATCCAAAAGGTTTTTTTTTGTTTGTTTACTTTTGTAAAACAATGGAAACGGATAAAAGTCGTGATAATCAGAAGGTTTCAGATATTTTACTCTGAAAACAGCACAGTCCTCCAGCTCCAGCTTTCCAAAAACCACCGAAGAAGAGAAGGCTTTGCAATAGAAAAACAGTGAAAGCTGACTTTTGTTCTTCTGATATGTGAATGTGACGAATGTCACATTCAAGTTTGTGCTGCAGTCTCAAATTAAGTAGTTTTTTAAATATCTGACAGCACAGAGGACTTTCAGAGTAAAACGTCTGTTCTCGTTCATGCCTATTTTATGCCCGTCAATACCTTCCATGCAAAATAATATCAGCCAATCAGGTGGGAGTATTGTGTAGTCCTCTGTCCTGATTGGCTCACGGTCTTCCTGTTTTCTTGCTCTGATCAGAGACCAGATGATTCAGTGCATGTGTCGCTCACATATTTCCTTGCTTCCTGCTCTCTCATTGGCTTGTTCTGGCGTCTTTCAGCTTTTAGCACCAAAAGAAAGATAAATAGTTAAAACACGCACACACACAGACACACGCACGCTCATGTGCACACGCACACACACAGACACACACGCACGCTCATGTGCACACGCACACATGCACACTCTTCAGTTTTTCCTCATAAAAAAAGAGAAAAACAAAACAAACATCAGTCTCTTCATCTCCTCGCTGTAATGAGGAGGTGAGGGTGGAGGTGGGGGGCAGATGAGGCCCGTCACCGAGGTAACTAGACATCGAGGATCTCCTCAGCGGTGCCTCCGCAACGTAGCCGGTAGCGTCCAGTCCTCCAGCTGATGGTTGGGTCCCACAGAGCCGACAGGAAGATCTGCACCGCCATCGACTCCCTGATGAACCAGGCGACTGCAAAGTCGAGCTTCGAGAAGCACAGAGGGCCGCCCTGTGGTGATGTCATCAACCAATAATCAGTCACACTTTTAAAAAAAATCTCCTTATTTTTCAATTTCATTTAAATTGATTAACTTTCTTACATTTGTTTGCATTGTTTTTCATTAAAAAAAACCCTTTTAAATCTAAACATTTTTACGATTATTTATTGAACTGAACCTTCAAATATTTTCATCTTTTTGTTCCAGTTTTTAATGTTTTTATTTTTTTTAATTGGCTTAAGTTTTTTTTTAATTTAATTAACCTTACTTACTAAACTGTCATCTTTTCTATTTAAAGGCAGAAAATTAATACAACATTCATATTTTTCATATTATTATTAAATCAATCGGAAAACATCAGTAATTGGCAGCTTCATATTTGTGTTTCTGAATTCTTAAAAATGAAAAAGTAATTATTGTTGAAAAAAAATATTCCTTTTAAATTAGAAGTATGTGATATTACCTGGACCCCGGTCAGCTGAATGTAGTCAGATATAAACCAGGCGAGACAGTGACACATGAAGAACACCATCATGTCCCATCTAAAGCACACACACACACACACACACACACGCACACAGAGATCAATATAGTTTCTCTGGATGATGTCCAGGTGATAAATGTTTAACCTATTTTTTGGTGATTGAGGCCAAAGAACAAAAAACGCCCAGTCAACCAATGACCTCATCCCTGTGTGGTCAACTGTGTACCTGAACACGTAATGAGCGGCCCAGCCGATGATGAGACTGGCGAGGAAGCATTCGGAAACAGGCTCAAGCACGGTGCCGGGAAGCATGTTGATCCTCAGCTTCGTCCACCTGCAGACATAAAACTTGATTAATATCAGCTGCTTTGAGGATTCAGATCAAAGAGGGGATTCAGAATTATGAGCTATGGTCCAACAGCTACAACCACTCTTTAGTCAAAAGCACACGCCCCTAATAATGCTGCTTATAACTAATAATAAAAACTAAATGCTAATGGCTTATTGTGAAAAACAAAACAGGTAAGAAAATAAAGAACACAATAAATGTAAATAAAATTATGTCTTGCTGCAGGTCATGGACCAAAAAAAACACACACAAAAAAAAACAAAAAAAAAAAACAGGCAAAATGGAGGGAAAAACATTTAAAAACCATCACTAATCAATCAGTAATGAGTACTGAGGTCACCTGATCATGCGGGACTGGAACTGGCCAATGGAGTAAGATCCAGAATTCTGCAGCGCCACCTGTGTCGCCATGGAGAATTTCCAGCCTCTGCAGAGAGATAGCATAAGTGTGAAGTGAAGCTCTGACAGCAACATCGACAGGGTGCTAATGTTAACGTGCCAACCTGTCAGCAATAGCTTTAGCCATGAAGTAATCCTCAGCAATGTACTGGGCGAAGGCGACCAATCCGCCGGCCTGATCCAGAACATCCTTCCTCATCAGACATGACATACCCGTCACGCACTTTATCCCAGTCACATTAGCCGAGATGTATGAACGGGGGTGGGATGTCCCAAAGTACACCTGGAAACAGGTTAGTGTTAGCATTTGTTAGCATCAAGACAACTAAAGAAAAGAATTCCCATTACATTAGTGTGACTTTACCTGTTCCAGTGTGGCAGCGAAACCTTGGCGGTCGGCAACGTACGGCAACCCATGTACCAGTCCCACCTTCTCTGTCATCTGATTAGTCATATCTGTCAGGGTGTCCGGTTTCACTGCAACACACAAACACAAAGGGAATTAGCTTTAGAATCAACAATGATAGCCATCACATCAGTGGTGAAGAACTGACCTCTGATGCCACTGTCGCAGATCCACACCAGGCCATATTTGGCTCCTTCATAGCCCGGCATCAAGTTATTGATCTTGGGGTTAATTCCAACTTTCTTCCCTCCTGAGAACCAGAGACATCACATGCTAATATTAGCTGCTAACAGATGAAAAACATGTAAGAAAAAAAAAAAAAAAAAGCATAATTTAAAGTAATTTTTTCTCACCAATGAATAATCGAGCGTCTACATTCGGGTATTTTCCCAACAACTTTTTGCAGACGTCAACAGCTGGATCGTCTTGATCCTGAATGCACAGCAGGATTTCAAACTGTAAAACCAGATGTTTCAATTAGTCTGAGAAGCGGTACAACAGCAGACAGATGTTTATTATTGGAGCTCAAAGGTTAGTAAATGTTACAGGGTAGACTGAGGCAATGGAAGGTCAGTCTGTGGAAGGACAGGGATGGTAACTGGGACTGTAGGGTGGGACAGTAGGAGTCTTGGTAGTCAGGCAGTCATTATAGGTTAGCTGGGGGGAGTACTAAGGGGTAATTATCTGGGTTGGGAGTATTTGGCTTCACCTTTGGGTAATCCAGTGTAAAGAATGTCTCCAGGTTGGAGATCAGGTTCGGGTCAACTCCTTTTAGTGGCTTCAGCAGAGAAACTCCAGCTAGCTGCATGAACGGCTGTTTGACCTCTGGTCTTTTCTTGTGGAGGTGAAGACGTCTGAAAGAAAGAGGTCAAAGGTCAGCAGGTAAAAATCAAAGAAACATTTGAAAAAACAAACAAATAAAAACATTATTTAGAGAGAACATCATTACCAACATATTTTAAAGTCTCTGGGTTTATCAGGAATGGAAAATCTGCAGCGCCTGGGTGAAAAAGTTCCTGTTAGCATAATCTGACTGTGATGTCTCACTGGGTTAAAAAAAAATAAAATCATTCATACAGATTGCGTTTTATCTAACTGGTGACCTTTGATTTATTTCAGTGTTTTATTTTATTATTAGGAAATCAGTTTGGCCAAAGGCAAGGTAAAGATTTATAGCTCCAGGTTCTATTTAACTTTATTGTTGTACTGGAAGTAGGGCTGTGCGATATGACCAAAATCTCATATCCTGATATAAGAATTCTATCGTCCCGATAACGATATAAATCACAAAAATGTAACATTTTCTGTAAACTCTGTGAATCTCGGGCAGCTCGACTTGCAGGAAGTGTTTCCAGCTGCGCGTCATGTAGCTGGAGTCGAGTGTTTTAACCGATGTATGAAACTATACATTTTTAGACATAAGTTGTAAAGGCCGCCGTTTTCTTTGTGAGTATTTATTACACGGCGTGCTGCGGGGAAAAGCCTGTTCTAACGTTTGAGTCTAAGGTTTATTTTTTAGCACCTGGCGGCTCTTTTTTTAATTCTCATCCGTAAATAATTTGCTCTTTCACGTGATTCAGTTTATTTTGAAAAGTCTCAATAGGATCTTGAGCTTTATTGTGAAAGGTTTATGTGGAACATAAACAAGCGGACACGCGATGGTGCTACCGTCGTTGTTGCTAACCACAACGCATAAAAACAGGCGCTTGTCCGTCCGTAGTGTGGTTATATAAAATATAAGAGAAAGAGAGAACTTTAGGAAATGAATATAGCCACTACAGCGACCATCAAAACGATGAAAAAATATTGCCGTAAACAGTTTATTTTGCGACACCACGAAACAAACGATAGCGTAAAATGCAACGATAGACGTTTTTATATCGTCATCCGATATATATTGTTATATCGAACAGCCCTAACTGGAAGGGAGCTAGTATATTTTCCTGTGTCAGACCTGCTCCAGCAGCTTACTTTAACTATTAAAATTAATGCAAAGTGTTCTGATCCAGGGAGGACAATGATGGCCTTTTAACTGGAAGCACAAACACGATATCCAGACTGAGGTTTTCCTAGTGAGCTCAAACTAAGCCTGTTAAGAGATTTTAGTTACTAAAATAAAAACAAGAACCAGACTTCCAAAGAAACAAAAACTGGGAACTAACTGAAACAAAAACACATTTACAAAATTAGAAAAACAAATTGAAATGCACTTTGTAAAGGACACAAAGAGTTCCTCCCTTCACATCACAGCGTTCAGCGATACTGTAAGAATGGAGTGGTGAAAAAAAGCAGGTGGAGGTGTCTGTATTTATATTAATGACAGACGGTGCAACAGCTACACACTATCATAGTGATGTTCTGTCCTTGTCCTTTAGACCCATCTATGGAGATTGTAAAGTTTTTTATAGCTTATTTATATTAATCAGAGAGCAAATACTTGGGCTGCAGCAGAGATAAGATATGGTTAGATAAGTAGGTTACCAAATGTTGTTTCTAATACCCTGTAATCTCTCCTGAGGAACTTCAGAGCATCCTACCAGAGAGGAGAGGGACCTGGATTTATATTTTAGCAAATATAAACAAGGCACTACAGGGTTCAGAACACTTCTCTACACACAGCCGCTTAAAACCAGCAAACCTGAGCTTCAATCAGTGAGATAAGAATAATGACAGTGCACTGTCTCACAGAAAGCTACGGCATCTTCATAGGCTCTACAGTTCTCTTTTGATAAGGGAAAGCTTTGACACAACATAGAGATTTTTAAAAGATAAACTATGGGTAGCTGGAGAAGTAAAAGCAGCAACGAGGAAGCACAAACAAGCTGTCTGCAGGGGAACAAAGGCGACTCGCTTCTTTCTCCTCAGAAAGAGGAAATTAGACAAAAAACAAACAGATTTCAACACAGACCATAGTTGATATTGTGGAACAATCCTGGCCAGGAAGTAAATGTAAAAGCAGAGGAAGTTTCTCAGACTTTTAAGACTATTAATATTCGAAAAGCAGCAGTAGGAGTGAAAGAGGGTCTTCTTCAGTCGCCTGTTCCAAATCTGATTCCATACCCATCGAGTTCCCAGAGCCTGAAAGTCCTCATTAACAGTTCCTGTACCAAAAATATCAAAAGCACAGGCCATACAGGAAATGCTCTTTTACATGTACCGCAGAAAATACACAGTCATCTGGACCAAACCTGTGTGTGCCATGTTTCATCTGCATTTAGTAAGAGCACATATCAAAGGCTGCACAGCACAATCATCAGATGTGCTCAATCCTTTTGAGCTGACTGATCACTGCATGTTAGAGTGAAAGCTGCAGTATCATCTGTTACCACGACGGCCCTCCGGGGTGTACTGCAGTACATCTCCATTCATTACTCTGTGAATGCAGTACATTAACTCATCTAAAGTCTTTAATTTACTGAAGGTGCAACGATTGGTGGTTTGATGAGAGAAGATGAAACAGACTTTGTTACTCTGTGTTTTATCCATTTGAAAACAGAAGAGATGATTTTTGCTTTTAGAGCGAGCAGGATGGCTTTGAGTCATTTAGAGAAGGATTACAAGGTTTGTACTTGATGTGGAGATGGTTGGAGGTGGACAGAAGTACAGAGTGTGTTTTGTGCAGACCTTAATAGGTCTGTAAACACTGCAGGTTAGGAACAACATGGTATGATGCAACTCTGGGAGTTCCAAGTGCTGGAAAAAGGTGTGACATCCTCAACAACGTCTCACACCCTCCTCATGGTGAATATATCCTCTACCATCAGGACGGAGTTACAGGGCACCACCCTTACAAACGCTTCACACCCAGAGGTCTGTGGTACAGGTGTCACTCGCACATAGCTGTGCATAGAAGCACTTTCTTGCTGTTGATATGTTTATCTGACAGTCAATATCAACATTTTATCGAACCACTCTTTCTGTCATGCTTAAAAGCTCCTTTTTACTCCTAAGTGATACAGTTCATTTAGATTAAAATATGATTCATTTTCTCTCAGCTTCCGTCAGTGATGCTTTCTGTCAGCTCAAGGCATCACTTTAGGTTTAAAATATGTGATGAAGGAGTTTAGCTGGTGTTTTCCTGTGAAAACACTGCCTGTGAGACAAAAGGCTCTTCATGAGAGTCCGTTTCACATAGGCTGCCTCACTCGTCATGCTGACATTGAGCATATGTCCTGTTAATGGTCATGAATAAGACCAAAGGCAGTGACTGTCTGTTTGATCCAAGGATAAGAATGAGGGAAAGGCGATAAAGGTAAAAGCACATGGCTTTGCCGTCCTTACAGATAATTTTATGTTAAAATAATAAACAAACTAGCTCAGCTTTTAATTAACCTTCCCAATTATTTCATCCTCATGTTATCTGTATAGATTCACATGTTGTCAAAGTGAACATATAACTTTATTTTCTGGCAATACACATTTTTAGAAGAGCGCATGTGTGATGTGTCATTTTCATTCCAAATATTAATCCCATTGAAAGCAGGCATGAATGCTGCCGTCCTCCCTACATCTTCCAGGGAAGTGTGAACATGTATGAATGTGTTGAACACACTGTGTATGTATGAACACACTGTGACAGATTCCCGGATTTCCAAGAAACTTTGGAAGCATGTTTACCTCCACCACACTGTGTAGACAACAAGGTACAGTTTCACATCCTTGTGCAGATCAACTCGCGTTATCTTTCACCGTTAACAGCCAACTAAAACACATTTCCCATGTTTGTTTGAAGTATGCTCCAATTTTCTTTCCCTACTGAAAAAAAGGAAGCTGTCACATGACTTCTTAAGAATTTCAGGGGAAGCAAATCTCACAAAACCTTCAGTAAGTCAGCTGCTTTTTGCTCTTTCAAAGATCTGGAGGGGGTTTAAAAGAAACTTCTTTAAGTTTTCTAATCTTTATGAAAACCCGGCAAATTAAAGAGTTTAAATCCTAGACTGCCTGGAACTTTTACTATAGCGGTGGAGATGAACGAACCATGTTCAGACCAATGAATAGGAGCCTAAACTTTAAAGTCCATTTAGAGGATATGTTGGTTTTGGGGGTTTTTTGCCAGGTCAGGTGCTGCTATAAGACCTGCAGCATTAATTCACTCTGTTGAGTCCAAATCATAAAAAAAAAAATAATTAAGCTGCAAAGATAAGTTCCACAAATTCCACAGCACCAAAGCCCATGCTCATTTTCAGCTTCCCTTATGGTGCTGCACAAAGGTATGGCTTCTATGTGCGATTCTTATCTTCCGTCCTACTAAAAGTTAACTGATTTAGTCATGCTCAGTGTACAGAAGTATAAACATGACCAAAAACATAGAAATTCATGGAATTAAAAAGTAAAAGATAAACAGAGTTACAGCCGAATTAAACAACGGCTCACAACACTTAAATACAACACTAAACATACACTCCATAATGTAAGAAAAGCGGCTGCTGAATGAAAATTCTAAAATCCTATTTTAATTAAGTGAGATTCTGCGTTAAGAGAAAGCAGGAAATTAGGTGCGTAATAAGCTACAGAAACGTCACCTAAACATCTACCGCCATTTAAAATGTTCTGTACGATGAAATACGGTTACTTCAGGTTCCTTGTTATCGATTCACGGTTTATAAAACTATAATTAATGACGTGATTTAGTTTACTACCACCTGAAAGGACCGCAGTAACCGGAATATCCCGTCCGAGCTAACATTACCCGGCTAGCGGTAACCAGGAAAACGCCCAAGAGCTAACCGTCCAGGCTGCAGGTTCACCTCCTGTCATATATCCACAAACCCGTCCCCAGGAGCAGGGGGTCAGCTTATTTCTGAGTTCAACCCCGTTCACACATAATCACACGGGGACAGACAGAAATAAAGGAAGGAGCTGTGCCGAGGCTAGCCGTTAGCAATGTTTAGCCTCGCTCCGCGATGCACTCACACATAGATGATGGACATGAAGTGCATGAGCCACAGCACGAAGAACAGGATGAAGCCGAACACGGCGAGGCCCTGCATGGCGAGGTCCAGCAGGGCCATGGCTGTCAGCGGAAGCTGCCTGGGAGGTGGGCTGGCTGGAGTCACACGGGCTCGGGATGGAGACGACCAGATGAGCGGTCACGGAAGACAGGGAGAATCCGGCTGTTTCCGCGACTTTGGCGTGTTTAGGCTAACCGTTGCACTTCCGGATCACAGCGGAGGGTGTCAGGTGGCTGCCCGAGAAAGGAGCTCCGATAACATGGCCAGAGCAGGGTTCGGCCCGGTGACGGTAGTCTCCCAGTATCAGTGCAGACTTGGAGGGTTTGACAGTCAGCAGACCGACTCTTGGTCAGCTGACCGGAATAGCGGAGGGTTGGGGGATAAAAACTGTTACCAGACTTCCGGGACAATTTCAAAGTAAAGCTGTTCATTTAAAAACATCAAACGCATTAGTTTTTACTCGTTGTTGTTGGTATTTTTATTTAGACTTGTAGTTGCTGAGCTGTTACATTTAACCTAGCTTTTCTACTTCCTTGAGCGCTTTTATCTGTAGTAACATCTACTGAAAAGTTAATCTAGTTTATTTTTTTTGTTCCTGGTTGTGTTTCCTGTTTTGAGTTGCGGAATTCGGGAATTTCCCATTTTAGGGGTAACTAAAGTTTATTTGTTTATGGTGTTTTAGCAATCATAATTATTTATTATAATGGTTTCATATTGTTGTTCTGTTTAATTTCTATCTCTATAACTTAACAGAAATAACTAAATCCAAACATTGTCCACTGTTTGCTTCAGAAACATCTCATTTATTGCTGAGTTGTTTTATACATCATTCATATGGGGCATGTGATCCTCTGAACATGTTAAGAAAAAAGAGGTTAGATAAAAGGTGCACGATCATTTAACGGTCAACGTAAAGGCTCCTCGGGCTCTTGTGAGAAGCAGGCATGTATTGCTTGATCAGGTTAGTCACAGCAACCCAATGCTTGCTTCATTTTCCTCACCCATTTAGCAATGGGTGAAATGAGAGGCGATGACCTATAGAAACCTTTTCTTAAAAAAAAAGAAGAAGAAGTCTAGTTTCACCTTCATCAGGTGACTCAACAGGTTCAGAGGCTGTTGAGTTTGATCACCTGAGCAGGTAACTCGAATGTCTACTAGTTTTCACACACAGTCAGTGAAGGAAATAGTGAATCACTGAAGGGTAGAGATCAGGTTTCGTTTGAGGAAACATAAAAATTTAAAGACACAGAAATGTTATCTCCTGCTTTCTGCTGAAATTTTAATCCCTAATTTATATTTCCTGCATTTTGTTGTGGAGCAAACGTCTCTACTCACGTAAAGGAAACACAAGCATCAGTTTAACATGATCTGGAACGTAACACAGTGACATAGTTACCTCGGTAGAAGACAGATTAACCCTCTTGAAACACCTCTGGGCACTTATCATGGCAGTATTGAAATAAACTGAATTGGACATAACTGAATACACAAATGTAATATGCTGTCCAAAAATAACATCTTATGAGCTTTTTTCTTCCCTGGAACTCGACCTCTTACCATGATTCTGACAGAGGTTTCAATTTGTTTTTCCTGTATTTATAAATATCATAAAAATTGCTCCACTGTGGTAAAATGCAGCTGGTGTGCTGTATGCCAGAGTGTGAGCACCAGCTGTTGTGCAGATTTATTATCTGCTTCACTGTTACACGCTTTACTTCATGTCCTTTTGTTTTTATCTCTGGTGACCACGTGCTCTAGATTTCGTAAGCTTCTTGGATGACGTCGTTGGTTTTACAGGAGATTTTATTGTTTGACACAATCGCAAACATGATTCACATGCAGATACACTCCGCCTCTCAGCCATCATGATCTTATCTCACTGCAGGAGTGCCTGCAGGCACAAGAATGGTTCTTTTAACCTTGCCACAATTAATATTTCCCTTGCTGAGTCAAACATTCAGACCTTCTACTGTCTTTATGGTCTCTTGGTTTCAGAGGTGACGACTGATATCAGGTCATTTTTACGCAGTTTGTTTGAGAAACCAATTAATCTACGATAAATTCAATCATTCACGTCACACGTGAGTATTTGTAAAATGTTTTTATGAAGCCTGCGCCGCGTCTGTTTGACGCCCGATAACGAGGACAGGAAACATCTTCAGATTAATCAGCAAACTGACAGGAACAAATCTTCACCTCAAAGCACAGCAGTTCACATCTTATCAGATTTTCAGCCTTTTGTCCTCTCTCTAGTTCACGTTCAGCACTCGCAGGAATTCTTGGTTCATATTTTGTGCGTGAACCAGACGCCCTGCTTCCTGCTGGAACACCAATACACCAGACTGACCCTCCTCCTGTGGACTACAGAGAAATCTTTCAACCTGGGTGCTTGCCTTCATCCAGAGGAAGATGATGCTTTTCAGTTTAATCTTAACTGCAAAGTTCAGATTGAAATTTTACCACCAGAGGGCAGCATTTTATCAGCAGGTGTGTGTACTGCTTTTTTTTTTAACCTTTATTACATCTTCAGATCCTCCATCTCCCCAAGATTTACTTTTCCCAGCCTTCCACTGTAGATACGAATATAATCTAATAACTCACCTGGTTCACTCAAGGTTACACTGATTTAACCTTAATCACTGCTCCACCTTGTGGTATAAATTGGTATCACACCAAATGACAGCACAGACGTGCTTTACCTTCAAGATAACACACAGATATTTTGGACACTAAGTTTTACAGCAGTTTTTTCTTCATGTTCTGATGATGGTTTTAGTTCATTTTGGAAGATTTTACAGCATTCATACATTTAGTATCTTAGGGAAAAAAAAATCTATGTGACCGTCAGACTCAGTCAATACAAAAATACAAATTTAAAACATTTTAAGCTTTACATGATCATTACAGTTTTTTTGAAATATTGTGTTTTAAATGAAGAGAATTAGAGTTAAACTCAAATGATCTAAACACATAATTATGGCTCCGCCCACCACAAGTATCTGTGTTTTATCACATTTTTTTATTTAGGTTTTCCCTCAGACAATGTGTTTTCTGGCAGTTTCTTCTGAGTGGACCACGAACACTCAGCATTCTCCTTCCAGTTCACCTCCTGCGTGTCATAAACTTCCTGTTGATCACAAGCACACAATCAATAATCAATAATCATTGAAATGCTGTGTCGATTGCGCTGATCAGACTGGCTTCGAGGTATCACCTTCTTCCAAATGGGGACATTAGCCTTCAGCTGGCTGATGCAGTGCTGGATTGCCTGCTGGCCGTCATGGCGGTGAGGAGATGAGATCGCCATGACAACACTGGTTTCGCCCACCTTCACCCACCTGATGGTGGAAGCTATGTGTCATATTTTTTATTTAAGTTAAAAACTACAAATGTAACACCAGCGTGGCCCCGCCAACCTGCCACATTTAGCGTCCTCACCCGAGCCTGTGGTGGACGCAGATGTGTGTCACGCTTTGCCAGCGCGCTCTGATGTCAGCACACAGCTTGTTGAACTCTGATTGGGCCATGGGCTCATATGCCTCGTACTCCAGTCCAACCACCTTCCTGCCGTCTGCCTCGTCCTCGCGGGTGGTACCTGTGTACACACATAGCACGCACAGGCGCATGCACAAATTCGTATAGCCAGCAATGTGAGGACTCATCCACACCTGGTCCTGAACCACTAAACAGCTCTTTGTAGTCTGACACACAGTGAGGAGGAGCTTGATCTCAAAAGGACGACTCATTGCTGTTACTGTTACTGGTTATTGATCTGCTTTAACAAACCTCTATATTCAAAGGAGCTTGCAAAGAAAAGCGTCTGGACTTCTTTAAGTTGCTTGAAGACGTTTCACCTCTCATCCGAGAAGCTTCTTCAGTCCTAAGGTCAAATGGTGGAGAGTCCCAGATATAAACCTAGTGGGAGTATCCCCCCACAGAGGGACAAAAGGACCCCCTGATGATCCTCTAATCATCTGAGCCAAGGTGTGAAACTGGGTGTGGGTCCCAATCAGCCAGGGTTTCAGGTGAGCTCATTGTGAAACCTGGCCCCACCTTATCATGCGAATTCCTGAGGTCAGATGGCCCAGGATGTGAGTGGGCGTTAAGGCGTATGGGGAGGGAACTCAAAACTGGATTATAGATGGCAGAGAGTTGGTATCGTAAACCACCGCCTCTGTTCAAAGATGGTCGCTCACAGTGGACATAGATGGCCTCTTTCACTCCTCTTTCAAACCATCTGTCCTCTCTGTCCAAAATGTGAACATTGGCATCCTCGAAAGAGTGTCCTTTATCCTTAAGATGCAGATGGACTGCTGAGTCTTGTTCTGTGGAGGTGGCTCTTCTATGTTGTGCCATGCGCTTGTGAAGTGGCTGTTTGGTCTCTCCAATGTAGAGGTCTGGGCATTCCTCGCTGCACTGTACAGCATACACCACATTGTTAAGTTTGTGTTTAGGAGTTTTGTCTTTAGGGTGAACCAGTTTTTGTCTGAGCGTGTTGCTGGGTCTGAAATGCACCGGGATGTCATGCTTGGAGAAAACTCTCCTGAGTTTTTCTGATACACCGGCTACATAGGGGATGACAATGTTGTTGCGTCTGTCCTTCTTATCCTCCCTCGCTGGTGTCTGATCTTCTTTTCTGTGCCTCTTTGCTGACTTTAAGAACGCCCATTTAGGATAGCCGCACGTTTTGAGTGCTTCCTTTACATGCGGAAGCATGTAAAGGAAATGTTGAAATGTTGTCTGAAATGTTGTAGTTTAAAAGAAAATAAAAGAAAACATACTTTGTTTTTGAAATAAAGTAACTAGAAGAGCTTCCTAAAATAATGGAACTGTAGCTTTGTCCTCAAATGTTTTTACTTTACCTTCTTTCTTAAATACTGACATTTCACACAATTTTACATGAAATGTTGAAATGCTGTATTGGAACATTAAATAAAAATTCAGCTTTTGTTTTTCTAAAATGCCTTTACACAAATTTGAGTAGTTATAAGAAGTAAAATTTTAAATATTTTATCAATATGCCAGATTTTCTTTTCCTCTCCAGCATTTGACACTTTACATCCCCATCCTATATTAAATATATCACTTTCCCCTTTATCAAATGCTTCTGACTTATTTTCCTCTAAAATATTTAAAAATAAAAGAAACGTGCCATATTGCTTCTTGATGCATGCTCAGTCATCCAGGTAAGTAAATAAAGTAAATGGGAACAAACCTATAAATACTGAAATGGCTCCACACGAAGGGCTGCTGACAGAGTCGACCACTTCCTGCACAGACAGCCAATCACGGCTCAGCTTGAAGACATCGCTCAGCCCCTTCGACATCTTTGAAAAGAAATGGTGGTTTAGATCAAACTTGTTGACTCTTTATCATTAATTTATTGGATTTAAAGTCACAACAGGAAAATATGCTTTTATTTTTAAATTGTGCAGTGAAGCAGGAGCAAATACCTGACATGGACCTTTTTCTTGATCTCTGATCAGTAATTACTTACAGTCTCAAGTCTCTTAGCCCCCGCTGAGCGGCGGCACTACGGCGACTTCGTCTCCGTCTCCCAGAGTCAGCACCTGGTCGCCGATGGGAACGTACTCCTGACGCACTGCCAACACGACGCCGTCCTGCAGCTCGCACAGTCTGGACACACAAACACTTGTTAGACCCTGACTCGTCTTCACACGTATGTTCATGTGTGCTTTTTTGTCTTTTTCTTTTTTTACCTTGGGTGCCGCTGTAGCAACAGCTTCCAAAGGTCGTGGCTGCTGATTGGTGTTGGCACGGCAACAGTCTTCTCTTCCTTCACACCTGCCAGCTCAACGCTTTTCGCGAAGTACAACACGCACACCTGAAGGAGAAAAACTATGAATCCATCAGATTATTTACCGTTAAACAGTGAGTTCTGAGTCATTCTCAGGGTTTCAAACTTCCTGTTTCCTGTGTGGAGTTCGTGTTATATTTATTTATCTGAAGCTCACAGAGTTTGTGTCAAAAATGTGCTTCATAAATAAAACAGGAGCTTCATTAAAAGATGTTTTTCCATCACATGAAGCTGTAAATGGAATTTGCCAGCTCAGAATGAAGACTTTCTTAAAGATACTGTGGTGTTACACTGAAGCTACACGTCCCAGGAAACCATGAACAGGAACACTTAACAAACGTTTGGGAAATCTGTTCATTAATCTATTTATTGGAGACTAAACATCAAAAAGCTTCAGGATCAAAGCATTTCTAATATTTTTCCGATCATCAGCGTGTACATTTCTGCTAACACGGGAAAACTCAAACTGCTTCCTGTTTGTGTTTGGAGACATGATGAAGACTTCCTCTTCCTACTCATCATCATGACAGCTGATAATGAATGATGATGATGGAAGATATTGATATCAAAATCAGCTTTGAACCACACAATTCTGACTTTTGGCAGTTTTTTTGTGTTTTTTTTTTTAAACATTTTAGTAAATATTTATTTGTTTGTTTGTTTTTTAACCAAAAACTGTCATTCTGAATTAATTACATACTTTATCCCCCAAATACTAAATAAATATTTTTTAAGACTTTTCTGATTTTGTTCCCTTAAATACCCTCTTAACTCATCAATTCTCCAGATTTATTACAAATTCTGAGAATTTCGCTAAAGAAGCATCATGAAAACATAAACGGGGGTCAAGGCCCATCCAAAAAAGTCACTGTGGCCTTCAGCTGATTTCTAATGATACCCTTCAACTGTAAATCACATGAATTCATACAGTTTGGTCATGAAAAAACTTAAACGCCCACAGAGTTAATGCAGTGTAAGCTCAGTTGAATTTGTAGTAACCAGCATGAGTGAGGAGGCCAGACTGGCTGGGCCTGTGCAGCACAGACTCTGGGAAATACCCGTCGTGTCTCTCTGAAACTGAAGAGGTCGTTCTCCAGCCTGTGCAGCTCATCTTAAAGCATGACAAACTCAAACACTGCAAAACAAATGGACACGTGTTGGGAATTTTCTACCCTAAACGTCAGCTTTACACCTGTGGCTACAACTTAAAGAAGTCCAGACGCTTTTCTTTGCAAGCTCCTTTGACTACGATGACCTGGATGACTGAGAACCTTCACAGACATATTGCCGTACATTTTTGGAGGAACACCCTTCAACTGGTGCAGGAGTATGAAAGGGAATCAAGGAAACTAGCGGATTATAGGAACCATCTCCATTTCAACCTAAGATGCAGACAAAGCAGAGTTGTTCCTAAGAGCCTGCGCCTTGGATCCACTGTCAGGGGATACAGAGCAGACTTGATTCTACAGAGAGCACAAAATCATCTTTTAAGTGAAAGGATAAGACAGGTCCATTTCACTATAGATGCCCTCCAGATCAAGATCAGCCAGACTCTGCAGGAACTGGAAACCCTTCTACCCTCTCCAATCTTATAAGAGGCTTACAAGTTTGTGGACAAGGCTCAGCGGGCCAAACACTCTAAAGGAAACGAAAGACAACGCAGGAAATTTCACACCTTGCTTTCAAAAACACACACTCCTCATTCTGAACCTACACAACCCAGAGAAGAAAACACACCTGAAGACAGTCAGGAGAAATGGGTAAAGAACTTTTCAGACCGGAATCTCACTGAACCTGAAAAGAGAGTATTAGCCAAAGGACTCAATTTTGCCATTTCTCCACAACAGTTGCCCATAGTGGACCTCATCACAGCCACAGAATCCGCCATACGGATTAATAAATTATCACAGACAGAAGCAGAGCAAATCAGGATGAAAGTCTCAGCCACCCTCTCCAGTGCCAAAGTCCCTCCATCCAACCTCACAATACAGGAAAAGAAGGCCGTCGCTTCCCTGACCAAAGACCACAACATCACTGTTTTGCCAGCTGATAAGGGAAGATGCACCGTGGTCCTAAACACTACAGATTACCATACAAAGATCACTACTCTCCTCAGTGACAACAATACCTACGAAGCCTTAAAGCGAGACCCCACAAGCAACTACAAAAAGAAAGCTATAGCTTGCCTTCAAGACTTTGAAAAGGACAAAATCATTGACCGCCTTACATATCACTGCCTTTACCCAGGGGATGCCATACCCTGCATTTACGGACTTCCTAAAATCCACAAGGAAGCTGTCCCACTCAGACCCATAGTCAGTAGCATAAACTCAGCCACTTAAAACATTGCAAAACACCTTGCTACCATCCTTGCTCCTCTCGTGGGGAACACCCCACACCACATCAAGAACTCCACCGACTTCACTGACAAGGTCCAGAAACTTACCCTGGATCCAGATGAAACCATGGTGTCCTTTGATGTAGTCTCTCTCTTCAATTGCATACCCACCACGGAGGCCGTGGAGACTGTCAGAAAACGACTACAAGAAGACAGCTCCTTGGAAGACAGGACCAACTTCACACCCGATCAGATTTGCACACTGTTAGACCTCTGCCTAACCACAACATACTTCAAATACAACGAAGGCTTCTACAGACAAAAACATGGCTGTGCCATGGGCTCCCCCGTGTCACCTATTGTAGCCAACCTTTACATGGAGGAAGTGGAAGGAAGGCTTTTGACTCTTCAAAGGAAGAGTACCCAGCCACTGGTACAGATATGTAGACGACACCTGGGTCAAAATCAAGACACAAGAAGTGGAATCCTTCACTGCGCACATTAACACGGTGGATAAAAACATCAAGTTCACCAGGGAAGACACAAAGGACGATTGTTTGCCTTTCCTGGACTGCGCTGTGCACATTGAAGAGAATGGCAACCTCAACATTGAAGTTTACCGGAAGCCCACACACACGGACCAGTACCTCCTCTTTGACTCCCATCACCCTCTGGAACACAAACTTGGAGTAATTAGGACCCTACACCACCGGGCAGAACATGTTCCCTCTAAGCCTGAAGGAAAAAAGAAGGAACACACGCATGTAAAGGAAGCACTCAAAACGTGCGGCTATCCTAAATGGGCGTTCTTAAAGTCAGCAAAGAGGCACAGAAAAGAAGATCAGACACCAGCGAGGGAGGATAAGAAGGACAGACGCAACAACATTGTCATCCCCTATGTAGCCGGTGTATCAGAGAAACTCAGGAGAGTTTTCTCCAAGCATGACATCCCGGTGCATTTCAGACCCAGCAACACGCTCAGACAAAAACTGGTTCACCCGAAAGACAAAACTCCTAAACACAAACTTAACAATGTGGTGTATGCTGTACAGTGCAGCGAGGAATGCCCAGACCTCTACATCGGAGAGACCAAACAGCCACTTCACAAGCGCATGGCACAACATAGAAGAGCCACCTCCACAGGACAAGACTCAGCAGTCCATCTGCATCTTAAGGATAAAGGACACTCTTTCGAGGATGCCAATGTTCACATTTTGGACAGAGAGGACAGATGGTTTGAAAGAGGAGTGAAAGAGGCCATCTATGTCCACTGTGAGCGACCATCTTTGAACAGAGGCGGTGGTTTACAACACCAACTGTCTGCCATCTATAATCCAGTTTTGAGTTCCCTCCCCAGACGCTTGAACGCCCACTCACATCCTGGGCCATCTGACCTCAGGAATTCGCATGATAAGGTGGGGCCAGGTTTCACAATGAGCTCACCCGAAACCCTGGCTGATTGGGACCCACACCCAGTTTCACACCTTGGCTCAGATGATTAGAGGATCATCAGGGGGTCCTTTTGTCCCTCTGTGGGGGGATACTCCCACTAGGTTTAAATCTGGGACTCCCCACCATTTGACCTTAGGACTGAAGAAGCTTCTCGGAGGAGAGGTGAAACGTCTTCAAGCAACTTAAAGAAGTCCAGATGCTTTTCTTTGCAAGCTCCTTTGACTACGATGACCTGGATGACTGAGAACCTTCACAGACACCTGTAGCTACATTTCTCTGAGGTGTACTGTGTATACATCTTTGGTTACATACTGGTTTAAAGTAGCTTGTTTACCCTAAATAAGCCTGTAAATTTGACCCAGAGTTCAGGTTTAGTAATCATAAAGGACTGACTCTCATGTAATCTTTAAACTGTGATTGCTGACCCCTTTTTAAATAATACAATAATAATAATAGTAAAGTCCCCTTATCCAACCCACCCTTTAAAGGGGCTCTGGTGCTGATCCTGCAGGAATGTCTTTTAAAATTACATTTAATCACAAATGAACCTGAAAATTAAAGTTAAAAATCACATTAGGCCTTTGTTGTTTACCGAAACTGTTACAGACGTGTTTATTCATTCAGTGCGGCTCGCATCTGAGCATGCCTCATTCTACTGTATTCACTCCTACACTCTTGTATGTTCAGCAGCAGCAGGAGGACAGAGCATGGAGGTATTCAGGAGACGCATGTTCCTGGAAGTTATGAAACCGGTATTTAGGTCAGATTCTTCATTCAGCTCAGCAGATACCCAACACTTATGGTTCTTATTGTACCGACAATGGGAGAATAAATAACTTTAATGCTTTAGATGTTTTTAAATATTAGAAATGGTTTAAATATTAATGACAGTTTTCCTTAAAACCATCTAAAAACTCGTAAAAAATACAAATGTTACAACTTTTTACCGGATATGTTTTTCCCCTCAACATAACCTGATAAAATGCTCAAACTAATTTTGTGTCTTTATCCTTTTAATCCTCTCCCTTCATCTCCAGATTTCACCATCAGCGCAGACCTGCAGACACACGGAGGACAGACACCACCGCAGGTGTGCTGGCTGAAAGGGGGAGGAGCCTTTTGGAGGATCAAGTTTGACCTTTCGTTGTTTGACGTTTCGCTGTTTGATTAACCTTTTCCTGCTGATCAGCCATGGCGCCCTTAGTTCGCCTCCAAAAGTCCGTTTGAAAAACATCAAATCTGAACATTTTTCACCCCAAACATACGCGTTTCAGCCCAAACACCGCTGATGACGTCATCGTGACATGAGCCGGGGTTCGGCTTCGGTTCGGCTTCGGTTTCCGATCACATGTCTGAGTTTTGTTTGAATGTTTGTTTCCTGCAGCTAGTCTGAACTTCTGTTTCTCTGACAGGTAAATGTGACACAGTCAGTGTGGTGTAACGTCAGAAAACTCGCACAGGTGAGAAAAGACTCACCTGCGCAGTCATGAAGAAACGTGCAGAGGTCAAGCATGTGAGGAAGGTTTCCAGCTGTCGGTGAGCAGCAGGAGACAGGAACGCGTTTCCTTTCCGCAACTTCCTCTTCAGCTTCATGAGCGGTCTGCAAACAGCACAGAGCTGCAATGCTGCCACCTGCAGGTGTAGGTGGGAACATGGCGCTTGTCCTGATGGAGGTGCAGGGTTAGGGTTAGGGTCACTGCGCTGAGGCTAAGGCTACGTTCACACTGCAGGTCAATGCAGCTCAATTCCGATTTTTTGAACAAATCCGATTTTTTTGTCTGCGTGTTCACAATTTTTGCTTTAAGTTATTTTGTTATTTACATAATAATGTAAATAACCTAATAATTATCCTTATTGCTGTTTTAGAGAGGAGCGGTGCTTCAAAGGATAGTTGCAGATTTCTGTCAGAATCTGCAGATTATACAGTACAAATAAAATGTTCACGTTTCTCCAACGTTGTCTTCCCAACAGTTTCACTAACATCTACACTGGATGGCCAGGAAGCGTTCGCGATGTCTTCTCAGGCGCTTCTCCGGAGCTGATAATTGGCGTCTGTCTCGTGTCAGTGACATAAAAGATGGATTTAATGCGACATGACCATTCAAACAGCAGTGGCTTTCTACAACATCGGATATGTATCGGATTCAGTACCACATACGAAAGTGACCCAGATCGGATTTGAAAATATCGGATTTGTGCCGTTCACACTGTCATACCATGATCAGATATGGGTCGCATAGGGTCAAAAAAAGTCGGATTTGATGCACTTTCGCCTGCAGTGTGAACGTAGCCTTAGCTCGTTCACACTAAGGCTACGTTCACACTGCAGGTCTTAATGCTCATCGAGTGAGAAAGCCGAGAAAGAGAAAGGTGATTCTGATGCGTCGGGTCCGCGCTCTGTGTTTACGTCTTTGTGCAGAATCCATTTACCTGCTCTCATTTACTGTTTGTTGAAATTGTTTTGTGAGCTTTAACCTGAGATTCTGGTGTTTCTGGCCAAATACATTTATATTTAAAAGTGAATTCAGGATTTAATGAATCGATATGGCTTTATTCAAGTTACTCACCTCTCTATCTGCCTGCACTTTCAACTGGACCACGGCCAATCAGAGAGGTCCCGCCCCTGACTATCTTTGATTGGTTTAGACCACGATAGGGGCATAATGTGTGTCTGCTGTTGACCACACGGAGACTTTCAGAGTTGCGTAGTCTTTTTTTTTTTTTTTTTAACTCGAACATTTGGTCGCACCAGTGCAACCTAAGATTTTTTTTAGTTGCACCATTAAAAAATTTGGTCGCATTTGCAACCAAATTGGTCGCACTCTAGAGCCCTGTCACACTAGAGCCGTTTGCTGTCACATTTTATTTGTAGTGTGACAGCGGTGTTCAGATTTGATCAAAAAATTGGAATTGAGCATTAAGACCTGCAGTGTGGACGTAGCCTAAGACTCATCATGGCTCTGTATTAGAGCTCCTGAGATCCCGAGGAGTCCTCGGACCAGATCCAGCATCCAGGCACTCATCCCAGTTTGGCGTGCCTGGAAAAACCTCCAAAGGAAGCTCCACCTTTCACCTGAGCACCACATTAATCCACCTTCAGTGTGACTCTTCAGCTACCTCGCTTCAGGCAACTTCTAAGACGTGGAGGTCCATTTACCAGTAAATAACCCAAACACATGTGCAAAAATATGTTTACTCTCCCCCACTATTCACAAGAAAAGCCCTGCCTACTGCTAACTGGAGAAATTAATACTCACTGCCTTATTTTATTTATTTATTTATTTTTGTGTGTCTAATCTTCACAGCGCCTCCTTGCAGATTTGAATCTACTCTGAAAAGTCAAATCAGATTGTCTGAAGTAAAAAGGAAGTAGAGGTATTGATAACCATTTGTATAGATTAGAAATTTCACTTGTATATAGTAAATAGTTCCCCCCACACACACTTTTTCCTTTTTTTGTGTGATATAACTCTAACTCACCTTTTCTTGTTGACCCCTGTGCTTCTGTAACATGAGTGAGTTTCACCTGTGTGGCATTAAGTCTACATCTATCCTCTATGCTTGTTTCTGTCCAGCAGAGGGCGCTGACAGGTCGATGCAGCAGCTAAACTCTGTGGTAATGAACACCAGGAGAAAAGTAGCAAAATCACAGCCTGATCACAGGTTAATTTCAAAGTGCACAGATAGATGAGGACACTGACAGACCTCTACGTGCCTGTCGGATCATTAACTGGCTGTAAATATGTAATCATGTATGATATGCATGTTGTTATAGACTAAATATGCTCAGACTTGACAGAGGCGGTGGTTTACGACACCAACTGTCTGCCATCTATAATCCAGTTTTGAGATCCCTTCCCAGATGCCTTAACGCCCACTCACACCCTGGGCCATCTGACCTCAGGAAATCACATGATAGGGTGGGGCTATGTTTCACAATGAGCTCACCCGAAACCCTGGCTGATTGTGGCCCACACCCGTTTTCACACCTTGGCTCATGGGATTAGGTAGAGGATTATCAGGTCCCTCTTTGGGGGGAAACTCCCACTGGGTATAAATCTGGGACTCTCCACCATTTGACCTTAGAACTGAAGAAGCTTCTCGGATGAGAGGTGAAACGTCTTCAAGCAACTTAAAGAAGTCCAGATGCTTTTCTTTCCAAGCTCCTTAGACTGCGATGACCTGAATGACTGAGAGCCTTCACAGACGCTCAGACTTGACCTTCAGAAGCAGAGCTGAGGTTTCTGACTGAACCTGATCTGAAGAAGACAAAAGTCTGAAGAAGTCAAAGCTCAGTAACACGCAGAGTATAAAGAGAATTTTATTGTTTCATTATATTTATTATTTAGCTTGGCCCTTCATCATAAAACCCATTACAGACAAATGATAAAGATCTAACAACAAGGCAGCAGCACGACTATGAAACTACTTCATTACTTCATGAAGTAAAACAGGAAATAACAGCAAGACAAAAACACAAACATATAAACAATAATCAAAACCTGAGCCAGATGAGCAGAGCTTAAAGAAACCTTTACTTTACTATTTATTACTTTACTTTTACTTGACAGGAACTGACTTCAGCCTGAAAGACGTTTTTACAATAAACCACAGTCCAGTTTTCTTTCTTGTCAAGAACAAACAGAGCTAAAAGGTCTTTAAGAGGTTGCAGATGTGAAAAAAGAACAACTATGTCGACGTTTATAAGCCTCCATTTTCTTCAGTGTTGCTTCATTTTAACCACACGTCAAAGGAAAACTGACGTGTGGTTAAGAAATGAGAAGGTGTTATTTTTCAGATGAAGTTTCCTTCACTCACTTTGGCCTTTAACACAGTTTTTCTGTTCAGAGACTTTCCCTTCGGCTTCATAAACAGGCAACAATTCTGTGTAAGCCAAACTGTGTCCCTAACCCAAGATGGAGGGCGATGTTAATCTTACATGCCCACATATATGAAAGAGTTTTTACTGGTTTTTATTACCCCAACACAAAACTCTAAAAAGAAGAAACACGCACTTCAAAGAGCTGTCAGCTCCTCAAAGTGCATGTGTCGGCTAAATAACAGGTTAAATACACCACATCATCTCTATTAAAGTCAGCGTTAAGCCTTTAGGAAAACTTCATCATAAAACAGTTACTGTCCACCTCCTGCTGTGGTGGGTACAGAAATCTTTGTTCTGGCAGGTGTTCCCTGTAGCAGGGTCCCTGTGTCAGGTGTCTTTTTGTTTGCTGTCACCATGGTTGAAGCTCGGTAATGCTGCTAACCTTCACAGACAGCAGAACATCATCTCTGTAAGGTCAGGTCACAGGAGCACACACAGACAGACAGACACAGGTAAAGCGTGTCAGGGTGGAGCAGGTAATTGCACAGCAGGGCAGGGAGGAGGAAACAAAGGGGAGTAAGAAGCAGAAATCACTGCTCACTGATATTTAGTTAATCTTCTTCTTTCTGCTCCTTTCAGGGATCGCCACAGCAGCTCATTTGCCTCCATTCCACCCTATTCCAAGACAGCTGTCTTCTGATTGGCTGGTCTTTTCTAAACAGAAGGTTTGACCAACAGGTGGGTGGGGCTTCCATCTCCTCAGTCTGCAGCCTGAGCTTGTTCATGCACTGACCTGATGACCCAACACTGGAACAGGAGATATTAAAGCCTGGGCAAACATGATGGAGAAAATAAACAAAACAAGAAACATTCCCCAAATCCTGCACGTAATGATTGTCATCTCCCAGGTCCTTTACCTGACACGCAGCCTCACATCATCCTTCAGATGTGACACAAAACCATTTTTAATCTTACAGGTGAGCTGTGCTTCTTTTCTTCAGGAGATCACTAAATAAAGCACTGACACCATCTCCCCAACTCATTATTCATCAGTTCATCTTTCATGCAGTCATCCATGGTTCATTCATGGTGGTATTTATGTGGTAACCTCGTGTTTTTCTGTTCAGGCGTCAGTGCTGCTTTTCTCTCTGGTTCTGTGGCTGTAAATCATTTTCATCCAGTCTGTCACAGACACTCACTCCTTACTTTTACTTCACTTTGTTCTTTTTACATTTGTAAGTCAACACATCACAGTGTAAAACAAACACATCGCTCTGCATCTAAAAAAATAAACTAAATATAATTTAGTGGTAGTTTAACTGTGGTCTGTCTGTGGTGGTTTAACAACTACAGAAATGAATAAAGAAGTCATAAATAAATATTCTTATATTTAAGCAGTGAACACCCTGGAAGCAACGCCCTCGTCATGATTTGAAGCTGACGGCCAATCATTCCAGGCTCCGGTTCCCTAGGTCAGCGGTCCCCAACCCCCGGGCCTCGGACCGGTACCGGTCCGTGAGTTGTTTGGTACCGGGCCGCGAGAGTTGAGGCTCAGGTTTGAAATGTACAGTTTTCAGGGGTTTTATCGGTTTTCAGCATTATTTTGTTATCGTTTTTATCGTTTACTCGGTTTTCCTTGGTCTTTTCATGTGTGTTATGAATAAATTTTCTTTTTTTCGGTACCGGTACTAGTTTTATTTTGTTGTATTTATCCGCGACACCTTAAAGGCCGGTCCATGAAAATATTGTCGGGCATAAACCGGTCCGTGGCGCAAAAAAGGTTGGAGACCTCTGCCCTAGGTGACGTATGTACTCCCAGGTCACATGACATTCAGGGATTTACTCTTATTGATTATGGGCCTGTCTCAATATGCGTACTTTTGCATACTTGCGTTCTCGTGTACTCGTGATACGTCATCAGTCCGAGACCAAGTGCAGTTCCAATTCAAAGTTGTTGTTTTTTTGTTTTTTGTTTATTTTTTATTTTTTTTCATTCAAACCTTTATTTAAACCTCAGTACAATACAAAATAGAATTAAACAGTACCATATTAATGGTGTTGTACTTACAAAAAAATTACATACCATAGACAACCAAATAAAAGAACAATTTTCAGAACCTACAACAGGGCTGGACTGGGACAAAAAATTGGCCCGGGCATTTTGACTAGAGACCGGCCCCCCAGGTATTATAGGAAAAGCCATAAAGCCTTTGAATGAAAACAGACGCTGTTGTGACAGTGATGTACAGTCTTGTTGGTATATGTATGATTTCTATACATTTTACGTCAGATAAAAACTTTGGTTGTAATCTTCAGATAATTATTTAATAAAAGCGAGACATTTTAAATGAGAATAAGAACGTGTTTCTTTGTGCCCCCCTCTCCCTGTTAATGCCCCACCTGGCCCCCTGGCAACACTTTGCTAGACCCGCCCCTGCACAGTTACCAGCTGTCAGCTACTTAGAAAAGGATCCTGGTGTTATTTGTCTCTCAGAAACAGTTCATAACTTCCCTTCAACTCATTCCTGTCACCTAAAAGGTAAACCTGTTTCTCCATCACCTGTTCAGCTGTGATCTCCTGGTTTCATCTTCATGTTTCCCTCTCACCACATATCCAAACCGATATCATGACCAGCAGCTTTACAGCTGTGGCTCCAGCAAACATCAGCTGATACTAGAAATTAATATTAAATAAATTCTAACAACAGCTGATCAAGCTTAAACGTGCAGCTGTTGTTTAACACGACCTCCGCTGGTTTCCTCTTTCTGGCGCAAAGTGGGCGATAAACATACAAGAGAGAAAAGCTGATCAGCTGATCATTGATCAGTTTCATGATCATGTTCATTGAAGTAGAAACAGGAGAGGGAGGGGAAAGAATGAGCGAAGAAGAAACAGCTGACAGCGTAAAGACAGAATAACAACAGCTTTGTGTCTTTTTCCATTCTAGCTGTAGTTCGGGACAAACTGTGCTCCTTTTCAGCTCAATACCAAACGCTTAATATTGTCTCTGAATGCGGGACGATTCTGTCTTTTTACGGGACGGTTGGCAACTCTACTAACTAACCTTATGAATAAAATAAAGTTCACTATCAGTAACATCATAGCACCCGCCCAGCTGTAGAAACTCTATCATGCTAGCTAGTACACAGTACCAGTTATTGTAACTGATTGTAAAACGTTAGCACAACGAAAATAAACTCCACCTAAACTTGGTTTATATCTGACCCAGATAGACTGCAGGTCATAACTTCTTACCTGAAGTTCAGTTCACCGCCTCGGGTCTCTCCTTCTCCTGCCTCCCCTTTCTCTCATCCACCTGCTGGCCTCTGTGGAAGCTCCGCCATAGCCACCACCAAACAACTGAGTTATTTTTACACACCGGCCAGCATCTGACCAATCCACCACCTTTCATTGTTTATACCGTTACCAGAAAAAAATAAAAAATCATCGGCTCATAAAAATGAAAAATCACCTGGTGGGCCGATGGCCAGTCCAGCTATGGACTAGCTAGCATGATGGAGTTTCTACAGCTGGGTGGGTGCTATGATGTTACTGATAGTGAACTTTATTTTATTCATAAGGTTAGTTAGTAGAGTTGCCAACCGTCCCGTAAAAAGACAGAATCGTCCCGCATTCAGAGACAATATTAAGCGTTTCGTATTGAGCTGAAAAGGAGCACAGTTTGTCCCGAACTACAGCTAGAATGGAAAAAGACACAAAGCTGTTGTTATTCTGTCTTTACGCTGTCAGCTGTTTCTTCTTCGCTCATTCTTTCCCCTCCCTCTCCTGTTTCTACTTCAATGAACATGATCATGAAACTGATCAATGATCAGCTGATCAGCTTTTCTCTTTTGTTTGTTTATCGCCCACTTTGCGCCAGAAAGAGGAAACCAGCGGATGTTGCGTTAAACAACAGCAGCACGTTTAAGCTTGATCAGCTGTTGTTAGAATTTATTTAATATTACTTTCTAGTATCAGTTGATGTTTGCTGGAGCCACAGCTGTAAACCTGCTGGTCATGATGTCAGTTTGAATATGTGGTGAGAGGGAAACATGAAGATGAAACCAGGAGATGTCCTTACTGAATCATCAGAGCTGAACAGGTGATGGAGAAACAGGTTTACCTTTTAGGTGACATGAATGAGTTAAAGGGAAGTTATGAACTGTTTCTGAGAGACAAATAACACCAGGATCCTTTTCTAAGTAGCTGACAGCTGGTAACTGTGCAGGGGCGGGTCTAGCAAAGTTTTGCCAGGGGGCCAGGTGGGGCATTAACAGGGAGAGGGGGGCACAAAGAAACACGTTCTTATTCTCATTTAAAATGTCTCGCTTTTATTAAATAATTATCTGAAGATTACAACCAAAGTTTTTATCTGACGTAAAATGTATAGAAATCATACATATACCAACAAGACTGTACATCACTGTCACAACAGCGTCTGTTTTCATTCAAAGGCTTTATGGCTTTTCCTATAATACCTGGGGGGCCGGTCTCTAGTCAAAATGCCCAGGCCAATTTTTTGTCCCAGTCCAGCCCTGGTAACAAGCAGAGCAGCCGGAGGGCTGGACGGATGTGATCGTTGATAATGACATGAGTCACTTTTTCCTGTTTACAGCTCAGTCCATGAGCTGGCAGCTTACAGGGGAGGACTTTGTAACTTCCTGTCTGACCGCCTCCTGTAGGAAAAAGGAAAATCTGCTGATAGCTGGTAGTATTTTGGAAAAAGTTTCTTCATTCTGACTCTGTTAAAGTCTCCCAACACAATAAAGTCTCACTCTGGGTTAAAATCCCTGATCTGCTAATGATGCTGCACCTTCATCCACAGTGGATGTCAGCTTGTGATGGGATGTAAAGATGGGAGAGGAGAGCTGAGCTGAGGTAAGCGGGTCTAACTTTAACACTATGTTACTAACACTCAAATGTCTGTGGCTCAGAGTTCCCTCCCTCCTCTTGACTTGCATAACTGCTTCTTTCCGTCTCAGATGGATGATAACACTGTCCAGTGTGATGGCACACTGATGCCCCTGAGCAGCTCCTGACGTGTCTGCTTCTGCCCGATTCTTTCTGTGTTTGCTTCGAGTTTAGCTGAAGCTCGGACGTCGCCTGCCTTCTGGTATGTTTTCCTTTTATTGATTTATTTTCACCATCATGTTTCCTTTCAGTCAGCCTGGCGCAGCATCGTATTCAGACCTGCTGACATCTTCCGTTACCTGTAGACTACTTTTCATACTTAGATGTGTGCAGGTGTTAAAAAATGAAAATAACACAGTGACTCTACACAAATCTGACACCAATTAAAATCATATAATTTAATTTGATGAATGTTTGATAGAGACTAAACGTTTTTTTTTGGTAGTGTTTGTGGGTGTGCCGTCATTCTGTCTGTAACACGATGAGATTTTAATGAATTCTGATTAAAATTAGCTTTTTTTCCCCCACAAAAGTGGACAAAAAGCTGTTGAACTTAGAGGCTATGATTCTTACAAGTGTGCTGTGTGTTGTCATTATATAGACATTTAAAACATCATGTCACATGTCATTTGACCTCTGACCTCACTTTTACATTGCACATGCGCCTTTCTTTCAAGTTTCTCGAAAATGTATTAAATGTGATATATGTTTAAAGAAAGCAGAAACAGAATGAGCTTCCTGCTTAGGTAGAAATATGCTGTAGTGTAATATTATGTAATAAGCTCCAGTTATTCATGTACAGTTATTTATTAATCAGTACCTATCATCCATCACCTACACCTACACGATATTTGTGTGTAATGTTGTTAATGTTATGTGGTTTATCCTGATGTAACCTGGTGTTGATAGTCAGACAGTAACTGTGTTTGTTACATTCAGGCGCTGATAGAGTCTGTTTAAAAAGACAAGAGAGAACAAATGAATACTGTTTCCCTAAAGGGTGAATGCTGCCCGCTGGAGGTTTGCGCTCTCAGCTTCTTGTTTGCTTTATTTTTTTTGCCTCAAAGGAAAGTTTTAAGTTGCTTATTTGTTTACTGACAAACAATATGAGTCCATCATCAGAAATATTTACCATGCAATAATTCAGTGACAATACAAATAATTGGCCTTTGAAATGTAGTATTTTCTTGATCGTACTAGTGAGCGGCTCCATTAACAAGAGTCGGAAGCTCATTAATCAAAGAATCCATGATGAAATCAGACGCCACATCCCAAACCACGTTTCTGAAATAAGCAGTTAAGGGTGCAGTCAGAGGATGTTACTGACTGTTTAATGGTGTTCAAGCATTTCCTATTATGTTGGTGTTTTTTTTTACTTCCTGTTTTTAAAGTTTATTTAGAAACTTTTTTTTTCATATAACCACTCAGGTTCCCTTTTTCACGCGAACACCCAAACTGTGAACTTTGTGACTAATTTTCCACACCCAGCCTTTTTTTAAGAACCCACTGAGTGAAGGCCATGCATCCTCCTTCTAAAAGACTCGTGCACTTCTTTGATATGCAGCTGATTATCAGCAGTTAATAAACAACAGGCAGGCGAATTCAGTTGACAACTTCTGTTTTCTCTTATCCTGATAAGAGCCACAGATAAAAGAACCACTGCAGGCAGATTATAGCAAGGCTTTTATATGATTTCTTAGCATGGCTTTTTATATGATCAGTGCAATAAGGTGTCATTTGTAATAAATTTATAGCCTTTGAGGGTAGCTCTTTTTGAAAAGTGTAACTTTCAGCTGTTGAACTCTGCAGGCACTGAGGTTAAAAACACCACACTACTCATTTCCTGTAGGTCGAGGACCCTGATACTCCTGAAGCTGCAGAGAAAGCGAAACAACAGTTTAATCAGCATTGAGGACGAGCACGGTAAGACTAGTGTTTCCTAGCTCTGTGTTTCAGCTTACCTCGTGTTATTTTAGGCAGCAGAGTGACACCAAAACAACAAGGTGTTTTAGTGGTGTCTGCTCCCACCACTGTAAGCTACAGTCGTAATCCTGCAGTGCAGGTGAAACAGCGCTTGAGGCTTTTGTGTTTTTATTACTGAAGGATCAGCGTGTGCATCCCTGTTGAGCTTAAGCTTGTTTATGTCTGTAGCGCTAATGGGTTTCCTGATTGCTCTGTGATCAGTGAACACATCATTTGAGACACTTGTATTTTGTTAAAAACTAGTTCAGCTGATTATAAACTCTGTGTCTGTAAAAATGCGGATATCTCACCATAGATTAAACATGAGATAATGAAGATATTTCAGCGCTGTGTGACGTCTGCACAGGAAACACTTGTATGTGCAGATTAAGTGACAATGTCTCTGCTCAGAGCAGACTGTACATATCTGAATAAGATGAGAAATTATTTAGAATTTAAATAATTTAGTAATAACTACAGAAAACCTTCAGATCACACCACCATGAGGTCATCACTGAAGAGAATGAGAGGGTTCAGTGTTTGTAGGAGTCGATGCAGCACCATTTTTCTATTTTTAAGAAAGTAAAGTCTTTTTAGAACACACAGAAAAAGCACTGTACAACAAAATAGAGTAAAATAATATATTATAGAAATAGAGTGAACATCAGAAAAACCTGACTAAACAAAAATGTTTCAGTCTTGGAGCCACAGACTGAAAGGCTGCGTTCTTCTCCAGCTTTCATCTGGTACGATGAGTCTGTGAGCAGCAGAGTGTTCAATGAGGCTGAAGCCTGGCCGTGGAGTGCTTGGTATCTCTTCTGGGAGTCAATGTAAAGAGTATAAAACAGGATTAATGAGCTTGCTTACTGAACCTGTTAATAAATTTAGTTAGATTTGATTATAATTTCCTATCACAACATTCTGATGTTTTCAGTGAACTGTGGATAAATAAAATAGGCGATTAGGAAAATACTTAGTTCCAGAGTGCTGATGAAAACAGTTCACTGGAGGTTAACTCCTATTTGTATGAAATGGTCGAAAGAATTGGAACATTTTAGAATAACTGTCATAGAGAACGGGAACAATAAAGGTTTGAGAGACACAAATAGAAATATTTAAATGGTTATATAAATTATATAAATGGCTGTTTTTCAGATGGTTTTGAGTGATGTGCTGTAATCAGATACCTTTCACAGACACAACATTTCTCAGTTTCAGTGTTTAATATGTTGAACTTTTAGCATTTTGAGTGGCTCCATACTGTAATGTTTTGGTAACGATCAGAGAAACATAGCTTTATTTTTACTCTTTTATATTAAATATTGGGTTATAAGGATTTGCAAATGGCTGCATTCTTTTAGATTTGCATCTTAGACAGCGTCCTATCTTTTCCTGGACGCAGGAAAAGTTTATCATTTTTGCAGCATTTGGATAAATCTGCAAATTAACCATTAAGAAATCCATGCAGTGAATTGAAAACAGCTGTGTTTGTTTTATTGTCTCCACAGAAGATGTTTGCAGCTGAGGCCAAAAAACTGATTGAAAAGGTGGGAGATAAAGAGCTCATCTATAATGAGAGACTAATCAAGAAAGTAGATCTGCTGACTCTGGTCAAAGTCAGCAGAGGAAAATTCTGGCCAGTGCAAAAGTACAAGATAATGCAACTCAGTCTGCCCGAGCTCATGGAGGTGGAAGACTTCAGCCCAGGTGTGTATTCAGATGCATAAACACACACATATTTTGTGTCACACAATATAAATACACCTTTTTTCTGACTGAGTCCCATTAGCCTGGTGATGATGATATAATACTGTAGTTCACATGCTGACCTTAATTCACAGAATCTATCTTATTCAGATGGGCCAACTATTGGCGCTAGGGCCTACATCTCTGCCCCTCATCATCCATACTTTTGCCAGAAAGAAAGGAAGGGTGATAAAGTAAGACAGAGGATGATGGGTTGTGACCTGCAAGGCAAACAGGCTCACCAGTGTCACAGTGAACTAATACATTCCTTAATCCACAGAAGGGAGAATCAGCTGGGAGTGTGTGTCTTTACTTATATGCTCCAGTTATACCAGAGGTGGCGGTGGGTGTGCCTCTGTCTCCTAAATAACTCCCCCTCATTAAGCTGACCTGTGTGTTGTGGTACATTGACCTCATAATATATAGAACGACTGTATCATGTGTAAGTGATGCTCCTTTCTCCCTCCAGAGTGCACAGATGAACCCTTTGTGAGTAATTTCATGACTTCAACAAAGACGAGCGGGAGAGGAGGGTTAGGTGGAAAAGACGTTGGTGTGTATGAAGCTGAAGTGAATGCAGGCGCTGACAGCATGGATGGACTAGTTCAGCCAGTCAACATGATGGCGAAGAAAGTCGACCTTAAAGCCCTGAGGAGCGCGCTCAGTGACGGGTAGGGCTCTGTCTCTGCTCAGCGATCGCTGTTTTCCAAACATGCACTAACCTTTTTACTCTCTGCTGCTGCTTCCTGTTTCCAGGACCATAAAAACAGACAAAGTGAACCTGCTGGCACTGAAAACGAAGGATAAACTGGCTTTTGTTCACCAGACAATTTACAACTCCTCTCCTGTCACACTTATTAG
This sequence comes from Perissodus microlepis, assembly GCF_051167445.1. Taxonomy (NCBI): domain Eukaryota; kingdom Metazoa; phylum Chordata; class Actinopteri; order Cichliformes; family Cichlidae; genus Perissodus; species Perissodus microlepis. Next base: position 28,460,799 of record NC_140467.1, on the reverse strand, counting down.
AAAGTGCACGAGGGATGGGTCCTTGTTAGCCTCCTGCATAAAGATACTGAGTCTGTTTGCAAAGGTGAGTGAATCTCCAAAGGATGAAGACATTCTGGGCTCAGCTTTGTTTTCAGTAACTCATGTTTGAGCTGTATTGGTAATGAATTGATTACTTGTTTGTGAAGAACAAACTGTCCAGAGTGCAGGTGCAGCATGATTCGTCTGTAGTGATTAAAGTGATCGAGTTAATGAATTTGAATCAGGAATTCTTTACGTATTCAGTTCCTCTGTTTGTAAGTTACGTGAATGGTCGGTTCTTCAGCATTTTGGAGAATTTGCCACAGTTCTCCGGCAGATTTAGACTGTTGGTAACTTCTGCCTCATTGTTTAATCAAAACTGATTCTGCGGACATCAGGACTCTGGGAATCCAATCCACTTCTGCAGGACTCCACTCACTTTGTTCCACTTCAGGAACTCAAAGGCTATTTGTGGACATACACGTCCCTGGCAGGCCTATTTCAAGGCCACATTTGAGGAAGAAACAAGTTCCTGTATAACCCCCCAAAAATAAACTCCTGAGTAGCAGACTGGTTAAAGTCATAAAAAGAAGTATTGTGTAAAAATTCAACAACTATGAAGAGAATAATTCTCAAATTACTATCTAGAAAACAGCATTTGCCACAGAGCGCGGTTTCCACGGTTTCCTGGTTCCTACACTGCAATGCTAACAAGCAGGCAGAATACCCAGCACTGTAAACCCTGGCACCAGGCCTGACCCATGGTGTAGCCAGGTCATTTTATTAGAGTGACGTGATTATTTACCGGAGAGTGGCACATAAACAGATGCTCTGCAGCAAGAACCATTGTAGACATCATCTGATGGAGCTGTGTGTAACATTTAAGGTCAAGGTCAAGTTTATTTATATAGCACATTTCCAAACAGTCCATGCTGCACAAAGTGCTTAACAATGTAAAATGCCACTAAAATAAATAAAATGCAGTGATGCAGTAAAATATAGAAAAGCAATTAAAAAAACTAAAACAACAGCAACAACTAACGCTGTTAAAACCAAAAATGTTTAGGTCAGAGTGTGTTAAAAGCCAGACTTAAGTGTGTGTCTTTGAGTGTTTGTGCAGATCTAATATTAAGAGGAAGGCAATTCCAGAGTTTGGGACCTGCCACACAGAAGCCTCTGTGTCCACGATACTTAAGTTTACTCTGTTGAATAGTTAAGGTTAGTTTGGACCTCGTGGTTCTTTCTGGAGCATAAATATAAAGGTGGTCAAATAGGTAAGAAGGCGCTTGGCCGTTAAATGATTTAAAAACAAAAAGTAAAATTTTAAATTGGATCCTGTAAGGAACAGGGAGCCAATGTAGAGAGGCCAAACCCAGGATAATATGCTTCTTCTGTTTAGTGCCAGTTAGCAGACGAGCAGCTGCATTTCAGACCAACTGGAGACGATAAAGAGAGGCCTGGTCCAAACCAAAGTACAAAGAATTGCAGTAGTCCAGTCTGTAAGTAACGAAGAGATGAATAACACGTTCAAAGACATTAGCTGGAAGGTACGGCTTAACTGTGGCTAGCTGCTTTAATTGAAAAAAGCTGGATTGGACTATTGGACTCACCTGCCTACACAGTTTAAAGCAACCATCAAGGTACACACCGAGGTTTTTAACCATTGTCTTACAATAGGAAGATAAGGGGCCTAGACTGCTGTCAATGGGCTTAATGAAGTTACCAAAAATGACAGCTTCTGCTTTGTTTTCATTTAATAAAAAAATAAATAAAAAATTAAAGACATCCACTGTTTAACACCATCAAGGCAACATAATAATAACTGAAGTGGGTCTGTCCCTGCTTTTAAAGGCAGATAGATCTCAAAGTCATCTCCAAAATAGTGAAAAAAGAAGAAAGTGAATAAAGGTTGTACTGTGAGAAAACAGATCCCAGTGGCAACATATGCAGTGCAAACAAGGCAGGACCCAAACTAGAGCTTTGAGGTGCACCATAATTAAGGGGGGCTATTTTGGAGCTGTGATGGCCCATGTTGACATAAAAAGTCCTTCCAGATAAGGACCAAAACTACTGAAGAGCAAACCCTATTAGGCCATCATATGATTCCAGCTGTGATAGCAGGATATCATGGTCGACCACGTCAAAGGCTGCTGTCAGTTCCAACAACAAGAGGGCAGCAGCTTTAGAATTTGGGTGTTCACGCTGCAGCAGCTCTTTAAAATGTTTGGAAGAATTCAAACAGTCTGTTGTAAACCTGATCCCTTCACCTCAGCAACTTCAGACCAAAGGTCTCCAAAACTCTTGGAAATGGACTGAAGATCATCTAAATTGTGTGGCAAATGGAGAACAATGATAGTGTTTCTTCTATGCTTGTGTATTGATTGTGCAGTTATGTGTAATTTAACAAAAAATAAATGTTTTTAGGGCCACAGAAAAGAGAAGACAAGCTTCACTGTTCCAGAAAAATCCACCTTTGCTTACGGCCTGGTGGAGATAAAGATAGAGGATGAGAAGCTAAGTAAGAGCACAACACTGTGTTGATTGCATGTGTGTGTGTTTGTGTGTGTGTTACTGAGTATAATTTCTGTCCTTTGCTCTCATTTAGAGATCTTGTGTGAACCCTGGACTCGAGGTGCCCTCGGTATGTTGCTGTGTGTGGTTGAAGTTGATGCCATGTTTGTCTTAATGTTCACATCAACATGAAGTCTTTCTCACTTTTAATAATCTTGAGGTCTGTTTTCAGATGGACTCTTTGGCGATGACATAGAGAGTGCGATGCTACAACAGATTAAAGAAGGTGTGTCTGACAGTTTGAGCTTTTCCCTGTTCTGAATTAATCAGAGTGAAGTTTTTGGAGTTTGGGACCTACAGCACAAACTCTGCTTTAATTTATTGAGTGTGATCGTATCAGTTCTGCTATTTCTGTGTTTGCCGCAGAACTAAAAATGAAGGATGCTCTTCTGCAGCCGCTGGCAGATCTTCCTGAGTCGACCCGTCGTGATCTACTGAAGAAGCTCAGCGAGCTTGCTGAGGATGGGGATACTCTCTCTCTGCTGGAGCAAACAGTAAGAAGAATGTTTACAACATCTGAAGCTTCTTTGTGCTCATCATGAGGTTTCATCTCCCACTGATCTTAATTCTTCAACTGATGCTTCATCAGTTACTGCAAGGAACAAAAAGTGAAGAGATGGTTAAACAGGCAGTCACGTGAGAATGAAGGTTCCACAAGAATAAACAAGCACCAGTCTAGCGGATTATCAGCAAAGGAGAGTGCCTGTATAAAAGCAAAGGTTTTGGCAGTTTGCTGATCTGGTGCATTCAGGTGTGTTAACACAGTGCCACAGTTACCCCACCAGTGGACATCCCAGGTCAGACCATGTAACCTCAGATAAACTGCAACAAACCCAAGAGCTACATCTCAGACTCTATAGGCCTTATGTTAAATGATTAAGTTCATGACAGCAAAATTAGAAAAAGAATGAACATGTGGGGTTTGTTCAGAAGGGTTGCCTGAAGAAAGCCTCTTCTTTCTAAAAAGAACAGAAAAGCTCAGCTTAGGTTTGCAAAGTTGTTTCTGAACAAACTCCAAGACTCCAAGAACACAGCTGAGATGTCTAAGCAGCTGAACAGAGTAAACTATAAACTCCTCCATAAACCAGAGAATTCAAGATTCAAATGTGAGGCCATCTGTCCCACAGCTAAAGCTTAGATCAAAACTAGGTCAATGATCAGAGCACATCAGCACATCTCTGAAAACTGTAAGAGTGGCAGGATCTTAAGAATCCTGTGCATAAATAAATCCTCACAAACCTCAGTGCACTAAGAAGAGTGAAGCAAAATTGCTCCACTTCAACGTGAGAAACTGATTAAAAGGATCGCTTAAAGTTATTGCTGCTTAATTATATTTCTAAAAGCTCTTTACTGATATTTCTCAGCTACCGGAACCATGGATGCTGCTGGTTATCAATCATGTATGCACAGGCCCAACAACCAATACTGACAACAGGCTTGGGGCTTTACAGACAGCAGGTACAGTTAGGTCCATATATTTGGACACTGGCACAAGTTTTTTTTTGTTTTTCTTTTACCCATTAACTGAAACATGTTACAATTATAGTTATATAACAGACATAAATGTAGACTCTCAGCTTTCATTTGAGGGTATACACATTACAAAAGTAATTGGACAGTTGACTCAAAGGCTACTTGATGTGCAGATGTGGGCAATTCCTTTGCTATGTCATTGTCAGTTAAGCAGATAAAAGGCCTCGAGATCATTTGAGGTGTGGTGCTTGCATTTTTACGATTTTGCTGCGAACAAACAAGGTGCGGCTCTTTATGCAGGTGCAACAAGCAATCCTTAAGCTGAAAAAACAGAAGAAAAAAACAATTGCTACAATATCAGGAGTGGCAAAAACTACAGTTTGGTACATCCTGAGAAAGATAGAAAGCACTCGTGAACTCAGCACCTGGACCTGGAGGTCCACAGAAGACAACAGTGGTGGATGATCACAGAATCATTTCCATGGGGAAGAGAAACCCCTTCATTTCATGTCTTGATGCATGCTCAATCATCCAGGTAAGGAAATCCCAAAAAGGGGATTCTGTTCACCTGGACATAGTGTTTTCAGTGGAAGAAATATTTTGTCACTCATCCAAGTGACTTCTTCACTCTCAGCTGGCTGCAGGTTTCCCCAGTCTTATAAACAGTAAATTTGCACAATGACTGAAACTGGGCAGTGGGCTGTGAGGTCATGACCTCACAACATCCAACCAAATGAACAACACCGTCTACCATAAAGAGAAGACTGAATGAAAGTAAATGCAAATGGTTCACTGCAAGGTCCAAGCCACTCATAAGACTCAAGAATAGAAAGGCTAAAAAAAAAAAAAACAAACACAGTCCAGGAAAAATATTCTTTGGACAAATAAAACCAAGTTTAACCAGAATGATGGCAAGAAAAACGCATGGAACAGCTCATGATCCAAAGCATGCCACAACATCTGTAAAACACGATGGAGGCAGTGTGATGGTTTGGGTATGCATAGCTGCCGTAGGCACTGGGACACTAGTGTTTAATGATGATGTGACACAGGACAGAAGAAGCTGAATTAATTCTGAGGTCAGAGACATACTGTCTGCTCAAATCCAGCTAAATACAGTCAAATTAAATGGGCAGTTTTTAATAATACAGATTGACAATTAACCAAAACCTACACCCAAAGCAACCCAGGAGTTTATTCAAGCAAACAAGTGGAATATTCTTGAATGGCCCGGTCAGCCACCATATCTTAAGCCAGCTGAGCATTTCACTTGTTGAAGACTAAACTTCAGACAGAAAGGCCCACAGACAAACAGAAATTGGATGCCGCTGCAGTAGAGGCCTGGCAAAGCATCAAAAAGGAGGAAACCCAGCATGTCCATGAGTTCAAGACCTCAGGCTGTCATTGCCAGCAAAGGTTTGTCAGCATTAGAGTATTAGAAATGAACATTTTATTTTCAGTTATTTAATTTGTCCAATTACTTTTGAGTCTCTGAAATGGAGGGATTGAGTTAAAAAGGGTTTAGTTCCTCACATTTTTATGCATCTTTTTGTTCAACCCACTGACTTTAAGCTGAAAGTCTGAACTTCAACTGCATCTAAGTTCTTTCATTTAAAATTCATTGTGGTAATGTACAGAACCAAAATTAGAAGAAAGTTGTCTCTGTCCAAACATTTATGGACATAACTGTAGTTTTATGTTCTCCATGACTAAACACCACCCTGATCTGATACTACTACTAATAATCCTCTGCTTCTCTCAGTTGGATCACTGCAGTAATGGAGCATTTGAAGGCACTTTGTCTCAGGCTGTCTCCTCCTTCATGGACCTTCTCGATATCTCAAACATCTCCACTGCTGTGAAGGATGCTGTTCACCTGTTGGTCAGCGCGTTGGACAGTAAGTCAGCTGACGTGCTCTGAGACATTTATCCCATCCAGTAACATGTAGATCCTCCACATCAGGTGTGGTATGTGAGCTGGAGGTGGTGGGGCTGAGATAAAGGTGCTCAGGTGTGATTTGGGAGTGTGTGAGAGCTCAGCTCACAGTTTTATTGACACATCTGAAGCAAAGTGTTTCAGTTTGTCACATCATCATCAAACTTTGTTTTTCTTCTTCATGTTTGTGCAGCTCTGCCAGATGAAGTTCCACCACTTCTGACCCGCTGCAGTCCAGACACTCTGAGAGTGCTCAACCAGCTGGTGGGTCCATTCACTCATTCATCTGCATTCATCTACATGCTCCTCTCAACAGCTGTCAGCCTGATCACACCTTATCCTACAGACTCAGCACACTGAACATGTGTAATCTGACACCTTAAAGCATCGTCTGTCATGTTTTTGTAATGAAGAAGAATAAACTAAAACTAAACAGAAAATCCCACACGTGTAAAAGCACATCAGCAGCAGCTCCGCCCACTATCAGCAGCCTGTGGGCGGAGTCTTCCTCATGTTTGAATCTGATCTGAGAACAGCTCCCTCTCTGCTTCTCCAGGTGGATGGTCTGAAGGACGGTCGGGCCAAACTGCCAGAGTCCCTGCCCGTCCCCCTGCAGGAGGGAGGGGAGCTCCGCTGGGCGGCCGAGTTCATCTGTTTGAACGATCAGAAGCTGAAAGAGTTGAGTGACGGCTGGGACCGGCCCGAGCTGCCCCCAGAGGTTCTGCTGGAGGTTCTGTGCCTCGTTGTGCAGGGACTCAGCCTGATGCAGCCCACAACAAACCCTTAATGTCAGCTGCTGTGATCTTTGTTAACCTGTTTTCACAGCAGCGTTCTGCATCTTTGAACGTTTCTGCCATTGTTTCCTGAACTTTCATCTGTCAAAGATCAAAAATAAAAAGAATAATCTAATAAAATATATATATATTTTTAAATAAATAAAACTTCATACTTTTATGTTCGGCTCATGGTTTTAATATTTTATTAGTTTTTGCTGCACTCCTTTATGTTCTGTCCTGTTCCCTCCTCTGTGCCCCTGACCCTGTTTCCATGCTTGTTTACTGTTAGTTATTTTTACAATATTGATATTGAACTAATCTCTTGAAATATCATATATCAGATTTGGTACTTGAGAGACAAGAAAAAGAAGTGACAGCATGCAGAGAAGGAGGCTAAACATTGTGCCCTCTGCTCCAGAGACAGTCCTCACTAACAGGCGATAGAAACTGTAGGGTCAGAGGCTGGACTGAACCTTATGCCCTTTTTAAGAGGACTTTCTGTGTTTATGGTTTCATCCTGCAGATCTCCATCTGGAAAACGTTACAGTTATTTATTTTTCAACCATCAAAAAAACATTTCAGTCCAAACAGCCTTTAATGAAAGATTTAATTTATCAGACGGAGTTTCAGTTCTGCTTTAGGGTTTCTCATTATTACTCACATTTTAAAACATTTACTTCTTGTGGCTTGTTGGAGTTTCCAGAGACTTACCGGCGCCATCATGAGGAAAAATGCTGCATCTGCAATTCTGAAGAAAGTTGAAATCAATTTGAAACAGGATTTAATCTACACATCTGAAAAAAAATATACTATGCTAATATTTCTTATAATCAGGGTTGACCATGAAGACATGTAACATGTAACAGGAGGCTCAGCGTTGCTGTAAGGTCGACACAACAGGTTCAGATCACTCTCTGTGGAGCTCATGTTAACGAAAGTTAAAACGCTGCTGTTAAAATTGATGAGTGGGAGTCTCATTTTCACCGTACACCTCAGGATTTTCCTGAAGTGATTTTGAAGTAAAACTTCAGTATATAAGGAAGTGAGAGCACAGCATGTAGATTTGCCCAACTTAAATACATTCTTTGTTTCATTTTTCCCAAGAAACCAAACAAAAACATTGTGTTGCTGTGTCACAGTTCAGCAGAACTTACAAGCTGCTGCATGCACAGTCATGTCCTTCAATGTTTGGACAGAGATTACCAGAGTAATCAGCAGTCAGTGACAGTTTTACTGAAGAATCTATTGTTTATAAAGTGTGAGTTTAAAAAAAGCGGTCTCACAGGTTCCTACAGGTTTTCTGTGACGTTTTTCTCGCTGTAAAATGAGCCAACAGGTTTTTCTGTTGCAGCGTGTTTACCGTCTTCAGCACACGCCCTGCTGCTCTTCACAGACACTGCAGCATATTTTCAGCTGAGAGACTCAAACACAGGCTTTGTTTGACCTGACCCTGACACGTGTGACTGTGCAGTGATTCATTGTCTGAACTGGTTTAGCCGTTGAGTGTGAAAATCTGCTGGAGGTAAGAAACTCTTTAAGATTCATGTTTCACGTTAACTTTGCTGTCAGGACACATGCATGAAAAAGTTTTACATGCTTACAGCCTGATGAACAGTTCAAAATTATATCAGATACACCTGCATGTATGCACGCATTTAAACAGTAATCAAACAGTAGGTAAAGCATATTTGAGTGTATTGAACATCATATTTGGTTTTACATGCATCAGCTCTGCATAACATTGATTCTGCAGGTGATGAAGTTGGAGCAGATTTTATTATTTATAAAATCTCAGTATCTCAATTCTTGTCATCATATTCACTCATATTACTAACAAAGTAAATGCCATAACCTTTATAACATGTTACTGGATAATCCCACAAAGAGAGCATCAAATGTGAAAAATATCTTATTTCTGCTCAGATGAGAAGTAATGAAGATCCTGTTTAGAGCAGTTTGTAAGTGCACCCCTGTATTAACATGCACATGCAGGAACACTAAGGAAAAGCAAGCAGATGTCATTTAGCTTCCAGCAATGCCATCAGTGAGATCATTACTGATTTTTTACTGCAGGAGTCAATACATGTAAAGCCATATTACAAAAACAAACACAAATACATTTATTCCCAGACTCATTGCCTCTGACAGTGATACCACTGTGGGCTAAAACAAGGCGGTGGAAAATCTGCATACTGATGACTTTAACTTGTGAGATTATCGGGGTAAAAGGAGCATCTTGAAGAAGCTGAGTGGTTCAGAAGTAAAGACGTGCAGGCGATCAGCTCTGTGTGAGCAAATTCGCTCTGAATGACAAAACTATGGATTGTTATGACATCATCTTCTTGTTATAACCTCAGAAAGATTCAGAGACTTTTGATGTTGGTTGTGTTCAGGCAGCGCTGCATTAAACTCTCACTTGACTTTGAGGAGGACTTTTGAGGAGGTTTTAACCTGGCAAACTTACTTTCAAAAAGTCGCAAAACCCTCAAGACTGATGTGTAGCACAGATGCTTTCATACTGAGTTTTTATTTATTTTATTGTATTTATTCATGCAAATATTTCATTATGAAGTCTAATCAGAATGAGATTAATATAAAATATAAATCAGCTAATAAATTGTTGTATGGTTTAGCTTCAGTGAATTAGCTCCAGCTGTGTTGTACACTTTAACAACTCAACAATGATATATAATTGAATTATTTTCATGAATAATATTTGTACTTTTACTTAAGTGAAATGTACTTTTACAGAATGCACATAAATATAGTACTTTTATATAAGTAAAGGATTTAGGTAACTACAGATACAACCACAAAGCATTACAACTTAGCACACCTATCACACAGCAGCTACAATCACTGTGTGTAATGTAGTAATAGGAGCCTTTAGATTTCCAAAGGATGATTCAACAGCTGTTTATCAGACACTAGTTCAGACCAATGAGCTACTTACCTAATGACAGCCTGTCACATCCTGCTCTCCAGTCCACTCCACAGTCTGTCTGTTCAGAGGACCCAAACATTATCTGGATAAAATATTACAGTGGACCCACAGTGAGCTGAGTAACCTGGTGTCCATCAAAGTGACCCCGTCCTCCCTTAGATTCTGCCTCCAAACTGTCAAAAGTAAATTTAGTCGTGCGAGCAGGATTTCTCTCCAAATGCAGAGAGTGTGAAACTGTAGAGAAATGTAATTGCGCCCGTGAAATGAATTATTTGCTCGTATTATCTTTTTGCTTGTTCATTTGTTATGACATATAATTCGTAGCAATGCATCAGGGAGGGCACCTGGTATGAAAATCTGCACCAACCATACAGACACCCGCTGAGTGTTTTAATCTCAGTTTCCCTGTTAATTCGTATTTGTTGATTATATTTTAACTGAGTCATCTGCTTTGACTGATGCATCTAAACCTGCAAAATAACCAGAAACTACTTTCCTCAAGATCTTCCTGTGCCATAAAAGTAGAAAAAAATGGAAATCTTCTGTGCTGACGTACAGAAATGTTATTCTTGTTTCCACAGAAGATGTTTGCTGCTGAAGCCAAAGCATTTGTCCAGACGCTGGGAGAAACAGATCTAATCTCTAATGATAACTTAAACTGTAAAATGGATCTGCTGACTCTGGTCAAAGTCACTGAGGGAATTTTTTGGCCAGTACAGAAGTACAAAGTGATACACTGCAGCCTGCCCGAGCTCATCGAGGAAGAAAACTTCTCTCCAGGTACGTTATCAAGAAACAAGGCGTTACTGAGTAACCATGGTTCTATGAAGGAAGGTCAACAGGTTCACCTGGTGAGCTGTTTAGGAGACAGTTTAAAATTTACCCTCCATTGCCCCTGGTACTGGGAGTAAGAGGGGAAAGTTCCCGTTTAATCGTCTGTAACATGGACTTGGTAATAAAAGTCCCGGTGTTCTGGCATACCATCCCATCATACATAATTTATGCACATTTCGGCTATCACACAATAATTCCAGCATAAATTTAAGTGGGATTGTTTACCACTTAACTTTACCCATCAAAGTATACTTGTAGTTCATATTCACAAAGATAGGATGGTTTGCAAGTTTCATCACAATGTGATGAAAATTCACCAAACCAGCCACAAAAGAAGATCATAATATTTTTGATAATCGACAATCAATAACATGAAAATCTGGCTTACCGTGCTCGTTGTTTCCAATGTGTAAACATCCATTTGGCATTACAGAATGTTTCCTTCCTTACTCCATCTTCCACAATGCCTCAGAGACGTTTCCGTTAAAAATCACCATTTTCTGCCCAGTTACAGACATTTGATTGTTACAGGGCAAGTGTTGTAATTTAGGTTGATGTGTATTTTTCACCTTGTAATTTCAAATTAGTGGAACTGACATGAACAATGCCACATTGCTGTGATTCATTTGGCTGAAACAATTCAAAAGAGATGTCAATCATGCAAATTGGCCAAAAGAAGCCAAAGCCAAAGCCCCTCAGAATGTAAAGTGAAAACACACATTTCCAGATCTTGATTATGCACAGTAAAAAAAGACCCAGCGCTGTAAAGCCTTGAATAAAAGGTTTCTAAGCCCACTAACCCTGCCACTCATGAACCTGTGTCTCCTAAACAGTTCACCCTCACTGAGCTGACCTGCATGACAGCATGCTGACCTCGTATGAAACAGAAAAAAATGAAACCGAGTATAAAAAATGATGCTCCATTCTCCTGCCAGATTACACCGAGGAAGTCTTGGTAGAGGACTTTAAGATCACTACAGAGAAGAGTGGGAGTGGAGGTATAGGTGGAGAATGCAGTAATGTGGGTGAAGCTTATATTAATGCCAGCACTAGTTCTGTGGATGGACTGGTTCAGCCCGTCAACATGATGACAAAGAAGGCCAATGTTAAAACTGTGGTGAGCAGATTCAAGGGCAGGTACGTCTGTCTCTTTGCTTATTTATTTATTTGTGTATTTTCAAAATAAAAGCCAATTTTTCCTCTGTGTTGGATCCTTTTAAATCCAGGAAAATACACAAGGATACCTTGGACCTGCTGGGACTGAAAGAGAAGGATAAACTGATGTTTGTCTCTCAAATAGTTTACAACTCCAGCCCTGTCAAAATTATTAGAAAGTCTACGACTGATGGCTCCATTTTCACTTCTTATGTAAAGATGCTGAGTGTCTTTGCAAAGGTGAGTGAGTGAATTCAGCGGTCTGCAGGGACAAGAGTATCTGTTTCTGATCTTCACATGCAGGAACCTATAGACTGTTTTAGGGCAAACCAAGACCTTGTAGGAGTCATTTCAGGGCCACTGTAAGGAGACAAACCTGCTAGGTCGGGCACTAAGGTAGTTTATTTGAAATCCAACAACCATGAACAGCAGACTTCTCTGACTGTTATAATCAGTGTATAATATTCCAATGTTTTTGGTTTATTTACAGACATAGTGTTTGAAGCCTTTATCCATGTCTCATGTGTAAACAGGGTTGGACACTTATTCTGTCACCCCATGCTTCCTTCAGGCTCAGTGAAGAAATGCAGACTAAACAAGGCTTAAAGCCTGGCACTGAACTTAAACCGTGGCTGGAGGTGTTATTTATCCTGGGTGGCACTGCAGGCCTGAACTTGTCCAGATAATATCTGGTGGAGCTGATTGTAAGAAGACACAGCTCACTGTGACTGGACATTAAACAAGCTTTAACCTGCAGGTTTGGTGGCATTTGAGAACAGTGCAGGTAGTAAACAGTGCAGTAAAAGAGTGACATAAGCATGAGTGACAAAGAGCGATAAATACAACCTTCTACTGTTAAAGTGACCATGTGGGAACACTGAACATATAGAAACGATTTTGAAATGAGACCACTGATTCAAAACCTAAACAGAATTAAACTGAAACTAGAGTTGATTGATTTACTGAGAAATATTTCTAGAAGTAACAGTTATCAGGCAATGTTTAGTTGTCTTTGATAAACGCATTTGTATGATCGGATCTAATCTTTAAGTGAGATTTTGGTGCACACTCGATAAACTTGGTGGGGGTAATGCACCAATTCGTTGTTTGTCAACCGCCAAACAAACACAGAAATTATTCGCAAATAGTGAAAATAGTTGTTACTTACTATAACTCCAGTTCTCTGAGTATATCTGTGGTTCGTGTGGGGTTGCCTGCTGTGGATCTGTTGCCGTCAGCAGCTCCAGAACTCTCAAAGTCATAGTAAAGATTCTCTGACCTTATCTCCCTCTCGTTGTGATTGTACAGATGTATTATTGGTCTAAATAATAATAATAATATTGTATTTCTTCAGGGGAGCAGTAAGGCGGAGACAAGCTTCACTGTGCCAGCAAAATCAATCTTTGCTTACAGCCTGGTGGAGATAAAGATAGAGAATGAGAAACTGAGTAAGAGCACAACACTGTGTTTAATGTGTGTGTGTGTGTGTGTGTGTGTCGGTGTCACTGAGTAGTCTTTCTCTTTTTCTCTCATTTAGAGATCTCATGTGAGCCGTGGACTCGTAGTTTACTCGGTAGGTCACTGGGTGGTCTGAACTTTTCTTCTTTTGCAAATTTGAAAAAAACTTTTTGATGTCATATTTGTATTCACAGTCGCACTCACAGTTACTCAATGTTACTGAGAGAAAAACATCTGTGTCAAACTGTAAACCAAAGACGACGGAGCATCGAGCTTTCACTTTAGACTGCTGAGTTTATTCAGAGTTCATTTATTCAGCATCAGAGTTAAAATCAGACACTTTCCAGATTGAAATGCTTACATCAGTAAAAAAAAAAAGTCCTTATGCTGTTTCTCTCTTTGTCATAAATCCCTCCTTTTCCTGTTCAGGTGAAGATTTCAACATTTCAACCAACCACGATTAGACCTATGCTTAGTGTCATCCTCATTGGACTATGAGCTTTGTTTTTTTGGGTTGGTTTTTTTTTAGGTTCCACACCAAAAATAATTATGAATAGCCAAAAAACTTCACAGACAGACACAAAGGTGCTCATGTATCATTATCCCAGGAGAGAGTGCTCTCTACACACAGTCTCTACCTTCAGAGTTTTACTTTCTGCAGATACAATTTGCAGGAAATAACCAGCAAACATTTTAATGTTGAAAACCAACTGACTGTCTTTCAGTGTCTTTTTGAACGTTACCTAGAGGTCTTTTTTGGCGTTCCAGCAGGAGGTAGCTAGTGTGGAAAAATTGCTTGAATGCTGTTATTGAAGAAGAAGAAATTAAAAATACTGTCAAGAACTTCTCTGGATGCATTGTGCTTAGTATAAAGTTTGATGGAGCGACGATTATGGTATTCGGCTGTTTTTCAGCAGCAGGGCCTGGCACCTTAGTTCCAGTGAAAGGAAGTGTTAGTGCGTCAACATAACAAGACATCTTGGAAAACTTCCTACTACCAACTTTGTAGAAACAGTTTGGGGACAGCCCCCTCCCGTTCCAACATAAATGCGCACAGTAGGTCCATAAAGACATGGATCAGTTAGTCCGGTATGGAAGAACTTGACTGGCCTGCACAGAGTTCTGACGTCAACACGATAGAAAACATTTTGGAAGAATTAGAGCAGAGTCTGTGTGTCAGACGTTCTTATCGAAAACCAGTGTCTGACTTCACAAATGTGCTTCTGGAAGAATGGGCAAAAATTCCCATAAACACTTTTAAACCTGTTGAAAGGCTTAGAAGAGTAGAAGAGTTGAGAGCTTTTTTTATCTGTAAAGGGTGAGTCGACATCATAATAAATCCAGTGGATTAACAATGGGATGTCACATGCGTGTCACGTGTCAGACGAGTGACTTTTGGCAATAAAGTGTAGTTATCAGTTGAATATCAGTAGGAAAAAAAACTAAGAATAAACAAAGAGTCGGTCTGTCCAGACTTTTATTTTAAAATGTGTGTTTGTCTGTGGTTCAGTTTTGTAAGAGTAAAGACTTTCAGAGTTTCTGGTGATAATCATTTTGAGATCTGTTTCCAGATTGGCTCCTTGGTGATGACATAAACAATCCAACTGTGAAAAAAGTAAAAGAAGGTAAGTGTGTGTTTAAATCTGCTGAGCTCTTCACCGTTCTGAAATAATCAGTTTGTTATCTTTAGAGATTTAAGACCTGCTGTTTAACAAACTGCTGGTTCCAGCACAAACTCTGTTTTCATGTACTGACAGTGTGGTCAGCTAGTTGCTGCTGTTTCTTTGTTTGCTGCAGAACTAGAGATGAAGGAAGCTCTACTGCAGCCGCTGGCAGATCTTCCTGAGTCGACCCGTTGTGATCTGCTGCAAACACTCAGCGAGCTCGTAGAGGATGGAGACAATCTCTCTCTGCTGGATAAAACAGTAAGGAGAATATTTACAAAAAGCTCCTCATCAGGTTTCATCTCTCACTGACGTCTTTATCAGTTAATGCAATGGTGGAAACTTCTCTCTCTTACAGGCAGATGGACAGCAGGCCTGTCTTATTTTTTATTTGTTTAAGAACAGACCTGCTGATTGTATTTGTGATCTTAAATCAAGCACAGCTTTAGTTCAGGTACACCATGCTGCCAAGCTGTGTGTCACTTTCCTCCCATCTGGAAGCTGCTCTGTAGCCCACCCCCAGCTCTTGCTTTCCACACATGTATGCTCCAGAACAAGACTATTAACAATAATATTAATAATAATCATAATCCTCTGCTCCTCTCAGCTGGACCATTGCAGTAATGGAGTGTTTGAGTGTGAGTCTGAGGCTGTCTCTTCTTTCATGGACCTTCTCGATGTCTCAAACATCTCCACAAGTGAGCAGAATGCTGTTCATATGTTGGTCAGCGCTCTGAACAGTAAGTCAGATTCAAAGATTCAAAGTGTTTATTGTCATCTGTACAAAGAAAAGCATTTCTCTGTGCAATGAAATTCTTTCTTTGCTGTCCACACACAGATGCCCAGTTAGTATATACAAATAGAAATAGAACAGATAAAATACAAATAGTATAAATAAATAAATGAAGACAAAATTTAAGAGTGAAATAAATGTGTGTGCAAAAGAGCTATGAGCTTAATATGCAAGATGACCTGATGTGCAAAAAATAGTATTACTGTTGAAATAGGTCAGCTGCTCAAGAGTCTGATAGCAGTGGGGAAGAAGGAGTTGTTGAATTGGGATGTTCTGGATTTCACACTTCTAAACCTTCGTCTTGAGGGCAAAAGTGTGAACAGTCCGTGTTGGGTGTGTGTGGGGTCTTTGAGGATGGAGGCAGCTCTCCTTTAGACTCTGCGATGGTAGATACTCTGCAGAGAGGGCAGTGGAGTCCTAATGATATTCTTGGCAGTTGTTATCACTGTCAGCAGGTGTTTGCGGTCCATAGCAGTAGTGCTGCCGTACCATGCAGAGATGCAGCTGGTCAGTGTGCTCTCCATAACGCAGCTGTAGAACCTGCTGAGGATCTTGGCTGACATGCCAAATTTCCTCAGCCTCCTTAGGAAATACAGCCATTGCTGGGCCTTCTTGACCAGCTGTGTGGTGTTCAGTGTACAGGTGAGGTCCTCACTGATGTAGACGCCCAGGTACCTAAAGCTGCTCACCCTCTCCACTTCAAGTCCCCTAGCTTGAAGCCCCAGGTAAACTTCAAGTTAGGAGACTTGAAGTGGAGAGGGTGAGCAGCTTTAGGTACCTGGTCACTGAACCCAGTCAGATGACCCGCTCTGAGACATTTATCCCATCCAGTAACATGTAGATCCTCCACATGAGGTGTGGTATGTGAGCTGGAGGTGGTGGGGCTGAGATAAAGGTGCTCAGGTGTTTTTGGGAGTGTGTGAGAGCTCAGCTCACAGTTTTATTGACACATCTGAAGCAAAGTGTTTCAGTGTTTCAGTTTGTCACATCATCATCAAACTTTGTCTTTCTTCTTCATGTTTGTGCAGCTCTGCCAGATGAAGTGCCGCCACTTCTGACCCGCTGCAGTCCAGACACTCTGAGAGTGCTCAATCAGCTGGTGGGTCCATTCACTCATTCATCTGCATTCATCTACATGCTCCTCTCAACAGCTGTCAGCCTGATCACAGCTTATCCTACAGACTCAGCACACTGAACATGTGTAATCTGACACCTTAAAGCATCGTCTGTCATGTTTTTATAATGAAGAAGAATAAACTAAAACTAAACAGAAAATCCCACACGTGTAAAAGCACATCAACAGCAGCTCCGCCCACTATCAGCAGCCTGTGGGCGGAGTCTTCCTCATGTTTGAATCTGATCTGAGAACAGCTCCCTCTCTGCTTCTCCAGGTGGATGGTCTGAAGGACAGTCGGGCCAAACTGCCAGAGTCCCTGCCCGTCCCCCTGCAGGAGGGAGGGGAGCTCCGCTGGGCGGCTGAGTTCATCTGTTTGAACGATCAGAAGCTGAAAGAGTTGAGTGACGGCTGGGACCGGCCCGAGCTGCCCCCAGAGGTTCTGCTGGAGGTTCTGTGCCTCGTTGTGCAGGGACTCAGCCTGATGCAGCCCACAACAAACCCTTAATGTCAGCTGCTGTGATCTTTGTTAATGTGCTTGTACAGCAGCCGATGCTTGTGATGGTTCAGTGTCCAGTCAGGTGAATACATCATAGTTTTGATGTCCATGGTTGATTCAACAATTGGTGAACTTTATTTCAATGTCTCACTCTGATTTTGTTTCTTGTTTCACTCTGTCATCTTTCTAAGAGACAAAAAGACAAAAACAACCAACAGAATTCACATTTTATTAAAGTAACATACCTTTGTTACGTTATTTACATTACTGGTATAGTTTATGTCATGGTTCCTGTAATTTGATGTTTTTCTTGGATTCTTTGTGTTTGCAGACCCCACTTTAATCATCTGGTCTCCAACCTCCTTTTTTAACAAGTTCTTTATAAATACTTTTTAAATTCCTGGTTATTAAAGGTTTGAAATTATGTGAGGGAACAAGTGGAACAGTTTTTCTATTAGAATAAAAAAAGAATGTTTAAAAACATGAATGATGATGCATGATTAAGGCTGGAAATAAAGTTAATACTTAGAGAATAGTCGTAATTTTAGGGGCAAGTCAGAAAATCATACACACTGTATGGAACATATAACAATTAGAATGAGCTGCCTACCTATATCATTTTTAGGAAAATCTCATCTTAAATTCTGTAATCCTAAAGTGTATATGCTAAACGCTGATCTAAAATGGGATTGTGCTAATGAGAGCTTAATGTCATGCTCAGAGGTAAAAACAGGGTCAACAATGTAAATGATATAATACAGTGATGAGGTGTTACACCCTCTGTAATCCCTACTTGCCTTGTACTGAGTCTGAGTGTCTGGGTGTTGTTGAGGCATAATTGCTAATTATCTGCACCTGATGAGGTGTGGCGGGTGGCATGTCTGGGGAGAGTTTGGGGGATGTTACTTCTAGCCTTGAAAGAAGGTTGTTATTTTTGATTGGATGTTATTTGGTCATTTAAACTAAAAACCAAGGTTTCTACAAAGTTTGGTATCAGTATCCACTTCATGTTGCAGGTTCATGTCCAGATCCAATGATGAAGTAATATAGTAAATATATGTTTGGCTCGATGAACATGCAGGAAACATTTTATCAGAATGATGAATCATTTAATTCTTGCTGGTTTCAGCATAAAACACATCTGATGAGAAGCCTCAATAATGTCACATACGCTCCACAGGATCCTTTAATTATGATGAAGCTCTCGCTCCATCTAGTGGTCATTACAAAAACTATCATATGAGTTAGCACACACTGCTGTGAGTTTAATCTGATCGGATTAACTCTCAGAGTATCAGATACTGACATTTTCTGTTTTCAAAGGCTTCCACCAAGGTCCTGGCTACATACAATACAATACAGTTTTATTTATATAGCACATTTAAAAACCCAGAGGCACACCAAAGTGCTTCACAATAACACAGAGAATCAACATAAATCAATTAACAAAGTACAGATCAGGCACTAGCACAGACAGAAGGTAGGCACTAATAGACCAGAAGAGTTCAGTAAAATAGGTATCAAGCCTCAATTCATGAGGAAGGTCAGTTCATGAATACAAAATATCAACAAAGAAGTTAAAAACCGGCAATAAAATTAATTAAAAGTTTAAGAAGGGTATTGGGAAAGCCAGGTTAAATAAGTAAGCTTTCAATCTTGAGTTAAAGGATTGTGGCACGAATAGAAGTGGGGAGGCTATTCCAAAGGTTAGGTGCAGCTGAAGCAAAGGCACGATCGCCTCTGGTCTTCAGCCTAAACTTAGGTTGGGCCAGGAGTGATTGACCTGATGATCTTAACGCTCAGCGAGGAGTGTACAGATTGAGAAGATCAGTGAGATAACTGACTGGGCGCAATATTATTCTGAATTTTGAAAGGGAGTAGCCAAATTTTAAACTCAACGCAATATTTGATAGGTAACCAATTTAATCAACAAGAGCTGGAGTGATAGAATCAATTTTTCCAGCTCTGGCAAGAAGGTGAGCCGCAGGATTCTGACAGTTGTAGCCTTTGAAGAGAGATGGATTGGAGACTACAGTAAAGAGAATTGCAATAGTCACACCTGGAGGTCACAAAAGCGTGGATACGTTTTTCAAAGTCCCCTGCACTGTATATAACGCTTAGCTTTAGAAATCTGGCATAGTTGAAAGAAGCCAGATTTAACTACAGATGACACTTGCTTTTTGGGCTTAAAGGAGCTATCCAAATAGATGCCCAGGTTATTTATAGAATCAGAGAGAGAGTTAGCAAGGGGCTCCAGTAGGGCAACAAGCTGTTCTTGAAGAATATAGAATAGAATAGAATAAAATAGAATAGAATTCAACTTTATTGTCATTGCACATGTCACAAGTACAAGTGCAACCCAGAGTAAAATCTGTTTTACTAGAATTTAGTAATTTCCTGCACTTATTTCCTGCTAATGAACGCATCACAAATGCATGACTCCAACCACATAACTTTGCTCAGCCAATAGGCTAATTGGCTGCTGCCGGTCCAAACAATTTGATTTTGATTTTTGATTTGACCGATAGTTGTTGAATAACAAATGTTGTGAAGCTATATAATATGTATATAGCAGTTGAAATTTTTAGTTAAATCCTTATTGGTTAAATATACTGTTTGTTTATCTATTTATAAATTGTGTACACAGGAACAAGAATAACTTAATGTATTTAGCTTAACTGGCTGACATTTTTGTATTATTCTTGTGATTTCTTATTGGCCTTGTTTATTTAATGCAGGCCAGGTGAACCTTTTGGAGTATGGAAAAGGATGGCGAGCCAATGAACGGCTAGGAGCAGGAATCATTCTGCATTGAAGCTTTCACTGGTTGGGTAGGAAGCTATCAAAGACGACGCTCTGTCCCCATTTTCCGAATACACTGATTTCCACAATCATACACACCATTCCCCCCGTTTATGGACAATAGCGCTTGGACATCTCTCATGGCCAATATGACAAAGAAATCACATATTTGCTTCAAAGGGGTTAAGTGTTCTAAAATCATGAAATCACGAAAACTAGCTTAATTGTTTTTTGACATAGTAAAAAACAACATGTATGACTTTAGATTTTAAGCTAATTGGGCTGAAGAGTGTCTTGTTTCGATTGGTAAACAGTTCTTAGCAAATGTATTTGTCCGCTTCTCAATGAAAGTTTTATCCCAAATATTGACAGTGTTGGTAATTAAAGGAATCCTTTTTGGGTTTTCTGTAATGGTTAACTGAGCAGTATATGCAGGCTATTTAAATAAAATAATATTTTTACTGCAAAAATATTATTGATGTTTTATCCACAATTTTTTTTATTTTACTTTTTTACAAAATAGTCGGAAAAATAGTCAAACATATTATTGTGCCTTGAGGCAATTGCTGTTGTGATTTGGTGATATATAAATATAATAAAATAAAACTGAACTCAGTTATTATTATTATCTTTATTAAGATGCCAATTTAGAGTTATTTACTTGCTTACTTGATTGATTTCTGATTTCTCAGTGTGCCGGCTTAATTTTGGGTATAGAAACATTAATTCAGTTTGTCAATTGCCTAATAAAAAAGAACAATTATTGTGTTAAAAAGCTTTTGGCATGTTTCTAAAATATTTGTATTTTCATGCATTTACGACGGGTGGTCTAATAAATTTGCTCACTCCCGCACTTCAGGCAGGAGATCTTGCATGTTTATGCATTTACAGTGGCTTGCAAAAGTATTTGAACTTTTCCACATTTTGTCACATTACAACCACAACCATGAATCAATTTTATTGGGATTCCACGTGAAAGACCAATACAAAGTGGTGTACACGTGAGAAGTGGAACGAAAATCATACATGATTCCAAACATTTTTCCAAACATTCCAAACAAATAAATAACTGAAAAGTGGGGTGTGTGTAATTACTCAGCCCCCTTTGGTCTGAGTGCAGTCAGTTGCCCATAGACATTGCCTGATGAGTGCTAATGACTAAATAGAGTGCACCTGTGTGTAATCTAATGTCAGTACAAATACAGCTGCTCTGTGACGGCCTCAGAGGTTGTCTAAGAGAATATTGGGAGCAACAACACAATGAAGTCCAAAGAACACACCAGACAGGTCAGGGATAAAGTTATTGAGAAATTTAAAGCAGGCTTAGGTTACAAAAAGATTTCCCAAGCCTTGACCATCCCACGGAGCACTGTTCAAGCGATCATTCAGAAATGAAAGGAGTATGGCACAACTGTAAACCTACCAAGACAAGGCCGTCCACCTAAACTCACAGGCCGAACAAGGAGAGCGCTGATCAGAAATGCAGCGAAGAGGCCCATGGTGACTCTGGACGAGCTGCAGAGATCTGCAGCTCAGGTGGGGGAATCTGTCCATAGGGCAGTGGTTCCCAAATTTTTTTTGCTGGGCCCCCCTTTGTCTTACAAGAAAAATGTTGGCGCCCCCCCGCGCGCACGCACACGCACGCACGCACACATCCTCCAACCACACACACCCATATTTTGCTCCATTGCGGTTTATTTCACACCTCAAACATTTAGTACACAATTAAGCAAATACAAGTAATCTGCAATAAATTACAGGTAGTAAGGAAATAAAGTACTAACTCTTTTATGCTACGTCCGCACCTACACGGGTATTTTTGAAAACGCAGCTGTTTCGTCCACACGTAAAAGGCGTTTAGAATCACCGAAAACAGATCTTTTAAAACTCCTTTTTTGCTTTTACGTGTGGACGAGGAATACAGAGTTCGTCACGCAACATCAAAGGTATGTGCCTTTTTTCACGTCACGCTGTGCGCCACGTTATTGTTTACATGAGATGAATTGCAGAATGGCAGATAGAGACAAAATACTGTTAATCTGACTATCTGCAGGTTTTACACGCTTACATACACACAGGCAGTTACTGTCCCTCCATTTAGAAAGGCAGAGTCATGGTGTAATTATTTTACGTGTAGTTGTTTTTTTTCCTGTGTAATAATATTCAACATTGCTATCAATACATTTTTCAAAAAATGCCTCTCTGTGCAAAATGGGTTTAAAAACATAAACAGCTGTGGGATGCTGTTTGTCCGTGATTTGAACCGGGGGAACAAATCGTGGCAGGATCAGCCTGATATTATTTGTATCTCACTGTAACTTTACTGTATAAAGAGCTAACATCTCCAAAATGTCAGGAGTAGTTAGTCATTACAACAAGTGTTTGTAAACTAAAAATCACAAATGTGGGATACTGTTTGTCCATGAGTTAAACAGCCCAGCGCGTGATCCCACGAAGGGAAAAGCAGTTCTGCAGGGGAGACCTACTTTGGCACTTGTGCAGGTGAAATCAAAGGGAAGATATGCTTCACCATATTTTCTAGTCTTTGGCTTAAAATGAAGTTGGTTTGGAAACATATTTGGCGATGCTTCATCTCCTGCTTTGCGTTTCTGTAGGCGCCCCATGCTAGCAGTGTCCAAGCGTTTTGTTTCCCCCTCCCCCCCACGCCATGGCTCTGTGGGCCCCACACTTTGGGAAGGTCTACCATAGGGCAACTATTAGTCATGCACTGCACAAAGTTGGCCTTTATGGAAGAGTGGCAAGAAGAAAGCCATTGTTAACAGAAAACCATAAGAAGTCCCGTTTGCAGTTTGCCGCAAGCCATGTGGGGGACACAGCAAACATGTGGAAGAAGGTGCTCTGGTCAGATGAGACCAAAATGGAACTTTTTGGCCAAAATGCAAAACGCTATGTGTGGCAGAAAACTAACACTGCACATCACTCTGAACACACCATCCCCACTGTCAAATATGGTGGTGGCTGCATCATGCTCTGGGGGTGCTTCTCTTCAGCAGGCACAGGGAAGCTGGTCAGAGTTGATGGGAAGATGGATAGAGCCAAATACAGGGCAATCTTGGAAGAAAACCTGTCTGCAAAAGACTTGAGACTGGGGCGGAGGTTCACCTATAAGCAGGACAATGACCCTAAACATAAAGCCAGGGCAACAATGGAATGGTTTAAAACAAAACATGTCCATGTGTTAGGATGGCCCAGTCAAAGTCCAGATCTAAATCCAATCGAGAATCTGTGGCAAGATCTGAAAACTGCTGTTCACAAACGCTGTCCATCTAATCTGACTGAGCTGGAGCTGTTTTGCAAAGAAGAATGGGCAAGAATTTCAGTCTGTAGATGTGCAAAGCTGGTAGAGACATACCCTAAAAGACTGGCAGCTGTAATTGCAGCAAAAGGTGGTTCTACAAAGTATTGACTCAGGGGGGCAGAATAATTACGCACACCCCACTTTTCAGTTATTTATTTGTAAAAAATGTTTGGAATCATGTATGATTTTTGTTCCACTTCTCACGTGTACACCACTTTGTATTGGTCTTTCACGTGGAATTCCAATAAAACTGATTCATGTTTGTGGCTGTAATGTGACAAAATGTGGAAAAGTTCAAGGGGGCCGAATACTTCTGCAAGCCACTGTAATTGACCTTTAGTGCCAGCATTGTAGCAGCAGATCATATCTAAATATTATACATGCTAGCATGGTGCTATATGCATTATAACATACATTCAGAGACTCAGCAGTGATCTCAAAATATTACTGGTTGCGTTAACATGGTAATATTACTATTACCATGTTAGCGCAACAAAACAGCATGTGCATGCACTTTGTTGTCTGTGAAGGTTCTCAGTCATCCAGGTCATCATATTCAAAGGAGCTTGCAAAGAAAAGCGTCTGGACTTCTTTAAGTTGCTTGAAGACGTTTCACCTCTCATCCGAGAAGCTTCTTCAGTTCTAAGGTCAAATGGGGGAGAGACCCAGATTTAAACCTAGTGGGAGTATCCCCCCACAGAGGGACAAAAGGACCCCCTGATGATCCTCTAATCGCCTGAGCCAAGGTGTGAAACTGGGTGTGGGTCCCAATCAGCCAGGGTTTCAGGTGAGCTCATTGTGAAACCTGGCCCCACCTTATCATGCGAATTCCTGAGGTCAGATGGCCCAGGGTGTGAGTGGGCGTTCAGGCGTCTGGGGAGCAGAGGTGGGTCGAGTATCCAAAAATTGTACTCAAGTAAGAGTAGCATTACTTTAAAATATTATTACTCAAGTAAAAGTGAAAAGTAGTCGTCAAAAAAGTTACTCAAGTAAGAGTAAAAAAGTACTTGGCGAAAAGACTACTCAAGTAGTGAGTAACTGTTTGAAATGTCCGATTTATTTTATAAATAAATGTTATCAGACAAACAAAAATAAATAAATATACAAATTTTTGTATTTTCAAAAGGAATATATGTAAAAAGATCAACAAAATAAGGCACAACAATTCTAACTTCCAGATTTCAGTTTTTCACAACATAAAGCTTCTTTAAACAATACCTACAGTAAATAATATAAATATATAAACAGTGCAAACAATTTCCAGTGACAAGATATGCTGTAAACTTTATATTCATTTTTGCTCCAAATGGCACAGCAGCCTCAGAGAAAACATTAGAACGAGGCATCTTCGACATATGTTCATACAAGGGAGCTCAGTTTACCATAAATTGTATGGGTGTGCATCTATTTCTGCATATTTAGCAAAAATGTGCCATTTCTTCACTCAGCGAGGTGATGGTTAAGCTTCAGCAGCAGTTTGCTCTCAAGGTTCTTTCTGTGAAGCTGTAACTGTTTAGCAGTGAACAGGAGTCCAGCATGACTAAGAAGTCCTTCACAAGCTCCAGATGCAGGAAGAGCTGTATTGACTTTGATCGACAGCTTCTTGATGTGAGGAAAGCCATGCAATAGATCCACACCTCCAGTGAATGGACATGAAAGGTACCTCTCCAGCTCCCCTGCTTCTGGCTTTCCTGACCGCATGGATCCATCATCTTCGTCGGTTAGGCTGCTGTCTGTGCTGGCCTCATCCAGCTCTGTGTCTAGGTGATGTCTGATGAAGTGGAAACCTGTGGAAAGATGTATGGTTTTCAAAAGAATTAGGTCTGGTCATTATAGTGCTGTATACACTGCCAAGCTGCAGATGTTTGTTTGGAGCCTCCAAAAGCTGGCTATACACTGTGCGATTTTTTGGCCCATTTTGAGCAGATTTTTCAGTCGCACAACCGTCTTGGGGATCGGCCCGAGTTTTGCCTTAATCGTGTGTGCATCGTGTAGTATACATAGGGTAACGAAAAGCAGTTAACACCTCACAACCAGCTCCCAATCATCAATCGTATGGTCGCATGATAATCAAACCTGTTTGAAATCCTGTCGCCCCTCAACGCAGCCTCTCACACTGCGCACGCACAAACACAGAAATGAAAGAGAAAAGGTGGAGCAGCACGGCAGTGCAGCGTGTGATCTGGACACAAGAGATGGAGGCACAACTTGTAGGATGAGGCAAGCTCATCCGAGTACGTAAGCGTAGAGCTGCCACCGGGGCAAAAGAAAAATAGAGCTATATCACGTTATAACGTGAAAAGATTATTGTTCTAACAAAATACTTTTCATGTTCGTGCAATATACCTTTCACATTTGAACAATATAATACCACGTTCGTACAATATAATATTTATATTGTACGAACGTGATAATTATGTATATTGTAATAACGTGATATTATACTGTTCAAACGTGAAAGGTATATTGGTAGAACAATATACTTTTCATGTTATAACGTGATATAGCTCTATTTTTCTTTTGCCCCGGTGGCAGCTCTACGCTTCCGTAGCCGAGGCTTTTCAATGTGGCCTCACAAAATTATCAGACTACAACAACCATGAAAAGAGTTGGATGGATATTGCTGCTCAATCACAGCTGCCTGGTCAATATTTTTCATTAGTAATTTAGCAAAGTTGATGGTGTGTGTCTGTGTGAGTAAAAGACAGAGAGAGGGAGAGCGAGGGACAGATTTTGTATGATAAGCTTCATGTTATAGACGCACAGTTTGAGCACTCAGGTGCAGTGTTGGTCAAGTTACTTGAAAAAAGTAATCGGATTACTGCCCATCTCTGCTCAGGTGGCATCAGAGCATCAGGCCGTATAGTGTGAGACCCTGCATCATGACCTATGAACTTCTAACCCCTGCAATTTAATTGTACAGTTTGAGCAGGAGCTGAATAACGTGACTGAAAAAAATCGCACAGTGTTTGCCCAGCTTAATGCAGACTGTTTAAATGAAACAAGCTGCTCTTTCACATAATAAACCCTGTCAGCCGCAGTATTGCCTTCTGTTTTAACAGTTAAAGCAGTAGAGACCAGCTGTTTGCATGTGCGTGGAACTCTAGCGTCATTAACCATGCTAGCTGTTAGCTTATAGCTCACGCTAGCTAACCAGCGAGCAGTTAAAAAGACAGCTGAAGCTACACAAAACACCCACAAAGTTATCTCACTACAACGTAGCGCCGAAAATATGACTCGCAGCTCGAGCTCGACACAGCTGCTGTAACATAAGACTGACATCCAGCTAACCACAGCTAAAAAGATATTTAGAGAAAACTTACCGTTTCCTCAGGTTACACGAGTTGAGTTGTTTCACGCTGAAAAGTTGGTTTGTTTTGGCTCTCACTGAAGACACCGACACTGAAGACATAGCTGTTCTTTTGTACTGCTTTTAAGCGAAACATTCTTTGTATGTGAGGAAAATGCTGTTCATCCTCTTCAGCTCTAGCGTAGACTCTGCCATGTTTTCATGTTTGTTCTTTCCGTGTGTCCGCTACTTTGAAACGCTGGGGCCGCTCTGCCCGCCACAGTTTCAAACTGGTCATGTGACTGCATGGCCATATCTCATTGGTAAAAAAGATACCGGAAACTCCACTGGCAGCATGTTATCTAATGTGTTAAACTTTTTTTTTTTTTTTTAAGTAACCAGTCGAATTTTGCAAATGTAGTGGAGTAAATGTACCGTTTCTTCTTCATAAATGTACTCAAGTAAAAGTAAAAAGTATCGTGCAAAAAAGGTACTTTTAAAGTACATTTTTTCAAAAACTTACTCAAGTAAATGTAACGGAGTAAATGTAACTCGTTACTACCCACCTCTGCTGGGGAGGGAACTCAAAACTGGATTATAGATGGCAGACAGTAAACCACCGCCTCTGTTCAAAGATGGTCGCTCACAGTGGACATAGATGGCTTCTTTCACTCCTCTTTCAAACCGTCTGTCCTCTCTGTCCAAAATGTGAACATTGGCATCCTCGAAAGAGTGACCTTTATCCTTAAGATGCAGATGGACTGCTGAGTCTTGTCCTGTGGAGGTGGCTCTTCTATGTTGTGCCATGCGCTTGTGAAGTGGCTGTTTGGTCTCTTCAATGTAGAGGTCTGGGCATTCCTCGCTGCACTGTACAGCATACACCACATTGTTAAGTCTGTGTTTTGGAGTTTTGTCTTTCGGGTGAACCAGTTTTTGTCTGAGCGTGTTGCTGGGTCTGAAATGCACCGGGATGTCATGCTTGGAGAAAACTCTCCTGAGTTTTCCTGATACACCGGCTACATAGGGGATGACAATGTTGTTGCGTCTGTCCTTCTTATCCTCCCTCGCTGGTGTCTGATCTTCTTTTCTGTGCCTCTTTGCTGACTTTAAGAACGCCCATTTAGGGTAGCCGCACGTTTTGAGTGCTTCCTTTACATGCGTGTGTTCCTTCTTTTTTCCTTCAGGCTTAGAGGGAACATGTTCTGCCCGGTGGTGTAGGGTCCTAATTACTCCAAGTTTGTGTTCCAGAGGGTGATGGGAGTCAAAGAGGAGGTACTGGTCCGTGTGTGTGGGCTTCCGGTAAACTTCGATGTTGAGGTTGCCATTCTCTTCAATGTGCACAGCGCAGTCCAGGAAAGGCAAACAGTCGTCCTTTGTGTCTTCCCTGGTGAACTTGATGTTTTTATCCACAGCGTTAATGTGCGCAGTGAAGGATTCCACTTCTTGTGTCTTGATTTTGACCCAGGTGTCGTCTACATATCTGTACCAGTGGCTGGGTACTCTTCCTTTGAAAGAGTCAAAAGCCTTCCTTTCCACTTCCTCCATGTAAAGGTTGGCTACAATAGGTGACACGGGGGAGCCCATGGCACAGCCATGTTTTTGTCTGTAGAAGCCTTCGTTGTATTTGAAGTATGTTGTGGTTAGGCAGAGGTCTAACAGTGTGCAAATCTGATCGGGTGTGAAGTTGGTCCTGTCTTCCAAGGAGCTGTCTTCTTGTAGTTGTTTTCTGACAGTCTCCACAGCCTCCGTGGTGGGTATGCAAGTGAAGACAGAGACTACATCAAAGGACACCATGGTTTCATCTGGATCCAGGGTAAGTTTCTGGACCTTGTCAGTGAAGTCGGTGGAGTTCTTGATGTGGTGTGGGGTGCTCCCCACGAGAGGAGCAAGGATGGTAGCAAGGTGTTTTGCAATGTTTTAAGTGGCTGAGTTTATGCTACTGACTATGGGTCTGAGTGGGACAGCTTCCTTGTGGATTTTAGGAAGTCCGTAAATGCAGGGTATGGCATCCCCTGGGTAAAGGCAGTGATATGTAAGGCGGTCAATGATTTTGTCCTTTTCAAAGTCTTGAAGGCAAGCTATAACTTTCTTTTTGTAGCTGCTTGTGGGGTCTCGCTTTAAGGCTTCGTAGGTATTGTTGTCACTGAGGAGAGTAGTGATCTTTGTATCGTAATCTGTAGTGTTTAGGACCACGGTGCATCTTCCCTTATCAGCTGGTAAAACAGTGATGTTGTGGTCTTTGCTCAGGGAAGCGACGGCCTTAACTTAAAGAAGTCCAGACGCTTTTCTTTGCAAGCTCCTTTGACCATGCACTTTGTTTTTTTGATTTAGCTCTAAACCAAGGACACCAATTAATGCTTGACAAGTTAGATATAAAGTGTAATAGCCCCATACATATAGGCACAAAAGAGAAAAATGCATACGACTGAATGCATTTGTGTGGAAAACGTAAGTACATCCTCTGTATCTATAGGAATAGGAAGGTAGCAGACAGGCATTAAAAATCAAACACCTTAGATTAATTAAATATCAGCCTGTTTAGCACCACTATAAAAGCAGAAGTTTTGGCATTTGTCTGGTTTGGAGCAAAGTCTCAGGTGTTGCAATGCCCCAGTCAACGTTCTCAACCCAAATGAAGTGCTGTGGTGGGATCTTAAGAGAACTGTTCATAAACGAATGGAGTGAAGAAACTTTAGTGGGGAAAAACATATAACAGCCAAGGATGCTTCTACAAGCAAAATCGTGGGATTCATTTAGTTTTTTCCAAAACTGCATAAAGACCTCAGAAAACATGTTTTTCAGAAGAACATAAGTATGTAGCATGAAAACAACCTTTTTTTTTATTAAAGAAAAATAGATTGAAGTCAAATAGCTTTTTTTATTTAATGAAAAGTATAAAGTAAATTGAAGAATATTTCTGATTGTCTATTTGGTTGTCATTTTACTTGAATTTTTCCATTTGGTTTAAACAGGACGGAGGGATGGCTTCTGAAGAGTGGCTTTTAAAGACTCTTAATGAGTTAGAACAAAAAGAATTTGACAGTTTCAGGTGGTTCTTGCATTCGGGCTCCTTAGAAGACCTTCCAAATATCCTAAGGAGCAATCTAGAGGATGCAAATAGGATGCAAACAGTCAATGCGATAGTACAGTCCTACAGTCAGCAGACTGTTGAGGTGACAAAGAAAATCTTAAAAAAGACCAGAAGGAAAGATTTGGTGGAGAAACTGACAAACCTCTGCACAGCAGCGCAAGGTGATGTAATGATCTAATGGCTTTAACAATAATTAAAATTTTTGTTAATAATATCTGA
Source organism: Perissodus microlepis (assembly GCF_051167445.1). Lineage (NCBI taxonomy): Eukaryota > Metazoa > Chordata > Actinopteri > Cichliformes > Cichlidae > Perissodus > Perissodus microlepis. The sequence goes on along the minus strand of NC_140467.1, from coordinate 28,430,862 downwards.
CTCTCTTCCACAGCATGTGTTTTGTCCTGTCTTCCTTCTCTCACCGCAACAGTTGTGGTTATCTGTCGTGACAGGTTGAACTAATAGGATATTATGGTCGACAGTATCGAACGCTGCACTGAGGTGTAGCAGGACAAGCACAGAGATGAGTCCACTGTCAGAGGCCATAAGAAGATCATTTGTAATCTTCACTAAAGCTGTTTCTGTGCGGTGATGAGCTCTGAAACCTGACTGAAACTCTTGAAATAAGCCATTCCTCTGCAGATGATCTGTTAGCTGTTTGACAACTACTCTTTCAAGGATTTTTGAGATGAAAAGAAGGTTAGAGATTGATCTACAATTAGCTAAGACCGCTGGGTCTAGAGATGGCTTTTTAAGTAACAGATTAACTACAGCCATCTTGAAGGCCTGTGGTACATAGCTGCTTATTAGAGATAGGTTGATCATATTTAAGATTGAAGCATTAATTAATGGCAGGACTTCTTTGAGAAGTTTTGTGGGAAAGGGGTCTAAAAGACACGTTGTTGGTTTGGAGGAAGTAATTATTGAAGTTAACTCAGAAAGATCAGTTGGAGAAAAAGAGTCTAAATGAATATCAACAGTACTGAAAGCAGCTCTACATCAAACAGATATCTTGATTTTAGTCTCAAGTTAATCCAGAACCAACAAATGCAAACTCAACAACAACGGGAATAAACTGGCTCCTCTGGATTTGTTATATGAATAAATAAGGATTAAAATGTGAGTTAACAAATAAGAATACAAGTAATAATAATAAATAAGAAAGTGAATTTATAAAATATGATTTAACAAGTGGTGAAATAAGCAATTTAAAAAATAGATACAAATTGTGATGGCAGAGGGAAAAAATGTTCTCTTGATTGCTGAATGTTGAACAATAAATTTAAAATATACAGTACTGTTCAAAGGTTTTAGGCAGGTTAGAAAAAATGCTGTTGTAGCGCCTCCACTCAGAACTAGTACAATATCAATTCAAATAGAGACCCTCGACATCTAAGTTCAGAAGGAGGTTTTGATTTGGAACTCACAAAATGAGTTGGCTTGGAAGTAAACAACTGGGACCTTTATTGTCTCATTACCACTCATACACACATACAATCACAATAACCCAAATTACACACTAATAGTACTTTTTAAGGGTGAAAAGATTTAAAACAGAGCAAAATTGATTGATTGATTGATTGAATCATTATTTTGAACATGTTGAAAAAGTATAACAATATAGAATTAAAAAGAGACAAACAAACAAAGCAAAAAAAAAAGGAAAATGAGCAACCACAACTACAAATAATTTTCATGTTCAAAAAGGGGCAGGAAGAAGCATAAGCTTATTTAATCCCACCCCCTTTCCACTAGTAATTAATAGACTACAGAAATACTCCTTACAATTACATTATATGTACGGGAATTTTTTTAATTTGTATGATAGATATGTATATCTATCTTTCTATCTATCCATACATACATATATACACATACACACATATACACATTTTCAGTAACCCCAGTAACACCTCAAAGGATACACAACCTACAGATATATATATACCCATACCAACATACCCGTGCACCCGCACACATATGAAAATATTGGACAAGAACACCCTATCAACTCTCAACCTCTTCCCTGCACCCTGCAAAAACCATATCCTTAAACCGCTGTTTAAATTGCACCATGATCGGACATTGCTTCATATCTTTACTTAGTCTGTTCCACAGCGTTACTCAACACACAGAGATGCAAAAACTTTTTAATGTTGTACGGATACAAGGATGTTTTAAATTTAATTCCCCCCTCAAATTGTATCCCCGTTCCCTTTTAGAAAACAATTTGAGAATATTGTCAGGAAGTAGGTTGTTTATTGCTTTATATATAATTTGTGCAGTTAGAAAATGAACCAGATCTGTGAATTTTAGAATTTTTGATTTTAAGAATAGTGGATTTGTATGATCTCTGTAACCACTTTTATGGATTATCCTTATGGCTCTTTCTTGAAATTTTGTTATTTCGAAGGAAATTCCCAAATAAGACTATTTTATCCATCCATCCATCTTCATCCGCTTTATCCAGGGCCGGGTCGTGGGGGCAGCAGCCTAAGCAGAGAAGCCCAGACCTCCCTCTCCCCAGCCACCTCCTCCAGCTTATCCGGGGGAACACCAAGGCGTTCCCAGGCCAGCCGAGAGATATAATCTCTGCAGCGTGTCCTGGGTCTGCCCCGGGGCCTCCTCCCGGTGGGACACCCTCAGGAGGCGCCCATGAGGCATCCTTGTCAGATGCCCGATCCACCTCAGCTGGCTCCTTTCGATGTGGAGGAGCAGCGGCTCTACTCTGAGCCCCTCCCGGATGGCCGAACTTCTCACCCTATCTCTAAGGGAGAGGCCAGCCACCCTCCGGAGGAAGCTCATTTCCGCCCTTTGTATCCGCGATCTCGTTCTTTCGGTCACTACCCGCAGCTCGTGGCCATAGGTGAGGGTAGGGACGTAGATCGACTGGTAAATTGAGAGCTTCGCTTTTACACTCAGCTCCCTCTTCACCACGACGGACCAGTGCAGCGTCCGCACCACTGCAGCCGCTGCACCAATCCGTCTGTCGATCTCCGGCTCCCTTCTCCCATCACTCACGAACAAGACCCCGAGATACTTGAACTCCTCCACTTGGGGCAGGAACTCATCCCCGACCCGGAGTGGGCACTCCATCCATTTCCGGCTGAGAACCATGGCTTCAGATTTGGAGGTGCTAATCCTCATTCCCGCTGCTTCACACTCGGCTGCGAACCGTTCCAGTGCGAGCTGGAGGCCTTCACCCGATGAAGCCAACAGAACCACATCATCCGCGAAAGCAGAGATAAGATTCTGAGGCCACCAAAGTGAAAGCCCTCCGCCACTTGGCTGCGCCTAGAAATCCTGTCCATAAAAATTATGAACAGAATCAGTGACAAAGGGCAGCCCTGGCGGAGCCCATCACCCACCGGGAACGAGTCCGACTTATTGTCGGCAATGCGAACCAAGCTCTTGCAACGGTTGTACAGGGATTGTGTTAAGAGATATATTCTAAAACACTTCTTCAGTAGAGAATCAGAGAAGAGAAACACACAGATTTTCTTGCTAGCAAGGGCAGCCTCCTGAGCTCACACACACAGAGTGAGGCTCCAAGATTTGCAAATGAGAAACTGCCCCGGTCTTTATTTATACTTCAGTGGGTGCTTGTGTGGTGTGTGTGTCTGTGTGTGTGTCAGAGTGTGACCCCATAAACGACTTCCCTAAACCTGCTGGTCTGGAAAATCCAACAGTTCATCTATATGTAAAAAAGGCACTTAGACTAAAACTGACATAGCTACGTTAATCCTACCGTAAAACAATAAGACAAGGTACAACCTTTCCCATGCTCCTAGGATGTGGGGGTGAATGCCAGAACACCCTGGAATGTTACAGACCTCCTAGGATGAGACATTCTTTCAATATGCCACCAACTATATACTTCTAAACACAAGTGATTACATGCAGTATTCTACCATATGCAAACTTATATCATAAAAAGATTATACTGACTACTAAGTACAATTTTCCATTGACAGATTGAATGGCCCATAGCAATGGGCCAGACACCCCATACTCCCGCAGCACCTCCCACAGGACACCCCGAGGGACACGGTCGAATGCCTTCTCCAAGTCCACAAAACACATGTAGACTGGTTGGGCAAACTCCCATGCACCCTCAAGTATCCTTGAGAGGATAAAGAGCTCGTCCAGCTACTCCGCGACCAGGACAAAAACCGCATTGTTCCTCCTGTATCCGAGGTTCGACTAGCGGACGAACTCTCCTTTCCAGCACCCTGGCATAGACTTTCCCAGGGAGGCTGAGGAGTGTGATCCCCCTGTAGTTGGAACACACCCTCCGGTCCCCCTTCTTAAAGATGGGGACCACCAGCCCGGTCTGGCAGTCCAGGGGTACTGCCCCTGATCTCCACGCAGCAATGTAGAGGCGTGTCAACCAGGACAGCCCTACAACGTCCAGAGCCTTCAGGAACTCGGGGCGGACCTCATCAACACCAGGGGCTCTGCCACCAAGGAGTTGTTTAACTGCCTCAGTGACCTCGCCTCCGGAAATTTGCGGGTCATTCCCCTCATCCCCAGACTCTGCTTCCTCCTCGGAAGACGTGTCAGTGGGATTAAGGAGGTCCTCAAAGTATTCCTTCCACCGCCTGACAGTTTTCTCAGTCGAAGTCAGCAGCGCTCTGCCAGCACTATACACAGTGCAGGTAGAGCACTGCTTTCCCCTCCTGAGACGCCTGACGGTTTGCCAGAATCTCTTCGAGGCAGTCCGAAAGTCTTTTTCCATGGCCTCTCCGAACTCCTCCCAGACGAGTTTTTGCTTCAGCCACTGCCCGAGCCGCATTCCGCTTGGCCTGTCGATACCTGTTGGCTGCCTCCGGAGTCCCACAGGCTAACCAAGCCCGATAGGACTCCTTCTTCAGCCTGATGGCTCCCCTCACCTCTGGTGTCCACCATTTGGTTCGGGGATTACCACCACGGCAGGCACCAACCACCTTGTGGCCACAGCTCAATGCAGCAGCTTCGGCAATGGAGACGCTGAACATGGTCCATTCGGACTCAATGTCCCCAGTCTCCCTCGGAATGCTGTTGAAGCTCTGCCAGAGGTGTGCGTTGAAGATTTCGCGGACTGGGGCCTCTGCTAGACGTTCCCAGCACACCCTCACTATGCGTTTAGGTGCACCAGGTCTGTCCAGCGTCCTCCCCCGCCACCTGATCCAACTCACCACCAGGTGGTTATCAGTTGACAGCTCAGCCCCTCTCTTTACCCGAGTGTCCAGAACATATGGTCGCAGGTCTGGTGATACGATTACAAAATCGATCATCGACCTGCGGCCTATAGTGTCCTGGTGCCACGTGCACTTATGGACACTCTTATGTTCGAACAAGGTGTTCGTTATGGCCAAACTGTGATTTGCACAGAAGTCCAATAACAAAACACCACTCGGGTGCAGATCATGGAGGCCGTTCCTCCCAATCATGCCCCTCCAGGTCTCGCTGTCATTACCCACGTGAGCACTGAAGTCTCCCAGCAGGACAACAGAGTCTCCAGGTGGAGCACCTTCCAGCACCCCACCCAGGGACTCTAAGAAGGCTGGGTACTCTGAACTGCCACTCGGCGCATAAGCGCAGATGACAGTCAGGACCCGTTCCCTGACCCTAAGGCACAGGGAACAAACCCTCTCATCCACCGGGAAAAACCCCAACGTACCGGCAGTAAGCCGAGGGGATATTAGAATATCCACCCCAGCCCGCCGCCTCTCACCAGGGGCAACTCCAGACTGAGACAGAGTCCAGCCCCTCTCCAGGAGACTGGTTCCAGACCCCAAGCCATGCGTAGAGGTGAGCCCGACTATGTCTAGCCGGTACCTCTCAACCATACGCACTAACTCAGGCTCCTTCCCCACCAGAGAGGTGACATTCCATGTCCCAATTGCCAGTCTTGGCAGCCGGGGATCAGTCCGCCAGGGCCTCCGCTCCTGGCCGCTGCCCGGCACACAATGCACCCGACCCCTATGGCGCCTCCTGCGGGAGGATGGGCCTATGTCCCCTTTTCGGGCTGTGCCCGGCCGGGCCCCATGGACTAAGGCCTGGCCACCAGACGCTCGCCCTCGGGCATGCTCCCGAGGCCTGGCTCCAGGGCGGGGCCCCGGTAACCCTATCCCGGGCAGGGTAAACTGTTCCCTTCATAAGGGTCAAGACCATTTTAGTTTTACTTATATTTAGCAATTGTTTGTTCCTCTTAAACCATTTTTTAATTTTGAACATTCCTGAAGTAATTGTATCGAGCAACTCCTTTAGATTCCCACCAGAACAAAAAATATTTGTGTTGTCTGCAAATAATACTAATTTTAATATATCAGATCCCTTGCAAATATCATTTATATAAATAATAAATATTTTTGGACCCAGTACAGAGCTTTGTGGAACACCACAAGCAATGTCCAAGCATGATGAGGAATGGACACCTAGCTTCACAAATTGTTTCCTGTCACTTAAATAATTCCACTTAAATAACTGTTCCAAATGTTACAGGCCCCGCTGTGGTGGGTGCGCAGCCAGATTACAATCCTGTAAAACAGGAGAGAAAGTGAACACAGGAGACTGCCATTCGCCCAGTCAGTCTTGCCAGAATTTATTCATACAACACAAGCATATCTGCTCCACTCTTTTTATAACTCAAAACACTTCAATATTAATCAACAATACTGGGATAAAACAACAAGGTTGAAATGAATGAAACAAATGACAAATACACCTCTTTTCCCATGAAACAGATAAGGAAAATAATTCACATCATCATGATAGTGTGTTATCATAGAAAGGAAACTACCTTCAACATTACTGCATGTCTTGTCCTTGCCAGCATTTTTGTTGGCTGTACTGTTATTAGCTCTCTCGCTTTATGTCTTTTTCCAGACCAGTTAGATTCTAACATTGAAACAGCAAGTTTACACATGACTTCAAGCCGGCTTGGAACACTTTACAGACACGTTATGCAAAACATTTGTCGTGAATACAAAGCTACAAGTTTATCAGGAACTGTAAATCCAACCGGATTGGCGCTTCTTATTATTATATGGAGATGAGCACAGTTGCAACAGCTTGCTAGCGTTACCCAGGCATACAGCCTAGCTATTACATTTGACAGAGCAAAAGTAGCTCACATAGCGACAGTGTATTACATCACAGACCCATCTTATATTAGTGATGTGTCAGTCGCGAACGAAACGGCTCTTAGAGCCGACTCTTTGAAGTGAATGACGCGAGCTGGCTCCTTATTGGGAGCCATCGTTTTTTTTCTTTCTTTCTCTCACCCTCTCTCTCGCACTTTTTTCAGCTTCACTCCGCACGCGAGCCTTGTGCTTTGCGCTGGGAAGAGGGGGGAGGGGCGGTAGTTACACTCGCAGTAGCACAGGAACAGAGCCGGAGGGAAAGAGAGAGAAAGATGTGCATCTTCTTTTTGTTTTCATATTTTTTCATATTTATATTTAATTGTGTTGTGGTTTGCAGTGTTTTGTGTTGTTTCACTTTAAATTTGTTTAAAAGGAAAAAGCTGAAAATTCAAATAGTTAAAAGTTGAAATGTAAATAGTTGGTTTTTGTATTATATGATTTATTTATTACATTTTATGTGGAGTGAATAAATAAAGTATATTTATGGTGGACCTTAGAGACAAAGCACGTACAAACTCCGAAGCACGTACAAACCCCGAAGCTCGTACAAACTCCAAAACACGTACAAAACACAACAGAAGTGCTCCAGGATGCTAGGCGCAGTGTTAAGCTTTCGTTACCTAGTGGCTACACAAGCCAGGAAGTACCAAGGATCGGATTTGGTGTGTGGTAGTAACAGGTAAATGAACTTTTTTTTTAAATTATTTGAATATATATGAGTGCTTGTGTATAAATACACAAACAATGCACATATGCTTTTAATTGTGTAATTTAAGTGATTTAATGCGTTTTGGAGTCTGTACGTGTCTCTAGGGGCCACCATAAATATTTATATATAAACATATAGCACACAAAGCACGCTGCTGCCCCCTACTGTCCAAAGTGTTATACACTCTCCTGGCAACAGAGAACTTACATGACGTTGCAGATTTAAATTACACCAATAAACCAGCAACATAAAACATGTATAATAATCTCCATATATCACGCCACTTAACTCAAAATTGTGACCACATATTTGTGTGGATCACACAAACATATTGGATAACTAACCACAGATCTTCTGCGGATGTAGGCTTCCTCCCATCCTTCTGTGTCTGCATGTAATCCCAGACACACTTGATGATGTTGAGATCAGGACTCTGTGGGGGCCAGCATTTCTTGTTCTTCTTTGTGATGAAGATAGTTCTTAATGCATTTGGTTGTATGTTTGGGGTCATTGCTCTGCTGCAGAATTAATTTGGGGCCAATAGACAATCATTTATATTTCTGAAAGCATTCTTTGTTTACAGCATTTTTTTCACACCTGCCTAAAACCTTTGCACAGTACTGTATATTTTAAAATATATATTCTAATATATATTTCTACATCTTTTTTATTAATATGTTTGTGGAAGAAGGAAAAGACCTAATTAAAAAAAAAAATACTATCACGGGCTCTTCAGTTTACCGGATATTAACGCCATAAATTTAGTCTCTGTTGAACTAAACATATACCTCCGGTTACTCACTGAGAAACACCGGAACTCCTCCCACTGAGCATGGGAGAGCCAATCACAACGCAGAATGGGTCAGCAAGTCTCCATGGTAACGGAGTATCGTTTGGGGAGGGGCAGACTGGGAGAAAGCAAGAATCTAAAGGTTAAAGTGTTAAAACTCCTCAGTCGGACTCCTCTCTGTGCTTACACTGATCCTCCTCCTCTTGGGCTTCGTGTTTACCTCTTCAGCCTCACTAAGCTACAGACAGCGGACACACAGCAGGACAGGTAACACACCTTCAGATCCTCCATTACGCTTCCATTTTCTCGCTTTTGGAAATCAGAACCTTTGAGGATGAACAAGAATCAGCAGGAAGTGTGGCGATTTAAAAATTAAAGCAGGGAGTAGACACAACAGTAAGAGCCTCAAACTAACAGCTGGAGCATCGGCTGTTGTTGATTTGTATGTCTGTGTATGAAGAGCAGCTACTGTTTTCACAGGCCCACACAGTTTACACATAGACGACACAATAAATACACACATTTATGTTACCATACACTCCACACACACACACAGATATATATAATATAATGAGGTCATCTAGTGGAGGCAAAGCAGTAAGGTGACGGAGGCTGAAGCTTCATTTAACATTCAAATGATTTAGTGTGACCAGCAGGAAAACGATCCTGCTGTCTGCGTTTGTTTAACGCATGTGGTTATTTTGCTGAAGGTAGCTGCAGTTGTCAAAAAGATGAAGGAAATCTGAAATATTTCACTGTACAAACTTTATTTGTAGAATAAAATAGAAATATTCCATGTGGTACTGTGATATAATGTACTTCAAATCTGAAATACTTGTACTTCAGTTTTTATTTTAACCATAATTTCGTAAATAAATAAATATTTTGCTTCATTACAAACTGCTGCTGATATTGGGCCTTTTTAACTTCTTTCTTGGAATGAAATTAAAACTTTTCCTTCTTTAATTTTTAATGTTCAGCCTGCAGGTGCTTCCAGCCTCCAGCAGGTGGAGCTGTTTGTCTTTTAGAATCAGAATATTTTATTAATACCTAGGGAAATTATGTGGGTTACAGTTGCTCCAGTACAGTAGCATTGACAAAAACAAACTAGACTATTTATCAATACAATATGTTAAGATATGAGGAAAAGCACAATTTATACAAGTCACCAAGTAAAACATTCAGGGTTGACAAATTATAAATAAATATCAAGAAACTGACAGCAACATTACAGAGTAAGAAGATGTGCGGGCTGTGGATCAGTTTTTTTTTTAAGACTTCAAGCTGTTATAAATATCTGGATCAGTTTAGATACAAACTCAGTGAGCCTCTCTTTTTTAACATCTCTCATACAGGTGAGCAAATTTAAAATAGTCTTCAGATGACTGACAGCAAGACAATGTAATATGAAAAAACAAAAGAAATAATAAAACAGTACAAGTAACTTGAATATAACATTAACATATAAGAACAAAAGGATCAAAGGCAACAAAAATGAATAAAACAAAACAAATGCTGAATAAAGCAGATAAATTAGAACAGAAAAACGAAATAGATTTAAATGTATTTACATGAAATCTAATCAGTTAATAAATGAAAGTAGGGCTGAATGAAACTTCATTTAAAAGCCAAAACAATAAAATAATACAGAGGGCTTTCACAGTTTATTTTAATTTCTTTGATGTTTTGATAAAATAGCAAAATAAATAAGTTCACAGAGTCGGTGAACGTGTAAAAAGAAAGATTACAAAATTGTTTGCATTATTTAAATATTTAATATTTGTGCATTATTGATAATATTGACATTTATTTTTTAAATATCATAATTAATGTAACCATGTCACTCTTCTACAGTAAAGATAAATCACAGTAAATAAAACAAAAGAAATAATGCTTATAATGCAGACTCAACAAAAATCCAGACTGAAGAGTTTTTAACCCGTCCTGCTGCTCGCAGGTTCTCAGTTCAGACTGATCCAACAGTTCAGAGAGAAACACAGGAAAAAAGTAAAATACAGAAAAACTTAAACATAATAAACTAAAAACTCTAAACGACCAACTAAAACCAAAACACAGGATGGATAATAATCAATAAGAATTAATAAGGAAGAGTCTCACAATATCGATCTCAATGTTCAACGTTCCGTGACATGATCTTCAAAGAAATAAGAAAGAAATGAAGAAACAGTTATCAAAACAGACTATCTGACCACAGCCCTCATGTCCAAACACACCTGAGCCTGTAGACAGCGCTAATAGGGGGTCAGGTGTGGTTGTGGCCTCAACCTAAAGTCTGGTCCTGCACACAACAGTGAAGATAATCACAGGGATAGAAAAACATCCATGGATGTGGTTTTCTGGAGCGTCCTGGTTGGCTGATCATGGCGGTTCAACGGATGACGCTTTGTCTAAATATGATTTAGGAGATATCTGTCACACCTCCAGGAAGTGACATTTAAAAAATTTTTTTTAACATAACATTTCATATTTTATCTGGCTGAGGTCAGAGAGACACACACAGCACACTGTAGGCTGAGTTAAGGTATAGATCAGCTGTCAGAGTGAAACCTGATTGGTCTGTGTTATGTCAAGGATGGCGGGCACATCGAGACACGACAGAGAGATGGCGATGAACGCCAAGCGCCAGCTGTCCGAGTGTTCAGACCCCATAGAGAGACTCCGGCTGCAGTGTCTGACTCGAGGCTCGTCTGGGATCAAAGGTTTGGGCAGGTGAGCTCCACCACTTCACACACCTGCTCACACATTCAACATTACAATCCAGAAGAAAAAGAAGAAGGAAAAAAAGTAGGAAATTCTGTGTTTATAAAGATGTCAAATCAAATCAAATCACCTTTATTGTCACATCACATGTGCAGGTACACTGGTACAGTACATGTGAGTGAAATTCTTGTGTGCGAGCTTCACAAGCAACAGAGGTGTGCAAAGTACAATAACATAAGAACAAGCAAATATAAGAATGGCTAAATCTGAGAATTATATGAATAAATATATGTACAATATAAGAGTGTATGCATATTACTGAATGTGTATACTAAATATGTATGTCTACGTGTGTGTATATGTGTGTGTGTGTGTGTGTGTGTGTGTGTGTGCGCACATATTTTACAAATTAAATAGAGTAAAAATAAAATAAATATATAAAATATACAGAGGTTGGTAGTACCAGCATAAAAAATCTGAGTTAAGAAACAGAATCAAAATTATTAAAAGTTCGCAAACACGTAAAGATGACCGAGCTTCATCATCACACTGAAAAATAGACTCCAGTCACTCGTTCCTTTTTCCATTTTATCAAACTGAACAACAAACGTCAGCTTCTACAAACACGAGAACCTGCTGCGAAGCTGCTAATTCTTCTGTTGTGTTAGCCCCCCTAATGTAAAACCCCTGGACCCTTAAAAAAAGATTTTTTTATTCTCTTTAGAAGTAAAAAAAATCTGTGTTTTTAATTTCAGACTGCTTCAGAGTCCTTCGCAGGTCTCTTTTCTCCATGATCAGAAACTATAGGGACCTCTATAGTCAACCAAAGCTTGTCACTTCCATCTGCAGTCGTCTGTTCTGGGCCCTTCTCTCAGATCGGTTCATGACTCAGGCAGACATTCTCAGTTATTCTTTAATGCAGTGGAGTAAATGTCGTGGAGTGTAGGTCCTCTGCCGGCTGTGATTTGTCCCTTTAATGCAGCGGCGGTGGGTTTCGGGGTCAGATGAGAGTAATGAAGCACTCACATCGATGTTTACGCTGAGGTTTTCCTGTCAGATCATCGCTGAGTCGGCACGGCTGCAGGATGTTGTTGTGTTTGTCTTCGTCGTGTTGTTGCTCTTCTTGTGGTTTTTACTCCGCTGATGTTCAGCTGTACACTCTGCAGTAACCTCAGGTCCTGTAATACGCACATTTACTCCCAGCACTGCAGTACTGGAGTACTTTCAGTTTGAGCTGCTGCATACTCTGCTGCTCTACAGCTGGATGATGATTTAAAAACACGAGTTCATAAGATCAGTTGGTGAGCTGCAGTCACAGTAATGACATTATTCATACTTCACACATCAGATCTGAATCCTTCATCCAGCGCTGACTAAAGGAAACAATGTTTCTTTTTTCTAAAGCTACATGAAAGCAGTAAAGACAGAAGTGAAACTGTCTGTTCTGAAGCAGCTCAAATATCTGGGGACTCAGGACTAAAAATACAGTTTACTACTTATTTACTTTAACTGACATATAGACAGTTATAGTTTTTTTAAAATAAAGTTTTACTTTTCAATGGTATAAAACTGAAATGCTGCTGTCTGATTCGCTGATTTTGTTTGTCAGGACCTTCAGAGTGATGGACGACAACAACAACCGCTCGCTGGACTTCAAGGAGTTCATGAAGGGGTTAAACGACTACGGGGTGCTGATGGAGAAGGACGAGGCCACAGCTCTGTTTCAGCAATTTGACCGTGACGGCAGCGGGACCATCGACTTCGACGAGTTCCTCGCCACTCTCAGAGTAAATCAGACCAACGATGAGAGCATGAGATGAGATCGCCTCCTATCAGTCAGCCAGAACTAAAAAAATACCCTCAAAGTCCTCCTTCCATACGTTTTTAACAACTGTGGTTTCAGTGCTCGTGTTTCAAGGCAGACAGCTGCTCTGAATAAAAAATAGTTGTGAAGGCCCCTAAATGGCATGAATGCTTTAATCTACAGTCAGCGATCGTCTGTTTCAAACTACTGAATGATGTGTCATAAGCTGACTGAACTGAATCTTCACTCCTTTAACTTCCCCTTCTGTTAACTGCAGCCGCCGATGTCCAAGGCCCGGAAGGAGGTGGTCATGCAGGCGTTTCGGAAGCTGGATAAAACGGGTGACGGGGTGATCACCATCGAAGACCTGCGGGGTGTTTACAACGCCAAGTACCACCCCAAGTACCAGAACGGAGAGTGGACGGAGGACCAGGTCTTCAGGACATTCCTGGATAGCTTTGACTCTCCGTATGACAAAGATGGAAAGGTAACGAGCTTCTGACAGGAATGCCAGACAGGCGGTGTCTGTGTGGGTGGAGGTCAGTGACTGTGGCCCACAGACCAGTAGCTCCTGCACTGAAACAGACTTTAGGTGTGAAACTTTCCTCAGCGTTGATGAAGCTGTATGCTCCTCTCTGAAGGTGACCCAGGAGGAGTTTATGAATTATTACGCTGGTGTGAGCGCCTCCATCGATACAGACGTCTACTTTATTGTGATGATGAGAAATGCCTGGAAACTCTGAATTAGCGGCGTTCTGGTAATCGAGCTCCGTGGTTTTTGGGTGGTGGTAGGAGGGCGGCGAGTATTTCCATTTTGAGGTGTTTTCCATTGTAGAAAAGCTGTGATTAAATTTCCTCACTGGGGAATCTGGTAATGTTCTGCAGGGTATGTTGTATGGTTTTACTTGTAAATGTGTTCCAATGAGATGGACTCAAAGAACCAGACAACATACAAACTCAGCAGTGAAATCGTTCATTTAGCGTGTTAGTCCACGCACTGCAGGCTGCTTCACTCTGGCTTCTTACTGTGGTTCAACCTAACCAATCAGCTTTTTCTCTTTCACTTTCTGGATGTAAACAAACTGCTGTGTAAACAAACACAGCCGCGCTGTTTCCATGCAGATATGAAACTCGCGCAGAGGTGATCAGTTCTCATCATTTCCTGCTCCACATTTTTATTCTTGAACTCTCCCAGAGCAGCTCTGCATGATTCACACTTCAAAATCATCCTTCTTTATCTTATACTGCGCCTTAATGCAGCCTGCAGTTCAACCTCTGTTTGAAACAAGCTGCTTTATCTCCTCCTACTTTTAAATCAGCTTTCTTCTGATTGGATGATTTGTGAAATCTGCCTTGGTTCAGCACCCAGTGCTCATGAGCTGTAATATTTACAAAGATATTTTGGCTCATAGGGAGTATTTTTACATATCATTACCTTTATATTTTAAACTTTAGCATGAGCATCTGACACCATAATATCATGCACATGTTGGAAAATGTGGAAAATAAGGTGATGAAAAATTAAACATCTTTTAAAAGTTAAGTAAGTATACCCCAAGTAACACGTCTGTTACACACCCAAAGAAAGATTCTAGGTCTGACCAACCGTCTCAGTCGTGGGCAAAAAGATGACAGTCAATAAAAGTCTAAAAGATAATTTATTGACAAAAAATCAAGAGATAAAGGATACAACAGTCCAGTGTCCCATTTATGAATCAAATAAAAACACACAGTCCCAAGGCCAGAGCCGGCTATGCCACAATGCCAGTTGTACTCCACGTGTTGCCTTTAACAGGGTTAGAAGTTGTCCTCTGAGACCCACCACCCTGCAAGCATATAGCCAGTGGTCACTCCAGCCTCTGCAACTCTGCTGCCTTTAGGCTGTGGCATATAATAGGCCCTGGCCTGCACAGAGAGACAAAACGACACAGCAGTGTTTGTAGTGTGGGCTATAAGTAGACCAGTGTATCAGTGCAATCAAGTACACCTGCCTCTAATTAGTCCAACCCCATTCCAGCCATTGGCTCACCAAAAATGTGACACACATACAAACACCCAACCCAGTGCAACTTCACACAATAATATGGAGCTGAATGAACACAGGCACATTAGTCTACCATGTTACATCCCTCCCTGCTGAAATGGTCATTGTCCCAATGACCATGTAATCTATAAATATTAGTCTCCAAAACTCTGTGGAGGTAGTCCTTTGGTCGTTCTTGTTGACCGTCTTGGTTCTTGATGAATGGGTCCTGTCTCGATGCCTTCTGGGCCAGCCTCCAGAGGGATTTCTGTAGGAAGCCAAAACCCAACCCAGGGTGGAGCAGCTGGAGATCTACCAGTGTGTGGCAATGCATTTCCAGTTTTTAAATCTTCCTGCCTGGCTGTCTCCACCTCACTCCTAGAGTTCTCCATATCTTGTTGCATAGGTAACAAACAAGGTCTCATTAAGTTACAATGCATCACTTTCTCAATATTTCCCCCTTCTTGTCTAATCACATACACCGGCAAATCAGGATCTGCTTGTTTTATGACAACATAAGGTCGCTGCTCCCACCTATCTGCCAACTTACCTCGGCCCCTTGCTCTCAAGTCCTGTAGCAATACTCTCTCTCCAGGCAGCAATGGAAGCGCATCTGCTTTCAGGTCATAATATTTCTTTTGGCGGGACATTTCAGAGTCTCTATGTTCTTGAGCTTTTCGGAAGGCATACTGCAGCCGCCTCTGATGGCATTGCACCCAATTGCTCACAGAAGAGCAGCCCACATTTTCAGTAAGGACCATCAGCCAATCCTGGGGAAGAACTCCATGCCTTCCAAATATCAAATAATGTGGTGAATATCCTGTAGAACTGTGCACTGTATGGTTATATACCTGGATCATCTCAGGCAGGTGATCTCGCCAGTTTCTCCTCTCTTCACCTAATGTGCCCAGCAACCCCAGAAGAGTCCGATTAAGCCGTTCACATGCCCCATTTCCAGCTGGGTGATAGGGTGTTGTATGACCCTTCTTTATGCCATACAATTCACACAGCTCCTGCACTAGTTGCGATTCAAAGTTAGGACCTTGGTCTGACAGCAGTCGTCTCGGTGCACCGAAGGGTTGAATTACCTTGCTACAAAGTGCTTTAGCTGTTGGCACTGCAGTCTGGTCTTTTGTAACTGCAGCCCAAGCAAATTTACTGAAGTGATCCACCATGACCAAAACATTATGATACAGATCTTCTGGACAACCTATAGACAAAAAGTCTACAGACAACAGTTCCATGGGTGCAGATGTCTTAATGGGAATCAAAGGAGCATGTTTCGCAGCAGCCGCTTTACGCAGGACACAGGCCTTACATTGGGAACACCAATTTATAACATCAGCATTTAATTTGGGCCAGAAATATCTTCTTTTAATGAGGGATATTGTTTTTTTTCTGGGCCCCAGTGTCCTGCATATTCATGGTACAGTTGCCATATAGAATACTTCTCACCCTCAGGAACCAAAATTTGAACTACTGGATCGACCTCCTTGGTATCATGTGATGTCCGACACAGCACTCCATCTTTTAGTGACAGTTGTTCCCAGTGCCGCAGAAGACAGAACAGGTTTAGACTCCTGTTGCCTCTCACGCGTATTTGGCTGATGGCCCCTCCGTAGTTACCAGGCCACCCTTCTTAGCGTTGAGTCCTCCCCTTGCAAGGCAGACCACTGAGATGGCGTGCGTTCAGGAAACAGAGGCACACCACAGGTTACATTTTGTAAACCCTCCTGGTTAGAGTTGCTTACGCCAACATACATTGCTTTGACCACATTTACTTCAACCTGTTTAAAGGATGGAACCTCTACTTCTTCCCTTTGTCCCTCTGTAGCCTCGGATGCAACATGTGATGGATATCTGGATAGTGCGTCTGCACTCTGATTAATACGCCCTGGCCTATATTTGATCTCAAATTGAAAACTAGCCAGGCGTGCTGCCCATCTCTGCTTTAAGCTACCAAGTTTAGCTGAACTCAAATGTACCAAAGGATTATTGTCTGTGTAAACTGTAAAGGGTACACAATACAGATATTCAGCAAATTTCTTAGTTACTGCCCAGGTCAAGGCCAGAAATTCAAGTTTGAAGGAGCTATAGTTCTTATCATTCTTCTCAGAAGGGCTCAAACTCCTACTAGCAAAAGCAATTACTCTCTCTTTTCCATCCTGGACTTGTGCAAGTACGGCTCCTAAGCCCTGGTTGCTGGCATCTGTGTACAAGATGAAGGGTAGATTAAAATCAGCAAAAGCCAACACTGGTGCAGATGTTAGAGCCATTTTTAAAGCACTAAAGGCTGTGTCACATGTAGAGTTCCATTTAGTGGACAAGGGAACATCCTTCCTCTTTGAATTTTGTGATGCTCCAACTAATATTTGATTTAATGGTTGGGCAATTCTTGCAAAATCTTTCACAAATCTCCGATAATAGCCTGCCAAACCCAAAAATGATTGTAACTGTTTCACAGTAGTTGGAATAGGCCATTCTTGAATACTTTTAATCTTGCCAGGGTCTGGAGCAATCCCTTTTGCTGAAACACGATGACCTAAATACTGAACCTCTGGTTTTAGAAGACAGCACTTATTGGGTTTTAATTTGAGGCCATGCTTGGACATCTTACCAAGGACTGCATCCAAATGAACCAAGTGGGTGTCAAAATCTGGAGAATAGATTATTACATCATCTAAGTAGACAAGTACAGACCGTAAGTTTTCTTCCCCCAGACATACATGCATCAACCTTTGGAAAGTGGCTGGTGCGTTTGACAAGCCAAAGGGCATTCTGGTGAATTCAAATAAACCCATGGGTGTAGTGAAGGCTGTTTTTTCTCTGTCTGGTGCAGACACCCCAACCTGCCAATATCCACTGGCAAGATCAAGTGACTCTTCTATTCTTGGAAGAGGGTAAGCATCTTTATGGGTTACAGCATTAAGTTTACGATAATCCACACAAAATCTAAGTGTCCCATCCTTCTTACAGACTAACACAATCGGAGAAGCCCAGGGACTGCAACTAGGCACAATGATGTTAGCATCCAACATACCTTGAATCAAACTCTTCACCTCCTGATATAACTTTGGTGGAATTTGTCTATAGCGCTCACGGACTGGTGCAGCATTGCCCGTAGAAATTGAATGCTGCATGGTGCTTGTCAATCCATAATCTTCCTCATGCACAGCGAACACTGCTCGGTGCTTATGCAATAAAGCCTGCAGTTTCTCCAATTCCTCTGTGGACAAATGAAGACCAGTTAAATCAGGGAACATGCATTTCTCCTTGGGCAGGGCTTGCGTTTGGTCCATACTCACTCTAACTGTGTTTACACCAACACAAGTCATGTTCACACTATTCTCTTGTATGATATGTGCTGGGTCAATACTAAAAGTCTTAGCCAACTTCTGATGTCTGTAAAGGTACATTGGTGAGTCATTAAGGTTTTGGACCCTAATCAAAAGCCTCCCATCATGGACTGTAGATAATGTTCTAGCAATTAAGACTTCACCCACCTCGACAGGTTCCACCAGGCATTGATAATCCCTGCCGTCCACTCCAGTCTTCATACGACCCCAAACCAACATCTCACTCCGAGGAGGAATCTGTATAGGATGGCGATTTATGGTACGTACATACCCAATGGACCCATCTGAAGCTGCAAATCGTGCCTGACTGGCACAAATCTGAAAAGCAGTAGTCCAAGCTCTCTGTTCGGCCCCACTAGAGGAGAGGTAGGCTAATGGCTTCTCCTGATCCATTTTTTCGTAACACTGTGAAATAACATTTATACCCAGGACGCCTTCACTGTCGGTTAAACATTGGTCCTTAATCACCAAAAAACCACATTCAGGGAGTTCCACCTGTCCAATCTTCACATGTAGCAATACATAACCCAGGTATGGAATATCTAGTCCATTTGCAGCCTCGAGCGCCAGCCAGCTGCTTGCATCCTTCAATTTCATAACATTACTGCCAAAGTGTTTAGAGAAGTAGCTGTTCTTTATCAGTGACACATTTGATCCAGTATCCAGAATACACTGTATTGGGACATCATCAAGACACAAGCTGACTTTAGGAACTTTTCCAATCAGTTTTTTCACATCAGTTTGAGGCCCATTGGCATCGACACAACCCATTGTCTGGGCCACCACAGTGGTGTCGTCTAGTTTAACGATCCAGATCTAGGCTTGCTTTTACAGAACCGTGCTATGTGGCCTGGCTGGGAACAAGTGTTACAGATGGGGCTACCTTGTTCATCATACCTGTTTGAGTAGACTCTGGGTCTGCTCCCTCCTTTCTTTCTTGATCTGTACTGGTCAGTCTGTTTCCAGTCCCAAGTCTTTTGTGTAGCTTGATGAAGTTCTGATCGGATTTCTTTGATCAAAGTCTGTGATAAATCATTGAATTGTGTGGTCATTTGCTTGTTCATGTCATCCCACAACTCTGATTTGATCTGTTCCATATCCTTAGCATTACAGGTCTTGTATCTTTCCCCTTTGGCAGCAAAACACTGGACTGGATCAACCATTTCACCATAAACGTGTTCCCTCAGGATTAGTTCTGCTTAATTTCTGCAAATGTCAACTGATCATTCATTAGAATTTTTGTTCTGAATTCACCTCTAAGGGCAGTGTCTCTCAAGCCTTCAACCAGATGATCTCTGAGAAGAATATCTTCGTCATACCTCTAGGGTCCTTCCTCTTTAACCTGAGAAAATGTTCTTGTAATCTCAGTGCAAATGAACTGATGTCTTCATGTGTTTCTTGACGAGCTTTGAAGAACTGAGAGCACAGGACCGAAGCAGTTGTTTTATCCCCATACAACTTATCTAACTCATTAAAAATTAGCTCAGGTGAATTACACTTCTCTGGTGGTAGAATTAAAATCTCTCTTTTAGCCTTGCCTTCTAAGCAACAGAGTGTTAATTCTGCTCTAAAATCTACAGGAACTCCTTGCAAAGCAAATGTTGTCTGCAAATTACTTTTCCATTCACCTAGACTAATATCTGAATCCTTCCCTCTAAATTTAGTTGTGACCATATTAAACATAGGGATCATACCAAAGGGCCTAAACCCTGCACTAGAAACTGATGCTTCTCTATTTGGGCCAGACTGT
Source organism: Perissodus microlepis (assembly GCF_051167445.1). NCBI lineage: Eukaryota > Metazoa > Chordata > Actinopteri > Cichliformes > Cichlidae > Perissodus > Perissodus microlepis. The sequence goes on along the minus strand of NC_140467.1, from coordinate 28,410,960 downwards.
GATTCACTCTGATCAGTCATCTTACTTTTGCCCACTACAGATTATGGTGGCCAGACCCTGTCGACAACGCCAGTTGTAACACACCCAAAGAAAGATTCTAGGTCTGACCAATCGTCTCAGTCGTGGGCAAAAAGATGACAGTCAATAAAAGTCTAAAAGATAATTTATTGACAAAAAATCAAGAGATAAAGGATACAACAGTCCAGTGTCCCATTTATGAATCAAATAAAAACACACAGTCCCAAGGCCAGAGCCGGCTATGCCACAATGCCAGTTGCACTCCACGTGTTGCCTTTAACAGGGTTAGAAGTTGTCCTCTGAGACCCACCACCCTGCAAGCATATAGCCAGTGGTCACTCCAGCCTCTGCAACTCTGCTGCCTTTAGGCTGTGGCATATAATAGGCCCTGGCCTGCACAGAGAGAGACAAAACGACACTTTCACTATAGAATTCATAGCGCAAAGCCCATCCATCCCAAACATATCTGATTTCATCACATTACTCTCTTTATTTCATAAACTACTTCATATCTATCCATAAACCTGTCTTTAAAGATTTACAGTTAGATTCAGATGACCTCTGTCTAAAGAGCCATCTGACTGCAATTTAATGTGTTTACAGTTTTTAGGGAATTTCATAACTATTAGAAATGTTACCCCCATACTTTGCTTCATTTAATTTTTTTGTACACATTAGAACACCTCGAGATTATTGCCTTATTTTGATTTGAGTTTTTTGTTTTTGTTTTTTCAATAATTTTTTGTGCAAATCAAAATGGGCCTATATTGTTACTTTGTTTTTCCAATTTTAAACAAGAAAAAAAATTGATTATCCTGTATGGATGATTGGATGAAAGAGTGGATGGATGGATGTCAATCAGGTGAGGCACCTCATTTTTTTAAATTTTCCTTTTAAACTTTAAAGCCACACAAGAAGAAACGGGCCGCTGTTTCATTCTGATCTAACTGATGAAGTTGGCCCCTTCCTCTTCATCTCTGCTGTTTGTCTTCATAGTAACACTTTGAAGTACTGTCGTGTTTGATCTCTATGTATTTAAGCTGTCATTAAAGCAGGTTTCTTGTACTTGACAGGTGACCCATGACGAGTTTATGAACTATTACAGTGGCGTCAGCGCCTCCATCGACAGCGACGTCTACTTTATACTAATGATGAAAAACGCTTGGAAGCTCTGAATCACATTAAAACTCCAGAATCTAAGCACCTCATGGATTTCCGACAAACAGAATTTGTTTTAAATGATCATAATGATGTGTCTGATCAATTCTGCAGCCTGAATTCTGTCATATTTTCAGTTAGAAGTCATATTCTAAATAAATGCAGTTACACAGATTGGTCTGACTTTTATCATTTTTGTATCGTGTGCACATTTTTCATTACTAATTACATCACAGGGAAACAGCAGGATTTCATTTTCCACTTTATTACTATATACACTGATATGCATTGTGATTAAATAAAAACAATTCCACGTTACATCAACACGAGTACATTTAGACATTTCCATAAAGTATGTACGTTGTATTTAGTACAGATTACAGACATCTTGTTTCTGAGTATAAAGCGTACATTCCTGTTTTTGTTTCAGCCATTGTGAGGTCGGTTGTGTCAGATATTGAAGCAGCAGCATTGGGTTTAGCATCTCCATGACTACAAACAGAAACAGTTGCTACAGCAACGCATCCACAACCCGCCTACAGACAGCTGAGCGTGCGTGGACATGACGTACACAACTGCTCAGAAGTTGGAGATCACTTTGAAACGTCATGTTTTCAGGAAGAATAGCTGATTGAGAGAGTCATAAATGGATGTTAAAGTAGAAATGCTAATTAATTGTGTAATTTCTACCTAACTAATCATTCTTTTTATGGAATATCTATGTATGTGTAAAGAGGCCCATTTTAAGCAATCATCTGTGTTCTAATGGCACATGATGTTCTCTAAAGGAGTTTTATAATATTAAGAGGCTTATTGATTATTAGAAAAACCTTTTCCCACCATGATGGCACACCTAAAAACTGCTATACTGATTATAGATGTACTAAATCTGGCTAGTTGCATCTCTGGAGCATTTCTGTGTAGATGTGAAGCTTTAAAATGGCCTAAAGAAGAATGTGTTCAGGCTGTGTTCGCGTTCTAAGAAATGAAGGTGATGCCTTGCAGCCACAAGAAGAAAACAAACCAAATAACACTGGTGTGTATTACTCTCAAGAGAGCACTGCTAAGACCGGTTGGTGGCAGGCCCCCAGCAACCACAGGTTGCTAGGAGAAAAAGGTGTATTCCCCAGCCGGCTGGCAAGTGGTTGCTGTTGGTTGCTAGCAGTTGCTGTGAAACTAAAGCCACAGTCATACAGGCCTAGAGACCAGTGAGTTACTCACTGTCAACCAGCGGCTGCTCAGGAAAAATGTGTATTTCCTGCCCGGTTGGTGAGCAGCTGCTGAAGGTTGCTGATTGTGACTGTGGCTTTGGTCACTTGCAGATTATCGCGGCCGCCTCAGTTTCCATGGAGGGTGCTGACTTCTCTGCAAACATTTACTAACTACTTGCCGAGTAGAAGTAAAACTGTAAAAAAGTCAGACACAAACTGGAAACAGAGCAAGTTTCCCTTCAAAATAAATGTTTTGCCTTTTGAATCGTGTTGATTGAGGCACAACTTTTACTCTGAATTCAAACATTCTCCGTTTGCAGTTTGTGTCAGACTTCATTTTCATTTCCACTCAGAAAGCAGTTGGAGAGTGTTTGCAGACAAGTCGGTGTCTTCCATGCAAACTGCAGGCGACCGTAGCAGCCTGCTAGTGACCAAAGCAACCATGCAATTGATTTCACCCAGCAACAGCTAGCAACCACTTGCCAAACAAGTGAATATGCACATTTTTCCCTAGTGGCCTGAGGATGTGAGGAGATTGCCAGTGTGTAACTACTTAATTAGTACAGCACCTTTACTAACATGATTGGACGGTTTTTCCAACAATGAGTCAGCCTTTTAATGTGATAAACCTGTACTGCTTGCCTCTGATGTAGATATTCCAATAAAAAAAATTTTGTTTAATGATTCAGTTAGTTATTATTTATGTTCACTTAACTGTAAATTAAAGCAAATTAGCTTTTCCTTCAAAAACATGGTAATTTCTAAGTAACCCCAAAGCTTTGAGTGCTGTACTATGATTCAGATAAGCTTTAGGAGGCTTTACATGTGATCCTGTTTGATATGCATGGTGAACGCTGCAGCATGAGTTTCAGTTCCCAAAGAGTTTAAGTGCAGATGAGTTTAGATACAAGCAGCTTTAAATGACCTCACTGGTGTTGTTCGATTTTTTTGGTTCAGGAATGAGAAAAAAATAAAATACAGATGGTGAAAAATTGAAAAATCTGATAAACAGGTCTTCTTATACCAGACTAGTTTTTGTGAGATGGAGCACTGAGAATTTATGAGTAAATCCATAAACCGAAGTTTAATTAAATTCATTTCTACAACACCTGGAGAATAAAAAGCAGGTCCCAAGAGTTCTTCAGGTTGTGGTCATGTGACTCAAGGTTTAGGTTGTAGAGATCTTACAGGTCCTTTTAACCAATAACAATGTTCCGCAGATCGTTTAGGTGGTTCTTCTGTATAGGTCTCTTTGTGGTTCCTTGTTTAATTGTAGTGGCTCCTTTTGGACACTGAGAACGTACTCAGGTTCATTTATAGGGATCGTGGTTACACAGGAGGTATCAGGGATGTTTTATGTGGTTTTAATGGCCTCCAGTATGAGCTTCTAGTAATATTTTTGTTATTTCTTGTGGCCCTTTAGATGGGTAAAGTAGGAGCTTTGATCTAGCAACCAGTTAGGTGCTTTGAAGGCTCATTCAGTTGGGTGTTTTGGTCATTTAGGTAGTACACTGGGTCAATATAGATGTACTTTGGAGGTTTAAAGGGTTTCTTTAGATGAGCCACACTCTTAAATATCAAATAAACTTTCATTTCTCTCTCATCTGTCAACTGAAGCTGTTCACCACCTCCCAGGCAGCCAACACGATCCATAATGCTGAGTTAAAAGATAAAGTGATCACTTAGACGCTGGGATGCCTGGAAGGTAGTTTTATCTGAAAACCACTATTCTATGCTATGTAGTAAAACAGGCAAAAACACAGGTATATATGATTCCTCCAACGACAAATGACTACATGTGGAGGTGTGTCAGTAAAAACATGAAAACACACTTGGCCTCAAAGCAACAAAATAAATCCTGTATTTCAGAGCTGCAGGTCAACAGCCTGCTCTACTCAAAGCTACATTTTGGGTTCAAGTGAAAGATTAAAGCTAAAAAAATCTGTTGGTACAAGCACAAGAATAACAGCCAATTTATCACTTTAAAAATAACAGCAGTGACTAAACATATTAAAATAAACCCGATTATAAAGGAGCAGAACTAAGTTCATATTGTTAGAATAACATGTAACACATCGTTACTTTAGTTGTCTCAAATGTTTTTTGGTTTATGCGTCACAAAAATTAACCACAGGCTGTGTTTTGCTGTCTTTGACTATGAGCTGTGAGCAGCTCCACTGCACAAAAACGTTTTTTTTCCCTTTTTCTGTTTTTTTTTTCTTAGCAAGCCTGTTGATGGCTGACTGTCCAAGAAAATGACACAGGAAGAGAGAGAAACACCAAAGTGAGGACAAATTTACACGTTGGTGATTTTTTTTTTTTTTTTTTTAACGAGTCAATGATGGAGACTCGCCTCACCCCCAACCAGTCACAGCAGATGGCGGCACATGAGCCTGATTCTGCTGAGGCTTCCTCTTATGAAAAGGGAGTTTTTCTTCACCCTGTCACCAAATACCAAATGTTGTCATGTTGTCTATTCTCGCTTTACAGCCTGTAAAATGTGACATTCCCACTAATCCTATCACGGCTAGCACTTCAAAACCTTTTTCTTAAGTCCCAGCTGGGAGCCAGCTTCTATACAAAGATGAGACGATTTATTTTGGGTTAAAATGCTGGTGCAAAAGATGCAAAAATATGTTCATGAATCAGAAAAAGAACCCATTCCATGTTAGTGGCAATGGGGAATAAGAGTCTCCACTCATGTTAGCAGCTTGTTGAGGCTGCTACGCTTAAAAAACTCTGCTAAACTCAGAGTGTAGCAGAGACAAAGTAATGGATGTGTAACATAATGAACTGAGGATGGTGTGAAATTACTAAATGCTATCACTGTTCATCCTGATGGGAACATCTGAACCAAACGTCATAGCAGAAACTGAGTAATTCTTGTGTATATTTGCTACAGAACTCCAAGATGGAGTTAAAATAAATGTCAAAAGATGACAAAACCTAAAAGAATTTATCCTCTTAGGTTTATGCGCAAATGGGAATCCAGATGAGATACTTCACCAGTAAAAGCTTGATTTCTGTAAAGTGAACCAAACTTCAGCACTCCATTCAGTGGTTTTTCTTTTGGTAATGAATGCCAGATGTCTCGTTCTCTGGACAGAGGTCCAGTGTCATTGAAATCCAGGTGAAATGTAAGTGGTAGATAGGCACATCCGGACAAAAAGGCAGCATGTTTGTCTTTCTGTTCTTTCACTTTGCTCTGAAGACCTCGTGAAGTTGGAAGCTCTTTGCTTTAGAGCATCCTGAAGTTTGATAAGTACAGTCTCTGATCCTGTTAGCTCACCACTGCATCACCTACTTGATCTTATAGAAACTGGACATGGTGACGTAAGCCTCCTCCTGTCGATTTGCTCCAAACACCTCAAAGTCATTGACTTCAAATTGTTGCTCAGGCTGCTCGGGTCTTTCCCCAAGCTGGAGGATGTCGATGGGGGAAGGACTGCAGCTCGACAGGCTGTCCTCGGCTTCAGACGAGCTCCTGCTCAACAAGGCAGAGAGCTCCAGCTCCTCGGTGCTGGCGCTGGCAGTACTCCTGCAATCTAAGCTCTGGGTGGAGCAGGGTTCGCTCGACTGAGTGCTGTAAGTAGCAGCAGATGCAGGACTGATCGCAGGCTCTGTTTCCTCATGCGCTGTCGTCTCCACGGGGTAGACTTTGAGATCACTGAGCACCTCAGGTCTGAAGGTCAGCAACAGAGGCTGCAAAACCAGAATGACATCATATTTGTCTACAGCCAATCAAAAGCTCTTTTGTCATGTTCTTTGTCTTAACAATTACAAGTAAATACACTGGTTCTAACTGCCCTACGGTGCAACAGTTAAAAGCAGCTTGATCTAGCACCTCTAAAAAAACTCATCACAATGTTAAACAGCAAAAACCAACGGGCTGTGCAGAGGCACGCCAGAATTTCACACAGTTAGTTAAATCTCTGCTGCAGACAACTAATTTTTGTGTTTCTTATTAGTCAAACTGAAAGTTCCAAAGATTCATGTCAAAATGAGTTTCATGAACCTGTAGTGCCTGTTTGATATCTTTTGTACCAGAGAGGTCAAGAGTGCAATGTCAGCATTAATCAGTACAACCGATGCACCGCTCACTGTGCTGTAAAATCCTGGTGTCACATCAAAAAACAAAGCAATGCTTGAGGTTTTACAAACTGTGTTTATAAGCTGATGTGCTCAGCATAGCTCAGCAAGTTGGTCAATAAAAAAGTATCATCAATATGAATGTTTATGTTACTATGTTGATGCCACAGTTTTGACTACAATTGCTCTTTGGTAGCGGTACCACCACCTGAAATCTCATCTAAGTGACTATAGATTTTGTGTTGTGATTTCTACAACTGGTCCTGTCGCTCTCACGTGACTTGATGTTGCTTTGCAGTGTTTTTATTTTTTATCTGACAGTAGAATAACTCACATTGTTTGGCTTGCAGATCTGCACCAGAGTCTGTTTAGGATGCGGGATGCTTGGCCACATGTAGGTAAATATCCTGTGGAATAAAAAGGAAAGAAACTTAGTGAAGGGAACTCACTACACAGATTTTTCTGACAGAAAGCAGACGTCATACTTGTTTTTCCAGAGGATGATGATACTAAAGGTCACCACCAGCAGAGAGCCCAGACACACTCCGACTTGGTATACTTCCACCTGTACTCCACTGGTCTGCTTCTGGAGGTTTTCTTCAGGAAGGAGAACAACACAGATCATTACTGATATCAGCGTTTAAAAAAGGTCGTGCAGCAGGACTAGACTATTGTTCTTACCAGGGGTAAGGAAAGTGAACGTTTCACTCCACTCACTCCACGTGCCCTGAAAAATCTTTGGGAGTGTTCGCGCCCGCACTTTGACATAATACTTTGAGCCTTTTTTAAGGTGTCCCATGTTGATATTTATGAAGTCCTGGGATGAGGTGTTCTGAATCTGTGGTCAGAGAGAAAAGAAAGAACATTTCAGTCATTGCAAAACATTTTTTGATATTGTTGATGTAAAACAGTCTTTTTATGTTGAAGCACGTCCTCATACAAGATAGAACAAGTATTAAATTTCAGATGACCTGTAATGTAGCGCTGGTCCCTTTTTGACTCTACTGGGACTACAGTTTTCAAAAGAAACAACATGTTTTACACAATAAGGTTTAAAACTGGTGATTGGAACCATTAAATTATCAGGAGAGTGCTTAAAATTTATCATTGTGTGAGAAACTGTGGAAATCAGTTTGACCTCGATTGGAACCAGGTGCATTCTACCGGAGAAAAGGTAAGACGATGCTCTCAGATTTGTCTGCATTACAGTTAATATCACAGGAACTTCAGAGACTACTACTGGGCAAACCAAACACTGAAAGATTTACTCATTAGATTGTTTAACATTAAAAACAACCCACAATACAACAGTCTCTGTAGGAGAAACTATGTCTGATGTTATAGCGAAAACCTGAAAGTCTTGAAGTAGAATGTGAGATTGCACTTCTGAGCTATACTTTTTAGATCACTGTACCATGATTTCCCCAGCTGTCTCGATCTGAAACTGGAATTCCTGGTTCTTCACTTTCAGGTAGTCGTTTTGGTACGGGATCTGAATCCAAATCTTAGCCTCGTCAGACTCTTCTTGGAAAGTGATGTTAAACACCTGAGGACTCATTGGTTTAACTGCAGGGACAGCACACAGAGAGAGGACAGTAATGATAGCAGCTTTGGGCAGGCAGAATTCAAGACTTTTACATTTTTATACTGGAAAAAAGGAAATGAACATGAAGTCTGACAGGCAGTGCAGTGGTGACTCTTCACCAGGCAGCTACTTATATTTAGTAGCATTTGTAAAGTCTGAAAATGTAACCAGATGACATGTTTACCTATGTTCTTCAGGTAGAGTTTTTGTGAAATCCTGCCACCACTCTTTAAGTGGACGGTCAGACTGAGTTCCGACAAGGGCTTCAGGTCTGGGGAGCTGAATGTATCACTGTATGTCTCCATGCACTTCACCATTACGTTGATGTCATAATCAAGGTAGCTGAACAGAAGAGCAGTGACCTGCATCAGTATCTGAATTTCCTCTGACATGCAGCACAGTACTGAACGTTATATCAAAGGTTTACCACAGGGTCATCCTCTCAATGCTGTCGCCTCCATCACCTCCACCCTCTTCATCATCCTCGTCATCATTTCTGCCTTCAAGCAGCTTGCAGGTCAAATTGCATCTTTTCATCATGATGTGAGACGTGCAGCTGATTCTGGGCTCTGAGATGAAAAACACTTTCAGACATTTCTCCACTTTTTGAGTATTACACTCTTGTTTTATTCTTCTTTTTATTTTTTTTCTGTCAGTTAGCAGTATATATATATCATATACTACCAAAGATGTCTAACCACGGCTGATTTGCAGCCCATGTGCCTTAAGCTGATTTAAGATTAAGCTTTACATACAACATGCCAACACAGACATGAAAACAATCAGGAAGGGAAACAGCAGTGAAATAAATGCAAACTACATCAAAAAACTTCCATGTCACTGATCAAATAGTTCATGCTTTTATCTCTGAGTGTTTCAGATCTTTAAGAGTGAAAAAAGACTAAATAAATGTTGTTTTGCTTGTTCAAAGCCCTACTGACTGTTCCTGTGTTTAAGTATGTTGATTAAGTAGATTGTGGGTGATTTAATTTATGAAAATGTAAAACTTTGAATTTCATGGTGATGTCAGTTTATTATCTTCTGGTCCAATATCTTGCATCATGAACACTATTTATTGCTGACTTGTTTAACCCAAACAGTGACATAGCATGAAAGGTGTGATAGACTATATCCAAATAGCTGAACTGATTTCTTTCTAATCAGAGGTTACTGAGAAACCATCACATAACTCAACAGCACACTGGAGTCCCTCCTGATACGCAGATAACTGCATCATCAGCATAATTTTGAAACCCTGCCTCTGCAGCTGCCTGTCACTATGAAGTGCTTTGAGAACATTTTTATTCCAATTTGTCACAGTATAAATAACTACTTCTCTTCGATTTTAGGGATGCAACACAAAAATAATTATTCTGTAGTAACTTGTTGAAGGAAAACTGACTGTGCATCATCTGCATAAAAATGAGGGGGGGGGGGGGGGGGTGCAGAGGTTAGCACTGACTACCTGTAGCAGCCTCTCACACTATGAAAGCTAGGTTAGGCTCCAGACCCCCCCGCCCTCACTCTGGCAACCCCAGGACGTTAAACTAGGTCGCGAGAAAGGAGAAAACGCTGAGGCTGTAGATGTCTCTGTTTACCAAACACAATATGCTGCATGACAAAATCTTACCAGTGACTTGACATGTTGACCTTACAACCATGTTCAACACCACAACACTTTGAAGCTGCCAGCATGATTAAATCGTGTTATACAAGTTGTTAAAATAACCACAACTTTTCTTCCTGACTTTGCAGTTATTTATAGTCACTGCTTTACTTCACATTAACTGCCTGAACGCTGAACAGTGTCCTTGCTCACCTTAAATACGTGCATTTAACTTTATTCATACCATTGCTTATTATAAACTGCTTTTATGTGTTTTTACTGCTAAATGGATGGCTTACGTAGGGTGTTGCCAGTACACTAAAACTGCATGCACTAAGCAGAACCTCTAAACTGTCAGTTATGTGTGAAGATTTAACCACAGGAGGAATTTTAAGCACCTGATCCAGTCCACCGCGGTGCAGAAACTGAACCGAGTGAAGCTCTGATGGAGCAAAAAGCAGAGCATCAGCGGAGCCCCACGAGCACAGAGACGAAGATGTGTTTACTCCCAACTGTCACGCTGATAACATCACTGCTTCTGATTTTGTTTGTGCCTACGAGCCGATGTGCACGAGAAGGCTGATTATTAAATCAATCCCGGATATCGAAAGCTGATGATGGGACTTAACAGGTGTCTCATTTTTCTTCCGAATTTGTGCCTCAAAGCTGAAGTGAGTGTCTCATAAACTCCTGAAATGATGATTATTCATTTGTTTTTGTCTTAAGAGATACAAATTGTTCACGCTTCTTCGAAATTAACGGTAACCACACTTGAGCGCAAAGTCATTTAAGGATTTTAAAGAGTCTCTTCATGAAGCTTTTTAATTTTGAGCCATTATGCTCAGGTAAGTGCTCCACAGGTGCAATAATTCATCTCAGATAATATGTGCTGCAAATATAGCCCCCATCAAAGATCCAAACTTTACATTTTCTAATATTTTTCTGTATTTGTATTTCCGTGAAAGATACTAATGTAAAAGAATCACAACCCTCACGGTGTTTCTGATCACCTCCAACATTCCTGTGCTAACCGCATGTTTTAAAATCTTCTTACCCATGTCGGGGTCTCCATCTCCGCTCTGAGCCTCACACACAGCTGGCAGCAGCAGCAGCATCACGGCGATCCTCCAGCCGAACTGCATCTCATCACCGAGTCTCCGTCCAGCTGCACACACGCTCACCTGCCGCTCTGCTCTTTCATAACCCGCCGTCACACCAGCTGAGAGCTTTTCTCGTCAGCAGGCTTGGAGAGAGGAAGGAGGAGTGGCTAGTCTGCAGAGGAAGGAGGAGGAGGAGGAGGCGGGGGCGATGCTGGGTAGTTGAGGTCTTACAGGACGCTCTGTAAATCAGAAAACATCCTTGATTTGGAGACTGCGGGGTCTGTGTGGTTAGAAGGCTGACGGACAGTTAACTCTCAGATGACAGATTATTAGGAACATTCAGGGCTCAGTCACATGGACACAACAACATTTTTTTGACACCAAATGAAATTAAGCCCACATAGACACATTTAGAGCAAACATGTTTGAGTTCATTTATTTTTGAGCAAATGTAAAATAAAAAGCTGCAGACCAAAGAACAATTAATATTCCTTTACTTTATTGTCTCGGACAGGAGAAAATCATCTTAGATCAATCAACAAACATCACAAAAAACAACAAACAAACCAGACAACATCAAACAGCTAATAGCCTATTAAAAAGCTTAAAAAAACATTATAAAAGCAACACAAGGAAAAAAAATACAATAAACAATCAGTGCTCAGTCTGGTGTAAAAGTATGCTGATGTGTAGAGACTCGGTCCCTCCACAGTTTAAGAGCAGAAACAGTGACAAGCTGATGTTTTAACCTGGACCTCGATCAGAACCGTCCCCCCATCAGACCTCTGACATCTGTGGAAGCGTGCAAGTTCAGAGAGCAGAGCAATGAGCGGGTGCAGAGTAATGACTGGACAACAAGCAGAGAACTCTAAAAGTGACTGGAGGTGAAGAAGCAGTGTTTGGACCAGCTGCAGTCCTGAAAGTAACCACAGACTGACACCCGAGCAGCGACCACACCGCCTGAGATGAAGGTGTGAAGAAACTGCTCAAAGTCGCTGATGGAGGAAAACAGCTTCTTCTTCACAAGCTCATTAAGGTGAAAGTTATTAATACATTCTTAGCATATATTTAAACCACGTTTCCCTCTGGTTACATTCACACATGCCAACTTTAGTCATCTAAAGACCCCCTGAGCAGACCCCCCCTCCCAAATCACTCCCCACCTACAAGCCTGCCCTCAGAAAGTCCCCATAAAGTCATACAACCAGAACTGTGGCCAGGTTCATGAAATCCATCCCACCTGTTCATGTGTGATCTCACTGACTGACAGACATAAAACGTTCCTCCGCAGAGGGCTGAGACTTGCCCCAAAAACATGAAGAAATGAGCAACGCTGAAGTTAAGTCTTGAACATTCAGACTCACTGATGATTTAATGAGCGATGGAGCTGATCTGGGGTCAGACAGATGCTGCAGCAGCTCGGTGATGATTCCAGGTCACTGTTTTTGTTGTGTTGGCAAGAGAATAACAGCAGAGATGGATGCATTTTTGCTGCTTTTAGAGTTCGTGTTCACCTTTAAACCAAAACATCAGCAGCTCTATACAGGTGTGCTACGGGCAGGGGGATGGACCCATGGTATGGCACAAGTGTTTGTGTTATGTGGTATATTGACTTCAAATCAAATGTTCAGAGTGTCAAACTTGAGTGTCCTGGGAGGCGGAAAAGAGTGAAAACAGGAATTCTTTCGATAGTGGTGAGGCGATGTGGAGCTTTGTGTCTAAGGTTTGTTTTGGGGGTTTGTTATTCGTCCAGAGTTAGAGCTGACAAAAGCTGCACAGACTATAAACGTATCTGCTGTATAAATAAACTCAACGCGCCGGATGTAAAGAGCCAGAAGGTAAAAATAGCAGTTATCAGTCTGTGGGAAATGTTCTCTCTGCTGTGACCAGACTGTACACTTTTTATCTTTTCTAGCCATCTTTGTGCGCAGACCTGTTGTTTTCCAGACTTCTGAGAGGGTGAAGTTTGTGCAGCTCTGAGCGAACCTTTGCCAAACAGCAACCATGGAGCTGAAAGTCTAACCAGTAACCTACAAACCACTTCCTGTCTACTCTGGTTTGTTTTCAAATGAGGCCAGCATCTGTTTTAGTTTACTACGAGCTTCAAATTCAGAGGCAAGGTCGCTGATCACCCCGAACTTGGTCATATGTTAACGCGCCATTATTTACAGAAAAAATAAAGACATCAGCTTTGACGTCAGGAGTTCAGATTTCTGTCAGTTTGCAGTTTTGCTTCATTCCCCTCACACCAACAACTTCTCTGTTTCCCTAAATGAGTATTTCGTTTCTCTGCAGCCCGCAGCCTCAGCGTGGTTTGCTCTGTTTCCTTCTCAGCTACAGGGCCAGACGCACTGCATGTTTCAGGTCGCAACACAGGGCATGCTGGGAAAACTGTGGTGCAATACCTGCTGCCTCAACCTCTAATCTGTAGAGTCGACTGTATGAAGGCAGCAGGAACTGCACAAACACCGCAGTCGGAGGAGAAAAGGGGTTAAAGTTTGAAGCAGCACTGGTTTATTTTAAGCCTCCAAAGGCTTCAGCAGCACAACTCATGAGGTTCAAAATGCACAAAACTGGAAAAATCCAACACTAATGACTATTCAGAGAGGCTCAAGGAACACCAGCGGGGTTTAACCTCCACAACAACCAGCAAATCTGCAGTTTGAAGTTACAAAGTTGCAGGCATGGTGGGAGATGACAACTGTGCAACGAAGACACAAACTGCAAAAAGAAGACGCTTCACAAACCTCTTCAACCCTGAGCCGGAGAAACACTAAATGTAATCTGTCGATTCATGTTTTCATGAAGACAAACCTTTATCCATCAACATAAAATCCCATTTTAAGAAGGGAAAATCCATATTCTAGACACTTGCACTTGTGTTCGTTGTCTGCTTAAGTTTTGGCACCTAAACGAGTCACTCAACAACAGAAACAAGGTCACGGTTTGAGTTGTGATAGAACAGTTTCCTCTTTTTTCACGACTCGAGTATCCTGGTGCCGGCATGAAACAACATTCAAACTGAAATAAGTTTAGTTTGAAAATCATGTTGATTGCAGCAAAATACAAACGCTAACACACGGGGAAAATGTCTTTTCATGTGTATGAACTGTGATGGATCTCATCTCTGACTGAACTAACACTTCAGACTCAGTGTATTTCACAGTTTTGTGTATTTAACAACAAAATAAAAGTGCGCTAGACTGAAAATCACAGCTGTTCCATCGCTGAGCCATGAAAACTGTCATAGCTTCAAACAACCTCCCAGGGCAGCGGTGCGACCGTGGCCCCAACAGGAAAAAATACAGTTTGTTGGTAGTTTGATTTGATCAAAATCTTTGATCGTTTTTCCATCCCACAACAACAAATTTTATTTTATCAGGGCTTGTTAAAACTGTGAGCCACGTTTCTGACATCCGCTCACATCTGCCAGTGATGGAGAAGGAGAGGATGGCTGTCAACGGGGTGACCTGCAGTTAACATGACACCTTTGTTTGGGTGCCTACTCTCCTGTCAACAAGCAAAAATTACCTCAAAGCCACAAGCTATGCAACTTTATGCAGAAGATGATAGAAACTATCACAATGAAAAGGAAACACAACTTAAATCAAGACCAGGGAACTAGTGACTGGGTGAGGCTGGGTGGAAGGTGGCTCCAACAGGGGTTTTACCCTGTTTGACTTGAATTTATTAAGGGGGGAAAGTATGGTAGGAGGTGACAGAGCACACGAGAGTATGACTCAGAGAAATGTGCTGCTCAACGGACGCAACCAATGATTAGAGCAAACACTGAACATGTTAAAAACTGAACATGTAGGAGAAGAAATCAGACTTTAACTTCCTTTAAAGATTTCTGGATTCATCTGCTTTCTAAAAATCTCCACGGGAGGGAGAACCTGCTCATTTAGCAAAGATAGTTAGCTGTTACGCTAATGTTATTTCATCTTTTTTGTCATTAAGGTAACGTGTACAGGTGCTGTATTCATGTTGTATAATAAACAGCTAGGCTAAAAATGGGCTAGCTTCAGATGAGGCTAGCTGTGGCCACTGGTGTTGGGTTCTCAGCAGATATTTGGCTCCTGGTTTGTTGCACTGACTGTGTTTATATGCTATCTGTATTTGTGTATCATGAGGCAGTGGTGGGTGGAGATAACACCCGGTGGGTACGAAGGTGAGGTGTTGGTGGGGCGTCGAGCTTTCGAATGCATCTGTGGGTGGCAGCTGTGGTTAACATGCAGTTTTCGGCTTTTAGGAGGCAACCTGGAGAAAATCATGGAAGGAAGAAGGAGATGGTGCGATCCTTCGACTGCAGCGACACAAGGCGGGGCAGTAGCAGCTGCCTGCACCTCCACAACGTTCATGGAGGTGAAGATTTAAGGAAGCTGCCGTGCTGAAAGAGCACAAGTCTTCAGTCTTAGGACGGTGCTGCGCTCTCTCTGCTGCACCTTATCTGGGAGAAGAAGCTCTCCCCCGCCCCCACCAAACCACACGCCTGAGGTTCCTATCTCCGCTCAGCATCGCAAAACATCTTCAGCTGTGGTTTCATGTGTTCAGTCGCCTCCCTCTGAGTCGCTGATGGGAATCTGATGAGCCACCTGTTTACGCTGAGTGCTGTGGTTCTGAATCCTGGGGGGTTCAAGATACTGGGAGCAGCGAAGGAGGGAACTCTGCATCACCCGCACGAACACAACATAGAGAGTGTATACGAAGAAGATAAGGATGTACACAGTCAGGCTGCTGCTCTGCCACACAACATCAACAGCAATGACACGTGAAAGATGGCTTCAGGTCTGAAAGCTTAACTTCAGGTTAAGCTGTTCTGCTTTCCTCCAACAGAACAGCTTTGCATGATCCACAGTCCTGGTTTAATTCGTACTGCTCCTTTATGCCGCCCTGTGTCCTGTGTCTGTAAAGTTTAGTTTAGTATGTAAAACTAAACTGCCCCTGATTCAACCTAAGTTAACATGAGATTATGGTTTTGTTTTTATGACTGTTTCAACACACTAAATATAAATCTATAATATAAAGTCGTAATTTTAGTTAAAAGAAAAAACTGCAAAGTAATTAGAGAATTCACACTGTGCTGATTAGCTGTACCTGTATTAATATATGTCACTCACATATTCAAAATTTCACCTGTAATAGAAAAATATCACTTTTAATAAATCAGCATCTGGACAACAGAGTTGATTGAAAGCTAAATGATGCAACTGCGAACGTTAAATAGTTTAAAGCTGTTTTTGTTTGTAAAATGACAGAAATGGAAAGTCACAGACACGTATGTCCACCTAACAGATAAAATGAGGAAATAAACTGCCTTTATAGACATTTAAAAACATACCTACCTCAGTACAACATCATGTTATAAACAGCAGTTCAGTATTTGATTTAAACAACTTTATTTCCTTCTTTATTACATTTATTTTGAAAATCATCTTAAATATAAACTGTACTTTGTTCTGACATATAACCCTGACATGTAACCCTGTTTTCTTCATGCTTATCTAACAGCCCAGAAGTACAAACACATGAGCTTATCAGTTTATTGTAGTTTGACTTTATCTTATTCTAATGATATAAAAAATGATCGTATGTTTCGGGAAATGTCAGCTTGCACACATGATTACTGCTGCTGATTAAAGTGTGTCTGAAACTTCAATAAAATTATAATAAAATCTTTGTGTTTTGTCATTTTGATCTAACCTTGGAGTGCAGTTTGCATCGAAGTGGAGGATAAACATGTAATAAAGAAGTTATCACGTCTAAACTGTACAGTTGTAAACATTAACAGACAAATGAAAACCTGAGCTGTCAGTGATGTGAGATATGTTCCTCACTGTTTTATTTAATATGTTAAAAGATGGATTTTTTTCATCTTTAAAGTGTAAAAATTGAGGTGATGAACTTAAATAACACCTGCACAGATTATTTTCATATATTAACTTACCAAAGCAAAATAACGTCACAGCAAAGACGACACTCAGGGGCCCATGTGAGGGGACCGTGGGCAGTTGACTGTGGCCCATATTGCCAAGAAATGTAGAGAAATGTAGGGCACATTCGGTTCCCCTAGATATGTTTGTAATTTTTTTTTGCTGATTAGACTTTGTGTGCAATCGTAATTTAAGAAAATAATACTAATATCTTTCTGTTTTGTCACAGGTGCAGAGCCCAGATGTGCTCCACATTTCATGCTGCTGCACAGGCACTGAGCCCATCTGGGTCCCACAGCTCAGGTACATGACCAACATTTGCTTGTATGGTGCGTGGACCATAATGTTACTCAAAAAGGGGAAAAAAGCTACTTTTGGCCACTCCCTTATTCACAGGGGGTTACTACATTGTTGGTTTGGCAGATTTTTACCCCAGATGTACTTTAAACTGAATTTATTTGTCCTTCCAAACTCAGACCAGGGATTTTTTGTTTGACAGTCAAATACATAAACCACTGTACTGTGGAGCATGCTCTCAAAGGAGGGATGAAAAAAAGTTTTTTTTTAGTCTTTTTAGAAAATACAGTGCAGCCTAGAAGGGCACAATCCACACTTATTACATTTGGGTCCCAAAGTGGGCATGAGCTGTCAGCAGTTTTGCCACTATGGACGGTCCATAGAAAACTATCATGGGATTCAGGGTTTTCTTTGGGCAGTCTATAGTGGGACAGCAATAGACTTGCTTAATAGCGTTCCAAAAGGGCAAAACTGCTACGGGTCCTACAAGGGTTTTCTGTGAGCACACCAAATGGGGTCCCAAAGGGCAAAACAGCTGTTCTGTGTGGTGACACCCACTTGGAGCACACATGGGCTATGTTGTTTTGTCCTGCCCAAACAGCTCCACAGTTCACCCACTGCCAATGCTGTGGGCCAGCACAGGCCCATAGCATTGGCAGTGGGTCCCATTAGGGCCTAACTGTAACATCTAGTGTTATCAGTAGCAGTTTACAAAGACATCAAATTAATAGTGAGGAGAAATGATCTTATCTGGTTCCAGGTTCTCACGTGGCCCCAGGAGAAAATGAATTGCAGATCACTGTCATAAAACTGATCAGATTTTATATAAACTCCATGATCATTAAAGCTTTCTGAGATTGTTTTTGCTGAAGTAATCGCAGCTTTCAGATAAATGCAGAAACATGAACTGCTGAGAGGGTGAAAGCTGTAAAGAACAAATGAGTTAAAGTTAAAGCTGGGTGCTTTCTTTTTTCTGTTTCAAGTAATAAAAAAAAAACCCTCCAGCGTGGCGGTATTACCTATTCTGAAGTGAAAAACCTTGGTCGCCAATCATCTCTAATAACTGACTGATTCATAAAGTTTCATGAAAAACTGAAAAAGGCCCAGAGTGGAAACAAACAGTTTAAAGTGTAGAAAAGTTTCATTTTACCCGCAAACATTTACTGAACTACCAGTGAATCTGTCGCTCTGATGAATGAAATGATGACACGAACCTCTGAGGCCTGTTTTCTCTGCGCTTCTGTGGAAATGATGGCACCTGCATGTATAGGCGCCCCTGAGGAGGTCACTGACTGCAGGTCTGAGACACTAAACACTGCACGTTCAGGATGTCTTTCCCTTACATACACATACCTGCCTCCACATATACCTACAGAACGTACAGCTATTTATGTCTTTACACCTACACCCATACATGAAACCACAGTGTAAAATCTCATGGTGCTGAATTTGAGTGAAGCCACACCAAAATGAGTGAGTCTTTGAAGCCGGGGCTACAGCAGCCACATGAATGTCTCCTCCGTACAGCCTTGGTACAAACGCTGCTTCCTGCTGCTCCTCGTGTCTTGTTTGTGCTTTTTTCAGCCCGACTGCTTTTTTTTCTTCGTCCTCATCACTTCGGTGCGTGTCAGCGTGAGTGTAAGTGCACAGCTAACAGTGAATTTCTGTAGAAAGGTGTTGCACGTTGTGCAAACAGGGTAGGGTTAGGCTTGTTTAGAAATGACTTGTCACCACATCCTTTTCCTCCCTCATAATTTGTCTTCATCCTTTTGAAAACAACAAGCAGCTGAAGTGAAACATGAGTGCAGTGAAACTCCTCCGAGTCACTGGGAGGATTTGCTGGGCAGAGGATGCTGACCGGACGAGCTCGCGTACAGGTGCAGGTTTCATTCAGCTGCAGGGAGATGCGCTGAAGGCCGCACGAAACTTTCTGTTTCTGCACCACAAACACTGAAATAACTGATGATTCACACAGACTGACAGACAAAAGAGGTCTGTCAGGAGGCTCTTACTAAAAGTCGATCAACTTTTTCATGAGGTCTGATTTAGCTGTCAATGCCCCGAGTGCTCCTCCCAGTGCACTGATACGCTGACCGTGTGTAACTCCTTAGTAATGAACATGGTTTTATTAAATAAGACGTACCATAAAGCAAACCAACACAAAACCACAAACTGAAAACAGCAGCAGTCCAACACCGCATCCTCTCAACAAGGCTTCTGGAATAGATATACAAGTATGCAGAGGCCCATTTTCAGCAGCTGTCACTCCAGTAACACATTAACTAATGCAAGCTAGCATGTTACAAGACTCAGTGATAATTAGAAAACAGTAAGTTAATGATGATTACAAAAGCATAGATACCTGCAGAATCAGCCTCTGTGGGTTTGACTGAAGCCTAAAAAACGAGACTGTTCCGAGTTCCTGATCCGAGAAACGAAACTCTATCTGTGAAATTACTACAAAAAGAAAAAGAAAACAAAAAGCAGAAAGGGGATTTCATGCACTGGTATGTGTTCCTCCCTCCAGAGAAACTGGCAAACCAGATCCACCTGACACTGCATTCCTGCATTTGCCTCCACTACAAGCACGAACTGAGTCCACACATGAGTTTGTGGTTTCAGTGCACTCTCAGGGCATTTCACGATACAGTCTCAACTTCTTATCGATTGTTTCATCTTCTTGGATATAAACTTTGATCTATGTGTCTGGTCTCATCTCTCCCACCAGAGACCACAGTCCACCACACACACCACAGATTTTCATACTTCCTATTATTTCTCATTAAAAACTGCTTGGTTAAGTGTAGACAGAGCTCATAGTTTGGCTTAAAATACAGCCGCTGATGTTTCTTTTTAACCTCTACTTTATTGGTTGCCATGGTGATGGGTCACCGCTGAAAAAAATAGGCCTACGCGCTGCCAATGCCTCATATTGCTCTTGCTGAACAATGTTACTTACAAAGTAGAAAAAAATTGTTTCCATGACAATAATAATTGTTAATGATTTCAGATTATTTCTAGATTCAGATCAACTCCAAGAATTACTCACATGCAAATTTCCACCTTCAGGACATTTTCATGTAAATTACTTTTAGTGTAACCCATATGGAAAAGATATATATAAATCTTATAAAGTTTGTATCTGTCTTGTGTGAAACTTGTATGAAAAGCATATAAGAGTGAAAACAGATATAAGATCCGTGGAAAAATTATATAATGAAACTTGTATGTTTTGGATACTTACTAAAACAATATATGAAAGTAATGAGAAAGTGGCCACTTTCATGAGTAAATCATGTAAGCCTTATATGATTTACTCATGAAAGTGGCCACTTTCATGAGTAATCACATATAAGTTTTTACTATTTCTTTTCCATATGGGAAACTTAACCAATCATGAACAACCTCCGTTCTTTTCATGCTACTCCTGCCATTAGGACACAAGGAATGTCAACCATGTGACCTCTTAATCAACAATAACCTGAATTCTAAACACTAAACCTGTGCTATTATAATACAGATTTGTTTTCTTTAGTAATCAGTTTTCCTGAATCTTGGTCAAAGGACCAAAAATGAAAAAATTTCATTCCTTCAAACTGAAAATAATTTCTTATTCAAAGATCACCTCCACCAAAGGTAGTGTAGAAAAGGGGAACTCAGTGGACTCAGTGGAAGTCCGTCATTTAAAACTAAAAACCTTTATATAACAAACTGCTTTCAGTGCATTTTTATACTGTTTCTTCCCATGGGTGATGTCAAGGTGCCTGTGTTCAGTTCTCCTTCACAGTCTGTGGTTAAAATCCAGGGTTTGTCAACCCGCTCATCCTCCTCCACCCCATGGCAATTTAACAACTTGTGAGATTTAAAAGAAAAACAACTTTATATAAATAAAGTTCATGTCCAGAGTAAAAGCATCTGTAAGCTGCTGTTTTTATTATATGTTATGATAATAATACAGCTGATGTATTTGTATTATCCTGTTGAATGCAAGACTGTAGAGGATAGATGTTCTGATGTTTTTATTGTTAACCCTTTTGAGCCCACAGGTGCGTCCACGCTCCGATTTGCATAACTACTTTAAAACTTATTTGTTTTTGCATAATAAACTGGGGGGAGTTGTACTTACATATCAGTCATTCCACTTATCCCAGGTCAGGGTTTCCTTCCACTGATGGCTTTGTAAAAACCACGTAAAGACCGCTTGCAAAAACAAAAAAATGAAAACCTTTTTCCAGGTAACAAGACAATCCTAATTACCAAATCTAATTTTGGGTTCTCTGCCTGCATCCCAAATTTAACTAAAGTTACCGTCAAACGTAGTAACAGAAGACCCTGGACTGTGGCCAGCTCCACATGTCAATCCAAAAGGAGCGCAGCGATTCATAATAGAAAAACAAGTGATCCAAACTTTCAGTGTTATTTTCACAGAATGTACATGTGTTCACATCTAGGTTAAATTTCAGTCTTAGGAATTCATTGGTTGGATAAATCTCATTTTTGACTTTAAAATTAACCTCTTTTGTTTTAGGGGGAAGGGGAAGTGAAATATGCTATCTCTGTGTTGCCTTAACCTCCATGGCCTCAAATTCTTTAGAATATAAGTTATTTTAACCGGGTTAGATTTCATTTATTAACATATTTCTGATTGTTTGTAAACCTGCTGTCAACAAAGTCAACACCGGCTATGCAGAGCGGCGTCAGTCCAGGAGAAATTTTAGAGTGCACAATATCTTCTTTAATCATTGATCTCAAAGGGACTGGGATGGCTGTAGCTAGTGTATTATAACTCGTAGGGACACTCATGCAGAGCTAGTATCTCACATGTTTTTATATTCAGCTGTTGACCTGAAGCTTTGGAGAAGTGGTTGATCACCTGTAAGGCTAAAGGAATCTGGTCCAATCTGGTAGCATCTGCCAGCTGACTTATTATTATTAGCTGACCCATACTATTTAACCCGTCAGTGTGACTGTTTTTAATCTGAATAGATAACAGCTCAGCATGATAAACAGAAGTGGTGAGCTGCTGCAGCCCTGCCTTATTCCTCTAGTAACCTCAAACTCTAACAGGTGCCATGTTCCAGCAAAACAGAGCTGTTGATAGAATTATAGCATCCCTTTCACACTGATAAATTCTTCTCCAAAACCAAAAGACTGCAGGGTTTTTAATATGAACTTATGTTCAATTGACTCAAATGCTTTTTTAAAAACCCCAAAACAGGATGTATCCCCTCTCTTGGATTATGTCACTGTAATCAAGGAGAAAAGCAGCCTAATATTATCAATTAGTCTTCCTTTCAAAAAACCTGACTGTCTTTCACTAATTATGTTTGAGATGCCTTTCTTCAGCCTCTCAGCTACAGCCCCTGACAGGATCTTATAATCAGTGTTTAGTAAGGTGATTGTCTTAAATTGTCTAAAATTCTTCTGTTTTTACCAGAATCAGTGTAATTAACTCTTGTTTCATACTTGGCATCAGTTCTTTCTTTTCTATAGCTCCTTTTAACGCACCAAATGGCAAGGTTCTTAAGTCCTTCCAGAAGAACTGATAAAAATTAGCAGTGAGTCCATCTGTCCCTGGAGACTTGTTTAAGGCTATTTTAATGACCACTGAATCCAATTCCTCCACACAAATATTTAAATGGTTTGTCAATATGTCAATACACGGCACGAGACTGTGAATCTTATTACAGAACCCGTCAGCATCAGCTGAATATTCTGGGGAGAACAACTTGGAATAGAAAGTAAAGACTTCTCTTTCAATCTCTCTGAAATCTTTGCATTCAGTCCCATTTATCAGTAGGCTTGTAATTAAATTTCTCTGATGTCTACTTTTCTCCAGCTTACTAAAATATGATGATTTTTTTTCACCTGCCTCAATCTAAAAAGCAACCTGGGCCTTCTCAAGGCAAAGATCATCTAATTTAGTCTGTACCTCCATCAGTTTATTTTTCTCCTGCATGTTCCGTTTTTCTTTACTACAACACTGAGCTATTTCCCAAAGTAAATTACTTTTATATTCTTGTTTTTTCCCATTTAGTTCTTTGCAGAATTTTATAGTAAATTCTCTGATCCTGAATTTAACAAATATCTTCATTAGGTTTAAACCACAGATAACTTAACTCCAGGATTCAAATGTCTCTAAATGTCTATGAAATTATTATCACAAGCAAAGTTCACAGCAATGTTATTCTGCTGCCTCCTTCCTAAGCGAGGAGGCCATCTGTCCATCCATTCATCTGGTCTCATGTTCCAGTCTCCTCATACTACAGTATAATCTGTGGGGTACATAACTTTAAACTCTCAAATCACATTTGTTAAGTTTTCCAATAGACTTTTGACCCTCATTATTGTGACTATAATGATTTTTGACAATTAGAAATAAACCTTTACTCTTCAAAACTACTTTTGGGTGATGTCTATGCTTTTCTGTGTAGTCCCTGATGCTCAGAACTTAAACTGCACTGTTTGAAATGGTTTATTTTGTTGCACATGCTGATTTTTTGCAAATTGTGCACAATAATATTTATTTTCATTTTTGCTGCAGTTTACAAAAATTAGTGTATCTCGAAAATGAAACTATGAAATTTCCTGTGGTTGGAAATTTTGTGCAACTCGTTTTGAGGGATAAACCTCCAAAATTTCTGTAACAAAAATAATCTGTAAAAACAACAAAAAAAACAATTTTCATTTTCTTTGTAGTTTATTGCGTTTTTTTTTAGAATTTTATGTAGTTACTATGGACTTAATGTATACATATTATAAAAAGTTAGGATAGAGCGGTTGTATTGATGAATAGGAACTTGAAATGCTCTAAAAAATACATCATGTAAAAATGTAAAGGCTCTGGTGGACTTGTTCTCAGGGTGGCTGAAGTTAAACAGGACATAACTGGTGCGTTTGTTGAGGAGACTGTTGTAAGTTATGCACTCTTAGAACAGACGTGTCAGATTTGACACAACAAACTTGGTTTTAAAATGTTAAAATAAATGCTTATTATTTTAACACGTCCATTATACATGTGCGGATTATGATGACTTGTCTTTCCACACACAGTGAATGAATGGTTAAAGCAGCGGTGGGACAGTCACAGTAAAAGCTGCAGGTAACTGATGATAAATAAAGTGCAGGCTCAGTTCTCCATGTAGAGGAAAATGGTTTGAAACTCTTGTTGCAGTTTCAAGATGGAGTTTGTTACAATGGTTTTTTTTTCCAGCTTTTATAATATTATATTTGGTTTTTGTCAAAATTTAAAATAAAGAAGAAGAAACCAAAACTAAAGACGCTTCCTCTAGTTTTATATTTAACTTTAAGTGCATATTATTATTTTGGGTAGTTTCCAGTTTTTTTAAATTCAGTTTAAATTCTGTTCCACAATTGTTTAGTTTTGTTTTAGGTCATTACGATAAAACCTGAACAAACTAAAGATGGTGAATATATTTTATTAAATACAACTGTTTAATTAAAAATATTCACTCTTTTGCCCGACAGTGACTCAGTGTTTTATTAAGCCTGCAGTCACAGTGTGTGGGTAAGAGTGTGAAACAGATCAGTGGGTGTCCTGTGAAGCTTTGAGCCACCTGAGCGACAGGTAAACCACGGACGACCTCGCAGGCCGACAGCTGGCACAACTGACAGCGAGCTGCTGTGGGAAGCAAACCAAACCCTCGTTCACAGAGCTGCTCTTCTTCTCTGCCAACAGTCAGTGCAGACTGTGGGGAGGGAGACATTTTTATAGTATTTATTCACTTAGAGATCAGAAACATTAGAGAACGTTGTAGTTTTAATTCAGGGTGATAAATCTTATTTTCCTTCAACATCAGTGACGTGTCGAGCACCAAAGTGCCTCATCGTCAGACTGTGTTTGAAAACTGGGTTTGATTTTTCTCCAGTTTGAAGAAACTTTGTGATTGTTGAAGATGAATATAATGAAATTTGATTCTTAATGTTGAAGAATAACAGTTATTTGAGGATAACGTTAAGTAAAATGCACTGAACAGGTTTATTAATGAGGTTTAATTTTAGTCATGTTTATACTTTGCAGGTTCATTTTATATTCAGTGTTTTTCACTCTGACTAATTCAGAAAGTATTTTTGGAGGAACACGTCAGGTGAAGCATTTGTGATGCTCAAATCTCTGTGTTGGTTCATTTGTTTGACCAGTTTGTAGTTTTTCTGCAACACTTTAAGGTAAACATTTTTTCAGAAATCAGACACCAGGTAAGTATGTGCATACATGTGCTGCTCTCAGATGTTTGGAATCACTTGTAAAGAATGTTTCTTACTTTAATATTTTCTCTGAAGACAGCACACTGAGAAGTTTGTTTGGCTGCTTTAGACATGAAAGATTAATGAACTGACATCAGGCTGCTTTTGTGTCTCTTGTTTGGGGAAATAATCCTGATTAAATTTGCATTTAATCACCATTTCATTGTATTTTGATTTGATTGAAAATTAAAAATAACAGAAATGTCCCTAAAATGTTTGTCATTTGTAAAAGTTCTCTGCACATTAAAAACCTGTCAGACTTTCATTTTTAGTGATGAGCTTATTGCTGTGACTGCAGTATTGAAGTCTGAACTGAAGTTTACACCTAGGCCTACAACGTGCATTTAGCAGTTTCATATTCTCAAACATTTTGTTTTTAATTTATGCTTCAGCAGTTTCAGACTGGCACTATAAGCAGTGAGACATCAACAAACACACCTGTATACATGCTCCAGCTGTGACTTTGGGGCAGAAACAAGGGGCTCGGCTCTCTGAATGATCAGAGCAGCTACAAGTGTGTAAACTTGGTTAAACTCCCATCAGCTTCAGCTAAACTGTGGAAATAACGTTTATATTTTTTTGCCAGAAATGTTTCAATAAGAAATTTCATTTCATAAACAAAGAAGACGCTAACAGAACATCAGCAAGACTTCAATTCCAAAATATATTCTTTGAGTTACAGTGATTGACTCCGTTTCATCCAGACTCAAACATCTGAAACTGAAGAGCTTTACTGCAGAATAAAACCAAACATTCAGTTACGTGTGAAGTCAGCACAAAAATATCCAGTTTACGGTTTTTGTATTATGAATGACCTGAATTATTAAACTTGTGCACAGCAGGTTTGCAGTGAAACTCTTCACATGTTAAACTTCATTTTATTACATTTGCACTTCATAAAAAGATGAAGATGAACGGCATCCAACAGAACACGATCAGAAACATGAACATCATCAGCGTAGAATGGCACGTGGGTTTGGAGGAAAAGGAAAAATGTGAGGGTGTGATGGTTTGCAGTGTTATCTTGTGCATATTTAGTATTTTACCTATTAGTGTTTCCACATGTGGTGCAAAAGAGAGAAACAGAAGAACAGAAACAGTAAAAAAAAAAAACTTCCCACAGAAATAAACGACATTACAGAGAGACGAAGTGGAAGTCCTGCACAGACTCTGAGAGGAGATCAGAAAAAGTGTTGATTTGCGTTTTACAGACTGCTCTGCACCAGCTGAGTGAACAACAAGGTTTTCCAGAAGTCAGGGGGAGAACAACCTACCTGCTCTTTAGCTCATTAACTGCTGTCACACTGCCAGCAGCTGTTATTAAAAACTACACCGTCTCATTTTCATTGCTTCATTTATTCGTCTACATTTGAACATCTGTCTTTAAATGCAAAAAAAAAAAAACAAGATTCACGTCTCTGCACCAGCAAACCTGAATAACCCTGACGTGTCCCAGCAGTTAGTTTCATGTTAAACATTTGCTTTCGTTTGCAGCATTATTTTATCATTTTGTTTTTTTAATTGGCCAAACGATCACAGGAAGACGGATCTGATAACTTCTGATACTTTCTTCTGACACGTTTGGGATCCTCCACAGCTGACTGTGTGTATTAGAGCAGCTGAGAGTCACATGATGACACATGACTGGAGGAGCAGGAGCGAATATGAGATTAAATAACTGTTAACAGCTTAGTTTTAGTTTAGTGTAATTTTAGTGTTTAAAGGTGTCGTTATATCAGTAGAGAAGCAGACAATCAGCCTTTTAATGCTACTGAATAACTAAATAAATAAATACGACCCACAACCTTCAAGGCTCAAAGGAAGTAAAGAGTCTACAGAAATCAACATGTTACTCCTCTGACACAGCCAACCAATCTCATGCAATTTTGACTGATTAAGCCTGAACTTTTAAATGCTGAATATTGTCAGTTATTCGGGTCGCTGATGTTTGTCTGCGTTTGAAATCTTCAGAAACCTTCACACACATCTAAAAAATCGTGTTTTTCTTCTGAGTCTAAATGATCCCTCTGAACTTTCCTCCTGACCTTCTTCATCCTTCTGCAAACCTTTCTGCTCCTTCTGTTAGATTCTGTGTTTCTTTATCTACTCAAACAGCAGCACAGTTTACTGTCAGAGAAGAACAACTGTGATGTGGACTCCACAGACTGGACTTCTGCAGGTTTTTTTCAGAAACGTGGAGGATTTACTTCAGAGAGACGTGAGGAGATGAACTTGTTCGGCAGAAAGGCAGACGTGCTGCTCTCAGGAAGACATGGAGACAGAAACAATGATCAATAAGAGGTGTCAGGCAGCAGACGCTGCTGGGAAACAGTCAGATTAATGAGAGTTCGGATTAAAAGCAGGTCATCAGACTCTGACGAGGAAGTCGATGTTAAGCGAGGCAGGAATGTGCAGCATCTCCAGGCTGAGGGCAGACGGCGAGTAAGGGAAGAGGACCGGGAAAGTGTGTTTGGTATCCAAAAGAAGCTGAGGAGGGTCATTCCTCTCCTGAAGGCGATTCTGGACACACAGAGACAGAGAGAAGTCAAACATGAGGCTGACATCACTGACATCACTGGTCCCGTAGAGGCAAAGTATTCATACAAAAAACCCCCAAAAAGAACAGACATCAGAAACCCGTTTATATTTCATGCTTTTGCTGTGTAATGTTGCACTCAGCTGAAATGACTCTGAATGCAGACAAACAGAAACCTTTTAGTTTCTGGAGGCAGTGGCTCCTGCTTACTTTCCTGTTCCAGGACAGTTTGTGACCTGGATTCATGAACTTTGTTCTACTACTGCCGTGTTACCGGCAGCAGGACCAAGGCAGCTGAAAGCAATTCAGCTGTTTATAGTTGTGCAATCTTTAACCTCCTAAGACCCGAACTCTTTCATGGCATAATTTTTAATTTCTCTTTGTCATTTTGGCTGATTGGGACCTGATGAAAGTAAAAACAAAGAATTACCAGATTTATTTTTTTTTTTTTACCAGATTTTTGTTTCTGAGAAAAATGAGATAGAACAGTGGCAGTATAATGTCCTCGTAAGTGGACATCAGGACCTTGTGGAGCAAGATTTAGTATTTTGGTCTAGACAACCCAAAATGTGATGTCCACGTATGTGGACGCCCGGTCCTAGGAGGTTAAATTTGCTCTTAACGCCAAACAGTTTCAGTTTATCCGAAGACAGCAACATGGTTTTTCGCTGAATTTACATTATTGGATATGTTTACGCATGTATGTTTGTTACGTATGTGTACGCTTGCCTCATCAGACCGAACGTGGGCATTTTATAGGATTCGTGTAAGATATCAGGTTTTCCTGAAAACTGCTGGGAGCTCCTGGTTTTGTTTAGCAATGCAGGGTTTTCCCAAATATCTACATTGGATGTGGGCAGTACAAAGTTAGAGACACTTTGGTAGAAAACAGAAGTAAAAGCAGAGGTGCTCATACGGAGCCTTTTTTCTTTTTTTAACACCACCAAAGTGAACTATTTCCAAAGCAGAATAAGAAGCACAGAAGCAAAAATAATTCTGCAGTTCTGTTTTTAAATGATCTGATTGGTTCAGATCTTCAGATTTGGCACCAGCAGCATGAGGTGTTAAATTTTCTAACATCACATCTGCTGTAAATGGATCTGACATTCAGATTCCACCTTTTATGCTTCAAAAATTTACATTTGTTCTTTTCATGTCCCAGAGGAATCCTCCCTCTGGTGTTTGGTAGAGGTATAAGCAGCTAAACAGTCTGTGTGATTCACACCTGAATGTTTCTGATGAAGGACACAGTGACTCGTTCTTCAAACTCGTTCAGAGGCGTGTAGAGGTTCAGGATTTTCACGATCTGCAGGAGACAGCAGGTTAACATCTTGTCATTATCTGATCGGGAGTGTTATCGATCGCCTGCTCGGGCTCAGATGAGCTGAGCGTACCTGCTGCATGGTGAGCGCGGTGCACAGCGCGCAGATGGCCTCGGCGTCCTGCGACGTTTTCTTCTTGACCTGCAGCAGCTGTGCAGCCTGAATGATCGGCTCCAGAGTAGCTGCAGCTTTACTCTGATACAAGTTATTTCCTCTGAGCCACTCCTCCAACTGACTGGTGTTGTACCTGTACACACACACACACACACACACACACACACACACACACAAAATTCAAAGTGAGGGTTGGGGTTGATGGGAGACCCACAGAGTTCAGGCATACAAGGTTTTAGCGACGTGACGTTAAAGCCAACCTCCATCTCTCTGTGCGATCTTTCTCCTGAATCTGAACACTAACAACAAACCAGCACATTATGTAACAAGTTATGGTCAATGCTCTTCTTCTACCAGTGCTTCTTTGATTTCTTGTTCTTTCTTGTCGCCCCAGAAAAATCCAGATTATTATTGTAATAATTTCACTTCTTAAGTTAATTTTTTAAATTATTATTTTGGACAGAGCGCAACCTAAAACTCAATTTAAGCTTTCATGATATGAATAGAATAGAAAATCCTCATAAACTTGATGATGTTCTATTCCAGCCTTTCTATTTAACTGACAGTCATGTTGGATTGAGGTGATGTGTTTTTGTGTACTGCATGAAAAAGCCAAAAAGGGCAGCCTGTAGTGATGGAACAGCTGGCTGAGCTCAGCGAGCTGTGAATTAACTGTGTAATTCATGACCTGTTTGGGATTATTGTTAGGTTTGTTGATAAAAATGAGTCATTAACTACAGCTGAAGCTATCTGCACCATTTATCTCTAGAACTTGTAACTAACGAGGGAAGAACTTCAAAGAGGAACTGAGCTCACTGACGTTTTTCTTTAGTTCATTTAACTTGCAAAGAAATTTTCATTTTCGAATTCAATGAAATACCTGCAATATAAAGTATAAAGACAAAATTATAAGGTACATAGTTACATGGTACATAGTTCACAGATTTTAGTAAATTTGTTTTGCATTGTAATGGAATACAAACTATAAAGTTGAGCTTGTGGGTGTCGGCTGCAGGTTTAGTACCTGAGCTGCATGCCGGTGCTCCAGGAGCAGACGTCCTTGCGCAGCAACAGGTTGTTAAGGGTAACAGCGTTGATGCAGTGGAAGAGCTGCCGGACCGCCTGACCTATGATCTCAGGGTCCAGACCGTGGTCTCGCATGATGTTGTGGAACTGCCCCAGCTGCTTGATCAGGGCCTGCAGGGTGTAGCTGGTGGGGCCGTCGGCGTCCATGTCCATGCTGGACGAACG
The DNA here is from genome assembly GCF_051167445.1 of Perissodus microlepis. NCBI lineage: Eukaryota > Metazoa > Chordata > Actinopteri > Cichliformes > Cichlidae > Perissodus > Perissodus microlepis. Next base: position 28,380,475 of record NC_140467.1, on the reverse strand, counting down.
GTTCCTGTAGCCCATCGGCTTCACGCCTGCCAGGCTGGGGATGCTTTCGCTCTCCAACATGGCCGACACTGGATGGCAAAACAGAAACCAGAAAAGGAGTTCAGACATACAAAGAAGAACGTTTATTGAACAGATGGGAAGGTACAGACCTACACCAGTTACACAGCAACAAAATGATCTAGAAGCTTAAAAAAACAAAAAAAAAAACAAAAAAAAACAAACAAACCACAGGATGGTGCTATACAGACTTAGTTCCTCCAACGCTTGTTGTTTTGTTCTCCAGTCAGTTTGTGGTTTTGGCTTTTCTCCATTTAGACTCCAGAGTTTTCAGGTCTTCAATGAGGTTGCAGCTCCAGGTATGTTGAGGCAGTCTTGAGCAGCACTTTGCTGCCGAAGTTGCTCGCTTTAATCAAAACCATGAATCCATATTTGCTGTTAGCTACTTCAATTCAGTTTTACTTTGCTCACTCCAAGAACATCCAGCTGATTGTGGTTGAATTCCTGCAGCAGCTCAGAGACTCTTTTGCTTTGGTGGAGGGTATGCATTCGCCAAAAAAAAAAAAAAACCCTCCAAAACTCATCTTTCTTCAAGCTCTGGACCGTGTTTTAGGTTTAGTCTTCGATTTGACCCGAACTCATCTGTCCACTGATAACCGTCCTGCAGCTCTGAGGGTATTTTTTTTAGCCTGCCTTTACTCTGTTCGACTTAAAGACTTCTGGTAGATAAAAATACCTTTAATAACGATGAAGTTCACACTGACCACAGCTCTGTGGTTGCTGTGGTAACCACTGTGCACAGTCCAATAGCAGAAAGTCACATGATGACTCATATGGGGACGAAATGAGTCAGCTGCTACCTCAGAGTGACGTAGTTTCTGAAAAAAATTCCCCAAGTGTTCAACAGACAAACTCAACGAAAACTCAAACCAACAAAAAACAAGAGAAGAGTGGGACTAGAAGATTTCACCATGGTGTTGTTGTGATACCTGCTTCTTCCTCATGTTATGACACTTGACCAAACACTACAAATGACCACATTTATCATTTAGTTTAGCATCTAAATAATGCTTCAGTTCCGTTTCGTGCTGCTCTCATTACACAATGATGGTTTTGCTGGACGGCAAACCCCATTTTATTTTTCTGTATAATTGTAACAGGACTTCTTGGGCGGCCCTCAGCTCCTTTGATGATGCGGTTACAGCAGTGAGTTAAAATAAGTGGTTCAGCTCTGAATTGAGAACACAGAAATTTTTCCTTGGACAGAATTTGGTTTGGTTGCACCATCAACCTTTGCAATAATGTTTTGGCTGACAGCAGATGAAACAGCAGCTACTAGTGTGGCTCATATATAAAATGTCACTGCAACAGAGAGCAATGATCTTTGACAGCCACTCACTGACACACTGCATGTTTTATAAGACTGAAAGTGATGTCTGCAGATTCGGGTTGTGGTTAAGTCACTCAGTTTTTCATATTTAACAACAGAGATGAGGCTTAATGACACAGCTGTCCTTGTCATCATTTTATCCTGTTGGCTCCAGAAGTCTTTATTTTCACTTTCACTTCTTTTTAATTTACCACCAGACTTCTGTCCATCTGGTTTAAACACACTAATGGATGGTTTTGTCAGCTGTTTTCAGCACAAACATGTTTGTGTTTCTCATAAAGGGACTCGGGAGGAAAGTACCTCTTTCCCCACAACTGACTCTATACCCACTTCTGTCGGTATGTCAAGCAGCTGACTTTCTCAAGGAACAGAGTTACATCACCTGAACACACAGTCAGCAAAGTCCAGCATGTTTTCATTTTTTCAACTACTCACCAGAAATTAAAATGCAATTTTCCATTTTAAACGTGCACAATTTTACAACCCTGGTGAAAAAAAAAGGTCAAACAATATATTACTACCTTCCACATCCTTAAAGAAAACAAACTCGGGGTTTTCAGATTAAAGATTAAAATTCTCACAGGTTGGGGCCTGTCTCACAGACAGGTTAAACATCCCAAATATGTAGTAGAAAAATGTGAAATAACTCTTCAAGAATTTTGTAAATGAATCTGCTGCAACAGGAGAAAGGCCATATCTCGAACAGTTTCTAATCTCTTTCTACTGGCTGGATATTTATCCTTCTAGAAATCTGACTGATGAATGCAACTCATATTGTACAGGACATTTGACCATCCAGCAAGAGAGGAGCTTTGCAAAGTTTTCTATAAGGTCCCGAGCTCTTTATTTTTAACCATGCTGAAATAACACACCAAGCTGAATGAGAGGCACCAATTAGAAAACCACATAAATATTTCTTTAAGCAAAATATAACCAATGCATCATGTGCATTTATGCATCTTGCAATTAAATGCATCAAACCAAAAAAATTCTCCTTTTTGGTGTTTCAGGCAAACTCACCGATCATGGGTTGAATGATGCCTTCTGCCACTTTGATGAGTTGCTGGTAGATCTGGATGGAGAGATCGCTCAACACCTGTCTGTACTCAGCCAGGTCAAAGTTCTTCAGACAGTGCTCGTTCTGTTTGGGCGTGTTCTGTGTCATAAATGCCTGATGAAGAAGATGTCAGGATGTGAGAGTGGTTAATCGCTGCTTCTGTCTGCTCATTCATTACACATATCGATCAGGTCCTCACCTCCTCACCGCTGTATTGCTTCAGACAGTGAAGCAGTCGGCTGGTGTTGGCCAACCAGAAGGATGTCATCTCAAAGTCATCGTTGTTCTTCTGCAGAATGAATAAAATGACTTTCAAAATAAAAGAACCTGTGTGCGGAATCAGACAGGTGGGCTGTGTGTGCAGTAGCACCAACCTTGAGGACCTTCTTGATTGCGTTGATGGTGGAGGTAAGCAGAGACTCCACCTTCTGGTCATCATTGATGTAGTCAGCGTGGCGGATGCACATGAAGAGGATGTAAGCTGGCAGACAGGGCACCGTACCCGACACGTTGTTGGGGCGGATGTCTGAAATGACATGTTTGTAACCATGCAATGGGTGAAAAAACTCCGGTTTTATTATCCTGAGGACATGCATCCTGCTGTTCGTCTTGTCATCACATATTTTCAACTTCACCTCCAGCTCAACTTTAGTGACAGTAAAGCTGTCACTGTGAGGGACGTTGGGGAGCTACAGAAACAGCTGGAAACCAGACAGCTTCTTGTGTTGCTTTTTCTAACTACCAAATGCCGATTTAATAAATATTTAAGTTAGAATATTTGTTCAGAGCTTCCGTTCTAACTTCTGAAAGCTGTGGGAGAAATCTTCTTATCCAGCATGCGGTTTGAACAAATGCAGTCTGAGGTGGATGGGAATACCTCACCCACAATATGAAACCTCATTTAAGATAGAAAGACCACATGAAGCTGGGGCGATGTTCTTACCATTGATCAGGGTCTTGACCAGCAGCGCCTCGTTCTCCTTGTTGTACTCCAGCATCCCCTCAAAGTCCTTCTCCTTCCTCTGGACGGTCACCTGACGTATCAGCTCAGGTTTGGACCTGCTGCTCTGAGCTGCTGCTTGTGCAGCTGAAAAACAGACACATGGACACACACACACTTAGCCTCTGACCATCAGGTGCAGCTCTACAGAGCAGCTTCCTGTTCTACTGTCACCTTCCAGCTCCTGGACCTTCTTCATGTAGATCTTGAGCTGCTTCTTCAGCTTCCTCTCGTTCTTCTCCAGCTTCTCCACCAGCTCTTTGAGATCCTGCAGGAAGACACAGAGCAGCGTCAGAAAACGGAAATTGGAAAACAGAAAACAGGAATCAGGAAGGGAGTCCGGCAGCAGCGGCAGCTGCAGTATTGCTCACCAGGTTGTCATTGGTGAGCCGCGTGATCTCCTGCTGGACGCTGTACTCCACCTGAGCCTCTGGAGACAGAGACATCATGTAGCTGAGCTTTTCCTGCTTATCCTCGATGTCACCCTTCAGCAGCTCGATCTGAGTGTGAAGGGCCTCCAGCTCGTCTTTGTGCTGCCTGGACTGAGTCTGCAGCTGAGCCTCCAGCAGCCTGGCAGGACCGGGAGGACCAGAGTGTTACTGACAGACACCGAAAACAACAAACACCAAAACAAACAAAAAAACAAACAAAAACACAGCAAAACACCACAGACAGATCAGTGGTGATACAGCCAATGTGTGAAACATCCTCTGAGGGCTAAGACACATTTTCATTAACCTTCCCATGAAGTAACATCACACTGAAGGTTCATGATGAAGGTTTACTTTGTTTGTTTTATTTTAGAAGTAATAATTTTATGATTTTTGCTCTAAAAGTTGCTGAGTCAGCACTGAGTGTGAATGTGTGACTCACTGAGTTAATACTGATGCTGATGTTTGGGTATTTTAAATTAATGGTGTCCTCTTCTTCAGGCTGCATGAATATTAAACTGCATATGATTCATCAGCAACTCTCAAACATATAAAGAGAATATTGAGGATAATCGTCGCCTTAAGCTGAACCATCACAGCTGCTTTCTGGGCTCATAAACAAACTTCAAATCCAGATTGAGGTCACATGGCCGATTTTAATTAGGAGCTGACAGCATCCTCATATTTCACACACTGGGTGTAACAGCGGCCCTTCACGAACAGACTGAGGTCCAGAACATTACAGAGATGATTTTTTGAAATGAAAGGAAGCAGAGGAAATGAGCAAACAGAAACCTGGCCACTTGTTTGAGGCCCTGGTAAGCCAAGCCCAGCTCTCCATCTTCATTCAGGTAACACCAGTCCTGATGGTTACTGGTGTCCAGCAGCAGCAGGCAGAGGACACAGAGAAGCAGATAAAAGCAGCATGTGAGGAGCAACGCAGCGAACAGAGAGGAGGAAGAGCAGCAGAAAGGTTAGTCGCTACATAAACAAGAGAAAAAACACAACTTCAGCTGCTGCCACTAAAACACTGTTAGAGCTACACTTGTTATTTATGATGATCACAGCCCTGTGTTTTGGTGGATCCTATGAAAAAGGAACGGCACAAAGGTGTTTTATTTTAACCCAAATCACAATCACTTCTGTGGGACTGATTTTGGGGGTTTTTTGCACTTTGAAAGTGTAACACGTGCACATGAGGAGATATCAGACCAAAGATTGAAATCAAAAATGGGGAAATTCATTTCTAGAAACACAACTGAACAGATTTGATGTGACTAAGCGAAATGAAGTGCAGTGAGACGGTGCTGGTTCAGCAGCAGTGTCTATGATGTCTTCTGAAGCTACATTTCTCCTATATTGGCTTCCCCTCATTGGCTCCCTGTTAAATCCAAAACTCAATATCCTGCTGCTCACATACAAGGTCTTAAATAATCAGGCCCCATCTTATCTTAATGACCTTGTAGTACCATTAGAGCACCTCGCTCTCACACTGCAGGCTTACTTGTTGTTCCTTGAGTATTTAACAGTATAATGGGAAGCAGAGCCTTCAGTTTTCAGGCCCCTCTTCAATGGAACCAACTTCCATAGAAGAGCTCAGATCAGCAGTGATCATGCTCGACATGAAGTCAGATCAGTTTTGTTTTCTCAGAGTTTGTGAAATTTCAAGTTGTCAGAACAGTCCTTCTAGAGACAGCAGGGGAGCTGGATGTGGCCCAGATGTGCAGAAGGAGCCGAATTTAAACCAGCTGTTGGTTATTTTGTTTGTTTCTGTTTTGTGGTTTTGTTTCTGTGTTCAGAGGTAAGGAGCTACCCGTTGATCGTTATGTAGGTTTGGGAAAAGCCTCAAAGTCTTGTGAGACTCTCAAACTGGACATTAAAAACGAGTAGAGACTGAAAATGTGTGAAGGAAACAGAAATGTGATCTGCTGAGCAGCAACTGAAACAGAAGTGAATGACAAGAAGTCTGCGACAGACAGTCCTCGTGTCCGGCAATCTGTCGCTCTGAAATCTGATTTAAAGTCTCAGAAAGTTTCAATTAGCAGGATCATTCATTAGAGAAGAAAAGAAGGATTTTTTAATCAAATACTTGAGAACAGCCAGAGCAAAGTACAAAGAGTGCATTCAAAGCCTTTTGTGTCAACAACTAAAGAGGAGATCAGCTGACGTGACCTATATAGAGGATCTCTTCTGCCCAAATACCTCACTGTGGTAAAGCTGGCTGGTTTCGGTTCTTTAGTCACTTACTTTTTGGACTCACACAGTCCATGGTAAGCTTTGAGCGCCTCCTCTTTGTCCACAGGCTCTTTGCTGTTGTTCACCACAGGAGTAGAATCAGTTTCCTGCTCAGACACAGAAAGAGCATGTCACATCACCAAAACAACAGCTCACTGACCTCATTTTAATATCACTCTAACACACAGACAGTTGACACATGAACACGATAAATTCATATTCATCCTCAGCCCTCTGACTCATCCACTGCACTGCAGACTGTGCATTTATCTGAAAGGAGTGGCAGCAGGTGAAAGACTTCATCAAGAAAAATGTCTAAAGCAGAATCCAGCCCGTTGCTGCAGCCTCGTGGGAAGTGTTCTCTCACATTTTCAGTCACTTTGAGCCAACTGTTACTGAGCCTAATGATCGGTAATATTATAACATAACCTCTCTTCATAAATAAAAGTCTTAAAATTCCCCCTTTGAGCTGAAACTCCATTTTCTGTTGGAATCGGGCTGGACAGTGCTTCCCATCGAACCTTGAGACCGCAAAGCCTGTTTATACTCATGTCTGTATGTGGAAGTAGGTCGAACAGTGGAAGTGAGTACACCACTGTGCAATATGAGTTAAATATCAAATGATTCAATATTGCATCACTTTGCAGTGACCTCATTACTTTTGAATAAGGAGGAAATAAGCAGATTTCCACCGTTGTGAAGCTGAAAATCCTCTTCTATTACTACCTAAGGGCAAACCACAAGGTTTGTCTTTGTTGTAATAGTAATAATAAAAATAATGATAGTATCCTTTAAAAGAACCTTCTGTCACAAAAATCGTATTCTTTGATAAGAGATGACCGTGTATGAGAGCTGTAATCACAAACAGAAACACCACAGAAAGAAATTGTCTTGGCTGCCTTTTAAAATGCTTAAACTGACCTCACAGCCAAAGCTTATTTCACTTTTCTAGACATGCAGACACGCTGCCAACACAAAGCTGAGCTTCTACACTGATAATGTGTTTTACCAGAGAGAACACGTGAAGCTTTGGTCCACCTATAGTGTGTGGAGTAGCATGATGAACAACAAATACAAATCTGGCCTCCTCATAAGGATTAGAACTTTGTTAATGTGATACCGTTGTGTTCAGGCTCAGGATATTCTCGTTCTTCTCCTGCAGCTGGGCCGCGCTCACAATCTGCGTCCTGAGGATGAGGACTTCCTCCTTGCGAGCATCCAACTCCTCATTGGCTGATTTAAGCTGGCTCAGCAGCAGGTTGTAGCTGTCCTGTAGCTCATTGGATGAGCTGTTCTGTGAGGCTCGCTCAGCGACCGTCTTCCTCAGCTCATTCAAGTCGTTCTTCAGTTTCTTGTTCTCCGATTCCAGCTCTTGCCTCTGCAGAGACACAAAGTTCACCGTTTAAGTTTTAGATGTTGATTTGTTACATACTAGCTTCATCTGAAAGGACAGAGAAGAAGTCCTGATGCCATGAAATGGTTTCAGTTTTGTACCTTGAGATTATTGTAGGCCAGATCAGCCGTCTCCTGCTCAGAAGTGGAGAGCCTTGACTCAGAGCCCTAAAATGAAGGAAGCACAAAGAAAAATATCAGAACCTGATTCATTTCCTGCAGATAAAAACTCAGAGGAAACAGCTGAGCCCCTCTGATAAATCCTTGCTCAGTCACCTTTCGCTTGGTCAGCTCCTCCATCTTCTCCACTGTGAGCTGCAGTTTCTTCCTCTCCTGCTCCAGCTCTCGGACTCTCTTCTGCAGCTTCATGAATAGACTAATATCCATAGCGGCCTTGTCTATCCCCATCTCCTGCAGACCAGCATGATCAGAGCTAGCATTTAACACACATCTCTGAACACCGAATCATCCAATTGTACTCTTCATGAAGTGACTCAGATTTAAAACCAATGTTTTTCTTTCATTCAGATCACATCAGCTTAAATGAATAACTGGATATACTGCAGCAAAACATTTGAACAAACTTGCATGCACTTCTGGAGAATCTATAATCACACTTCACCCACATCATTACTGATTTAAATCCTGTAAGTTAAACGTCACTGTGTTGAACGCCCTCTATTTTTCCATCTCTGGCTCTTTACTTGTGTGATCTGATGCCTGCTCTGTGCAGATAAAGTACAAACTGACTCACGTCCACCAGCTGAATGGAGTCCTCGGTGTCTCCAATCTCTGAGGTGGAGACAGACGGGTAATTAGAGTCCGACTCCAGGCTGCTCTGATTGGACGGGTTCCTCCTGTGGCCAGGCTGGAACTGCAGGATGACAGGAGGAAGAAAGTCACCACAGATGTACTAAAGTCGCTGATATAAAAGGGGAAAATATAGACTGAAGATCTAGGAAGAAAAACTAGAATAAACCATAAACTTTTAGAAAACCTCAGAAGTTCTCAGATATAAAAATTCTGAGAACATCTGAGTTCAGATGCTGTGACGATTGTGTCGTAGAGCTGTAGGTTTTTAAGTCTGTTTCAACTCTAACCTTTCCCGATGCCTTCATCCTTCTGGTACTAACAGTTTTCTTACTGATAAGATCAGACTGCAAAGAACACCTTGATTAGTTTATCCACTACATCTGTGCAGGGATCAACCTTACAGTGTTATCATTGCAATTTAACACTTTTACTTAACAAAATATTTTTTCTTTTCATAATGGTGTAATTAGAGTGTTCTCATGAAGCCTTTAGGTCCCAGGATATTTCTCTGAATGAAACAAAAACTGAATATGATCAGTTAGATCTCCACAGATGTGAGCACCGAACTGAACAACATCCAGCTCTCTGCTTCAAACACACTCGGAAGAACTGAAATATCAGCCTTTTTGTTTGTTTGTTTGTTTTGGTTTTTTAAAACATCGGGTCAGAAAGAGGGCAAAAGATTTGCAGGAAAGAAAAAGATATTTTTACTTCTCCTAATTCAGAACTCTAAATCAGAGAATGACTAAAGGACTGCACCATGACCTGGAGTTCATTGTTGCCCTCCAAATATAAATGTCAGTGTGTGAGTGTGTTTGTGAGGTCAGGAGGTCACCTTGTTGAGCGACATCTCCTCCTTCAGGTTGTCATATCTCTGCTCCAGCCTGGAGAACTCTTTGAGGAGGTTCTGGTAGCGCTCCCTCTCCTTATCCAGCTCCGACTGCAGAGACACACTGCTCACTTCCTCTGAAACACACACACATCCATCAATGAACGGCAGCTTTCAGTAAGTAAAGCTGTAAACTCTTCACAGCCTGCTTCACTTCAAAAGAAGCTGAAAAAAGTTCCCAAACATGAAGGTGCTAAATTCACATCGATGATAAAGCTCTGAACTGTAACTGAATGTTCTAATTGTGCTTGCTTTAAGTTCTATAAATGCTCCATAAGAAGACACACTTAAACACTTTCCATTTAAAACCAGGAAGGAAAAGTCCATCACCAGGACACAGCAGGTCCATCACGAGAACACGCTGAGCTGTAGAGCTTCCTGTGGTTTCAGCAGTAATCGCTCCACTTGGATAAAAACAAACAAAACTAAATAACTAAGTAAATAAATTTGATGCGTCTCCAGTCTGGTTTGTTTTTCCTGCACTGCTCGCTGCCACCAGGCTGAAAGAACTCATTTAGTGAAAGTACGAATGGAAATAAACTGTGCAGACTGTTTGATTGAAGTGTGTGTGTGTGTGTGTGTGTGTGTGTGTGTGTGTGTGTGTGTGTGTGTGTGTGTGTGTGTGCGTGCGTGCATGCGTATAATTATACATCTTTGTGAGGACCAAAAATTTGACTGTTACTATACTTGTCGTGTCGGGCATTTTTGAGGCTCAAAATGTGGTTTTAGTCTCAGGGTTGGTTAAGTTTAGGCTAACCATAACCTGGGTTAGGCATTCATTTTTGATGGTTAGGGAAAGAATTTTTGTCAATTAGATGTCCTCACTAAGACTTACAAGGCAAGTTGTGTGTGTGTGTTATAGTCATCGGTGCTTTAGTCTCTGAAACTTTTCGATTTTATTCTGCTTCCAGTCGGACTTTCTGACTGAATTCACCTTCGTTCCTACTTCCTGTTTCCATTGGAAGTAAGCCTGCAGGAAGGCATCAATAAATCATTGTTCTCAGCTTAAAGACAGTCACAGAGGAAAAGTGACTCACTCAGTCTGACTCGTGTTTCCTGTTGCAGACAGAGAGACTCTTGTGTGAGTGTGTCGCTTGCACGTATGCTCGCACACATCTTAATCCAGGTGTGTTTTACAGGTAACTTACCTTCTGTGCTCTTTGAGTGCTGCAGGATGCGTCGGTTCATTTCCTCCTTCTCGCTCTTCAGCAGGGAGTTTTCTCTCTCCAGCTCATCCACCCTCTGAACCCCACACACACACACACACACACACACACACACACACACACACACACACACACACACACACACACACACACACACACAGAGTGATTAACACACACACGTCGCTGTGTGCCGGTTTTACAACAGTAACACTGAATCAGTTTAAACACCTCTGATGAGTCAAAGCTGGAACAGCGAGCACATTAAAATCCCACCGAGGAAACTTTTCTGCAGTGAATACTTTTACTTTTAATACTTGAAGTAATATTTTCTGATCATATTCATATAATTTGACTTTCACTGCAGGACTTTTACTTGATGTGAGTATTTTTACTGTGTAGTATGAGCACTTTTACTGCAGCAAAGCCTCTGAATAGCCTGACAGGACGTGTGCTGTGTCTGTCTGTCTGTCTCCCTCGCCCACCTGTGTGAGGTCCATCTTCTCATTGATATGCTCCTCCTCCATCTTGTTCCTCAGGGCATGCGCCTCCTCCAGCTCCTTCCTCAAGTGCTCCAGCTCCTCCTCCAGCGACCTCACCTGGCCTCCGTCCTCCTGCTGACTGCGCAGCAGCTCCAGCTGCTTCTGCAGCTTGTTCACTTCTGAGCCCAGCGAGGTGTTTACCGTCTGCAGCTGCTCGTTCTGAGTGCGGAGCTCTTTGGACTGAAGCAGGTGAGCAGGTGAAGCAGCAGTGAGGTTATCATGTACATCACAGCCTTTGTTACAAAGTAATGTGCACTGGTCCAATACTTCATCATAACTCATATTTATTGTCGCTAACCAACGACTTAGACCTGGATCGTTATATCCTATTCATCAACATGTTTGCTGCACACAGGAGCTCACACGTGATGATTATTAAAGGATTAAAGTAGAAAAATAAAAATAATTGTATTTAACAGACTTTTCTCCTGTGTGCTGATTTTAGATTAAATTATTTAATAAGCTCTTTACCCAAAATAACTTCACTGGAATCATGTGAATCTGCTTCTGCTCATCTTTTTGCATAGTTTTAAAACATGATTCAGAGCATCTGACATCAGTCCGCATGACTGTTCACAGACAAAAAATAAATAAAGTAAAAAGCATTTTAAAGCAGTATCACTGCACAGGAGAGGACATGAGTGGAAACATTATGTTCGAGTTGTTTGGAGAAACGCTGTCTGTGTGTAGTCACATAAACATAACGTCACAGATCGACTCTGATCTATAGGTTTAATTAAACAGGTGCAGTTTGTGAACTTGCACTTACACTTGCTTGTCACTAGGGGGAGATGTGGTGTACTCTGATGTACTGTCCACTGAAGACACTTAACAGATCTTAGAGGAAGCTGGTGTTGGGTGGGACAGTTCAAAGTCTTATAAAAACCCACTTTTGTATCATCAATACACATTTCTGTTTATCTACCATCTCTTCACTCCGACGACCTAAACTAAAATGACCTTTATTCACCCCATGTTCACATTATTACAGAAGCAGCGTGGACACCAACTCCTGAAGCTGCTGCTCAGCTAAACCTTTAGAAGACTGAATATTATCAAATAGGACGACCTCCATTTTAATACAACTCGGCATGTTTATTGTGTGTAATTAACAGACTAGCTTCAGAATAAAAACACGCTTGGTGGCGTACCTGGTCGTCCATTTTCCTCTGCAGCTGAACGATCTTGTTCTCCATGCCCGTGTTGAGCTTCTTCAGGTGCTCGGCAGAGCGAGCTTCGATCTTCAGCTGCTTCAGCTGCCGTTTGGCGTGCATGCGTCTGACGGCGCACTGGATGGTGATGGCGGCGTTGCGTGCTCGTCTAAACTGCTTCCTCTGCATCCAGCCGCGTACATTCTTCTGGATGATCATCGCCTTGTGATGCAGCAGGAACTGTAGAAGCAGATGTAGAGGTGGTCATGGTTGGAGGACTAACAGCACGCACAGACACACAAATCCATTCAATCAGAGCGTCCGCCTGACCACATTCCTCCTTTAACTTTGTTTCCGGTTTAATGAGACATCAAAAACTGAGCCGAGTCTTCCCAAAGAATCGAAGTTGATACAGAGTAAAGAACGGGACAGAAAGTCCAACGATTACATAACAAACACATAAATTTATGAACACATGTCCCAGCTCCATTCAGGGGTTTCCTGTAAAGAGGAACTTCTCTTTCATCCACAGCTGCTTCATGAGGCACTTAAAAGCTGCATGTTTAACACTTAACACCCATGTTTGTAAGAGCAGATATTCATATTTCTGCTCACGGCTTCATGAAAACTTCAGTAAAGTTAGACTCAGTGTTTAATGAAGCTGTTTTTATTTTATGCAGATTTCTGTCTCTATGCTTGTTTATTTGCTTATTTTTTTTTAACACTGCAGTTTTGTCGCTGCTAACACCGAGCAGTGATGGCGGCTGTACCTCTTGGTAAATCCTGCGGGTGAACATCCCTTTGGCGTACGCCTGGATGGTGACCACTGCGCGTCTCACTCTCAGAAACTCGCGTCTCTCTCTCACCATGCGGTACTGCTTCTGACAGATGATGGCCGCTCGTGTCTGACGCAGGAACTCAGCGTACCTGCAGGACAAACATTCATTAACATCACTACATGATTCGCTGCAATGTGACCTTAAACATGGCGGCGGTTTCAATTTCTGATTGGCTGACACAGAGAACTTGAAAATAAAGAAGCATGGATCTTTACACAGTAAATTAAAACAGTTTAATTCTGGATGATCATTAATTATATCGGCTGATTGAAGTTTAGCTCATTTTCTAGCCTCTTCACTGAATCACTCAGAGTTCCTGGTGTGGGTAAAGGCTCACCTGCGGGCCATGTATCCTCGGCCGTATCTCTGCAGAGTGATGGCCATCTTGCGGATCTTGCGGTATCGGATCCTCTGCAACCAGCCTCGAACCGTCTTCTGGATCTTGATGCAGGCCGAGCGGAACCTGTCAGTCCGGAGCTTCTCCAAGTACGCAACCTGTCCCGCTCGGAAGAAGATCTTTGTCTTTCCAAACTGGAACATGTCAGGCTCCTGAAAGACGGATTTAAACGAGGGTGAGGGCCGATTAAATCAGAGTAATTACCAAATAAATAAATGTGTGAGACATGTGGTAGCACACACGAAAGAATCCCTCTACATGAAATGCAGACAAGTTTAATGACATTTTCGTTAAAGTTGACCTTCTAAAAATTTGGTGTGCAAAATGTGAATAAAAGCTTTACAAACAACAAATTATCAAGTGTTGAAACAGAAAGTTTATGTTATATTTAAACATACAGGCTCATTTTTATTTAGGTAGAAGTAATGTGACTAATTTTATATCCAACTGTGTGTGTGTGTGTGTGTGTGTGTGTGTGTGTGTGTGTGTGTGTGTGTGTGTGTGTGTGTGTGTGTGTGTGTGAGTGAGAGAGAGAGAGAGAGAGAGAGAGAGAGAGAGAGACAGGCTGCTAGAAATAAAGTGCCTAAAGACAAAAATTAAATTTTAAATGTACATTTGTGTGGACACAACACTGGTTCATCCCTCAAGTCAGGGGCTGGTTTATGTTGGAATCATTCATAGGTCAGAGTTAAGAGTTGAATGGTCAGGTGCGAGGTCCGGACTGAGAATGAAAAGACCTTCAGAAAGTCTGGACAAGTATTGTTTTGCACATCACTGAGCTTTAATGAAAGCGGTGTGTATGCTGCTGTGTTTCCCACCTTGATCAGCGTCTCCAGCAGGTTTTTACACACCAGCTTCTTGTCTGCTGTCGTCATGTCTGATTTCTTCATCAGGACTCGATACCTGTTGAAGAAATCTGGGTACGTCCACCTGGAGGAGCGACACACGACACATGCGGGCATCAGTTCTGTGAACTGTGATTTCACTTCACGTCGTGTTGGTTAAACTGTCAAAAACAAGAGTTCTGTTTCTCGTTCACATGACTGGTTATTAGATTTCAGATCATTATGGCGGCACAGACTTGTGGAGCAGACAGACAAGCAGACAGCTGCTGGATTTTCCTACCGCTCTGACCATGAAACTTAAACCAGGTGAGGGGTCACATGATTGAATGACAGCTGAGCTGGACTCACCTGGACGGATACCCGGCCGCGCTGATCCGGATCGTCTCCAGGACTCCACAGGCTCTGAGTTGCTGCACCGCTCGCCGCGAGTCAAACCTGCAAAACAAGAAACGCGTCAACAGAACGATTTTAAGTCCCGCAGCCCAAACTCTTCCTCTCACCTCATCCTCTTCATCGGGACGACAGCAGAGTCAGCTCACAGCAGACTGAGTGAGTTGGTCAGCTGAGAGCCGAGTGGGAGTCAGACATGTGACTGAGGCGCTTTATTTAATTTACCCGCGCTGACACAGAGCGGTTTGTGCTGAGCAGCATCAGCAGACACAAACACGATGACAGCTAACAACTGAACTTAGCTGAAAATGTTCACAGAAATGTGATTGTTTTCAGAAAAAAAATAATAACGCGGCTGTTTGTAGTCGGTCTGAATCCTAAAAATGAATCCTGTCATTACTCAAATATAAACCAACATCGACACAGTGCACAGAAGAACCTATTTTAAGATTAAGTGGAGAGGATTAACAGACTGCTACTACTTCTTCATCATCTACTATTACGACTACTTCTAGTAACAACAATAATAACCTTTTGATGTAAACTATGCGGCATTAAGTTTGCGAATTAATTTGAACTGATGGACATCTTTTAAGTAAATTTGCATGTTTATTGTGAGGCACACGTGTTGTTCCTGGTGTGTTTGTGACTTGTAGGAAAAAGCGCTTTAGGGGGAATCCCTTTGGTGTAAACATTCTGCGGCGCTGCTCGCTGTGACGGCCGTTAGTGAAACATTTATTTTTGAAGTGAGCTGTTGTGGAAGAATGCGGCTCGCTGCGTTTGGAGAGAGAGGAGCGGTTTGGCTACTGGTTTGGTTCAGGCTGTTTTTTGGGTTTGTTTTTTTTTTGCTTGAATAAATAAAATTTATTTGGAAGTGGATCCTGTTTGAGCAGGTCGATGTTCTCACGCCCATGCAGAACCTGTTCGTCATGACCTCTGTGATATCAGACCTGCTCGTCCTGTTGGGCTGCGCCACAATGAACTCGTCAGCATTTTGAACTGACTCAGCGTGTACAACCTCAGATCACTTCCTTTGATTCAAATAGAAAACGAGACGAGCTGACTCACGAGAAGGCCTCTTTGAAGTCGTTGGGTTTGATGCAGCGCACGTAGTGAGGAGTCGTAGCATTCAGGGTGTCCATGAGCAGATGCAGAGACGTCCGGAACTAAAAACACAGAAATGTGTGAGAACAGCAGCGGGAAGCACCACAATGCTCCTGAAAGTCCTGCAGAGCTCACCTGATGCCCCACCGTCTTCCTGTGCTCTTTGTTCGGAGCTTTGGGAACCGTCTTCAGCGCTCGGACATTCACTCTGGCAGACTTTGCAGGGGTCACGTCGTCTTTGTCACTAAACAGGTCGGCGACGAGCTGAAACTGAGGGGAAGAAAAAAAAAGAAAAAGAAAAGGAGGTCAAAGAAATGTGACATGCATAATCTTAAGATTCAGGTTCACCAATTCATCAGAAACAAGCAAATTGAATTCCTGCCACACCAACAAACCCAGATAAAGGTCAAATAAACCAGCAGGAAGGACAAAATGATTATTTGTCATCACAAATTACAAAAATGTGTAAAATGTGCAGCTTAAACAGATGACGCGGAGCTGGAGTCTCTGATCTCACAGGAAGAAAGTCCTGGTTCTGGTTCATACCTGGCTGGCCTTCAGGATGTTGATCTGCTCCTCGTAGACGGTGTCTCTGTTCTTTTCCAGGAAGCCATCACACTGATACTCCACCTGCAAAGAGGGCAAGCTGAGCGTCAACCATCAGATGAAGATGAGCAGCTGGACTCAAACTGTAAACTCACATACAAACAAACGCAAAACGCATATCTAGATATTTCATAGTGATCATGATCAAGGCTTTATTTAGTCATTCTAAGCTTGACTGTAAGTGTGAAAGGAGACCTGCCCAGGGTGTATGCTGTCATGTATTTTAAAATACACCCTATTAGCCAAAAGGACCTTAATACGATTTCTCCAGGTCACCTTTTAAATCAGATAGTCTTGCCTTCATAATTCTAGATCTGTCCAAGTGATGTAAATATGAAACTTTTCAATGTTTTTATAATGTAATAAACAGCTGGACCACAGCCTGAGGAGACTGTTTAAGGAATCCGCGTTCCTGTGAAGTGAAACCCTGAGGACATGAGAAGGACTCTTTTTAATACCCTCTGCAGGGGGTGAACGTCCTCGGCTTTAATCTGTCAGTGGAGACAACTCTGCCTTCAGATGATCACTTTCATTCATTTCTGCCCCCAGACTCTGGAAACTTTAAAGCTGACCTATTCTGCTTATTTTCAGCTCTGTTTTTCGCTCTCGCTGACATCCTGTGAAGTTCTGTAAAACCAGTAAAAAGATCGGGTTTCCTCTGAGAGTACAGTGTTTGGATACTCAAACTCTGAACCTCATCAAACAGCTGGTGGAGGAGTCCTTGGCTCACCTTATCAGCGAAGTGTATGATAATGAAGGAGATGTTGGACATGCGAGGTTTCTGGAAGTGAGCGCTGCTGGAGTGCTTATTGTAGAGCTTCTGGGCCCAGTTCTGATCCGTCCCCTTTGGCACCTGAAACACAAACAGATTACACAACAGCTCATGGAGGAGATCTATTCAGGCTACCTGAGCGCTGAATTACACATTTACTTCCTCCTCCAGTGCTGTCCCACATTATCATCATAACTTCAAAGACAGAGAGAGGATGAATAAATCATCAGCTCTGATCTGAGAGATTTACACCAGATAAACACACAGATCAGCACCAGAGAGGGAAATGCAAGAAAGTGCAGCACTCAGCAGAGTTTCCGACACTCAGTCTAAACACGGCAGCAGCTCGGGAAAACTGGAGCAGACATGAACCCCATTTCACCACAGCCCTAAGAGTTAGGGTGCCGAGGATCATCAAAATCTAAATATTACAGGAAAGTTCTCCATCTTACATTTTCCACACAACCCATTAAAAAAGGACAAAGTGTTTGCAAGCGCTCAAAAAAATAAGGCAAGAATAAGAATACAAGCAGATGTCTCACATCTGTGGAAAAACGTTGTTTTTATGAGTGATGAGCTCAAACTTTCAATCTAAACAAAGCATATTTGATATATGAAACTAAGTTTCCGATTCCAGGACACGAAAATGAAGCCAGCATTGACGCCAAAAACCGCACATCCTCCAGTGTCCACTGGAGGCTCCAAAAGTGAACAGAAATCAACAGTTTTGATCGCTACAACTTATTTTTTAATAATAATACTAATAATAATACTAATAATAATAATAATAATAATGGATTGCATTTATATAGCTTTTTTCGAGACCCTCAAAGCGCTTTACAATTCCACTATTCATCCACTCTCACATTCACACACTGGTGGAGGCAGCTACAGTTGTAGCCACAGCTGCCCTGGGGCAGACTGACAGAAGCAAGGCTGCCATATCGCACCATCGGCCCCTCTGGCCATCACCAGTAGGCGGTAGGTGAAGTGTCTTGCCCAAGGACACAACGACCGAGACTGTCCGAGCCGGGGCTCGAACCGGCAACCTTCAGATTACAAGACGAACTGCCAACTCTTGAGTCACGATCGCCCTTTTTCTCCTTCATAACAACTTTACAGGGAAATGGATGGGTGGAAATGGTTGGTTCATTTATAACTCACCTGTTTAAAGTTTGCATTATTAAACGCTGACTGTAGTCGTTAGCTGTCTGTTATTCTTCACCTCAGCTAAGTAGTCTCTGAACTGGACCTCTGGATTGTTTTTGTGCTGTTGGAGAGTTTTTGAAGAAGTTTTAACTCTTTATCGCTCTAGCACAAATGGTAACAGAGTTACGGTGACTTAAAGAGCCTTTATAAAACAGGCCAGCTACCAGGTGATGGTTTAAAAATAATTATCGGACCATTAATATGTAAGGAAGATTGAAATTCAGTTCAGGTGAGCGTAACTCTAGGATTTTATTATTTACCTGCATTTGTGGATGCAACAACCAAGCTAGCAAGCATTAGCTTATAACTTAACATTTCCTTCTGGCTCCAGAAACCCGTTAATAGTGCCTTAATCCCCACGAGGTATCGAAACGGCATGTCTCACAAAAGTGCTTAGACAGTGTAAAATGCTGGATGGATAAACATTTTCTCTGCTTAATGAAGAAAATACTGAAATTCTTGTTTGTGCTCCAGAAAAGCATACAGCTCTAATACTGGACCCCTGATCTTGGTCCATTAGCCTCTTATGCCAAGTCTTCCATCAGGAATCCTCGGGGTAAATTTTGACTCTGGTTTTACTTCAGATGGTCACGTTCAGTCATTCATGTTTTTATCACTTAGGACATATTGTAGTGGTAGTAGTAGTACTAAGTAGTATTATCTCACAAGCAAAACTGGAAACTGTTATTCATGCTTTTGTTTCTTCAAGGTTGGATTACTTTAACTCATTATTCACCTGCTTAAACAAAGCATCACTGGAACATCTGCAGACTGTACAGAACACTGCTGCCAGACTTCTGACCAAACCACCAAAGTTTTGTCACGTCACACTGCTACTCGTCCAGCTCCATTGGCTCCTCATCCACTCCAAAGTACGCGTCAAGATCTTGGTTCTCACTTATAGGGTTCTGAATGGTCAAGCACCAGCATACATCAAATAACTTTTACACCTGTATGTCGTAGCAGGTCCCTAAGGTCATGTGACCAAAGCCTGCAGGTCGTACCATGTACAAGGCTGAAAACTGAAAGCGACAGAGCTCAAAAGCAGAACCTGGACTCTGGAAGGCTCTCCCCTTTAGTTTGAGTCTGCAGACTCTGTTGAGCTTGTTAAAAAGCAAAGCAAAAAACTCATCTTTTTAAAATTGTTACATTTTTTGGTTCAGCATCCAAAGACAACTTTGAAGGTTTTCCTTGATTCCATCCTTTAGTAGAGTCAACACAGCAGTTTTGTGTTCTTTTTGTGTTATAGTTTTATTGGTTTTGGAGAAAAGAACTTTAATGTCAAAATCACAAAAATATAATGTGTGTGACGGTCAGTCTTACTTTACACTCCTCGTCCAGCAGGTCCAGGATGCCGAGCCGAGCCTCGATCAGGTCGATACACGGCTGGTTATCAGCAAAATCGATCAGAGTCCAGGGGATCTGCTCCTTCATGTACTCCTCCTGCTCCAGCTTGAACACATGCTGAGGACGTAGGAGGATAACAGTTTGAATCAGTGAAATCCTGAGAGGTGAGGCAATTTACATTAAAGTTCATCAGAAAACTCACAGAGTTGAACTGCTGCTGGAGTTTCTCGTTGGCATAGTTGATGCAGAACTGCTCAAAGCTGTTCACCTCAAACGTCTCAAACCTGATGAAAAACCACAGACACCTTCTTATCCAGGTCAACAAAACAAACAACAGCAGGTGAAGCAGGTGGTTAGACGCAGGGCTTCGTACCCGTAGATGTCAAGGACTCCGATGAAGGAGTGCTGCTTGGTGGACGTCTGCAGAGAAAGGTTAATGTGCTCTACGATCCAGTCGAACATGCGGGCGTAGATGTGCTTGGCGAGGGCGTCGCGGGCGTTGGTCGCCTGCTTGGTGGACATGGTCTTCACGTACGTCTCGGAGGTGGTGGCAAGCTTCCTGTGGCAGAGCCAGTGCTCCATCTGCTGCAGCTCCACGCCCAGCAGTTTGCAGAAGTGCTGCAGGTGGACATCCTTCCTCTGAAACACGAACAGAGTCAAAGTCAGAGCGCCGATAAAAGCTGAGAAGAGACTGAAAGAAAGGCCGCAGATGTACCGCAATGTGGCAGGACTCCCCGTCTCGGTCCGAGCAGATCTCGACGTTCCCAAGATGAAGGATGGACGCGATGACTTTAAAGATGCTGTTCTGACTGCTCTCCTTTATACCTGTAGATCAAAAACATGACTGAAGTGTCTGTTTATGGGAGTCACAGGAGGGTCAGCAGGTCTCCGTTAATGCTTTGCTGCATCTGAAACCAGCACATGGTGAAAGCTCGACCATCAGCGTCACACTACAACTGATCCAGAGTCTGAGTTCTTACTACGAGCATGGAGACAAAACAAAAAATCCTTTTACTTGTTTTTAATAGCAGAAAATGGTCTCATTGTAATGCATGCATCCCACATCTTAATGTTAATTAACTTTATTTATATTTGTATTTTTATTGTTTTATTGTTTTGACTTTCAAGTTAAGGGCAGCACGGTGGTTAGCACTGTTGCCTCACAGCAAGAAGGTCCTGAGTTCAATTCAGCCATCAGGTCGGGGTCTTTCTGTGTGTTTGCATGTTCTCCCTGTGTTTGCGTGGGTTCTACGTGAGCGCGAATGGTTGTGTATGTGTTAGCCCGTTGACAGACTGGCGACCTGTCCAGGGTGTACCCCGCCTCAGGCCCTAAGACAGCTGGGATAGGCTACAGCACCCCTGCAACCCTGAAAAAGGATGAGCAGAAGCGAATGGATGGATGGACTTTCAAGTTTTTCACTTTTGTGCTTTATTCACTGATGACTTTTTTGCCAATTGTGCTTTTTGTCCCACTTTTATTTTACTAGTTGTGAACAATTATAACTTAGCGTACACAGGATTATTTTATTTTAGAAAACACTTTATTCCTTCTCTGGCTCCTTGTAAAATCCATAATCCAAATCCTTCTCCTCACACAGACCCTGAATGATCAGATGGATGAATTAATCGAACTGAACTGAAGTCAAACGGACGTCTCAAACTGCCCTCCCAGCTGAAGCTTGAATATTCGCTGCCCCTTCTGACTTCAATTAAAGGAACATCGACACAGTAAGAGACAAGCTGCTGTGTAGAATCAAGTAGCTGTGAAAAGTCAATGAGACTGAAACAGACAACAGGCTAACAGCAAATTAAAACGTGCTGTTTTCAAATGTTAAGGTGAGCCAATGAAGAGGCTACGAATGAGCGCGAGAGTGAAAGCACAAACACCGGAAGAGTCTGGATTGTCCACCAGCGACCAGCGCTCATCTACAAACACATGCCTGAAGAAATGAAAGCTGAACCACCAAACATGGTGTTCGGGACAGACTCGTGACTCTTACCCAGCAGCGCGAAGGCCTCTCTGGTCTTCTTAAAATCTTCGGCGTCATTCACGCCCTCGATGAAAATGTTTTCGCCTAGAGACGTGTACGTGAAATCCTCTGCACTGGCTGAGAGAGGAGAGAAAGAACTGATCACGAGACGAAAGTGAATATTTACAGGCAGAATAAATACTGACTGAGCTTCCACAGCAGTGAGCTGAATCCTGGTAACATGAAGAAGCAGGAAAAGACTTCAACCTTAACTCTAAATAAATTTTTTCGTTCAGAGATGAAAAATGATCATTTTTAGTCCTCAAACGATTTGACCCCGAGGCCGACTTAAAGAAGCGCAACTTTAGACTAATACTTTATCCCATTTAATAATAATCGTCCAACCAAAACACAGCTCCCAAACTTTTGACTCACTGAGGGCGAGGTCTTTGAACTCCGGTAAACTGGCAGAGGCGCAGAGCTGGTAGAAGATGTGATAATTCCTCTCGTCCTCAGCCTGAGAAAGAAACAACAAACTCTTTACACAGACGAACCAATCAGGTTCAACCAAACATCCTGAGCGAGTCTGTGAGACTGACCTGAAACACGACGCGGGACTTTTCCAGCAGGTAGGTGCGCATGTTGGCACCAATGATGTGGTAATGTCTGTTAAAACCGATCTGGATGTACTTTCCAAAGCGGCTGCTGTTGTCATTGCGAGTGGTTTTTGCATTTCCAATCGCCTGATGGGAAAAGAGACAATATCATCCATGTTCTTTAAAACTGTGCAGCAGCTCCTCCTGCTGCATGAATGCAGTTTTATTTCATGTGAAACAAGTCGCTGTTCTCCCCTCCACAGCCAACTCTGGACTGCCTACAGCACGCGCCATAGAAGTTTTTGAGGTACAAAGTAGATTTTTCTAGCTGAGATTTTGTCCTCGGCCTCAAAATTAACATCAAGATGAAAGATTGAACCACCAGAGAAGATTCTCTGGTGTACACCTGCACAGTACTAAACCTCCAGGATATCATTAAAAAAAATATACATTTAAAAAAAATCTAGCAGGGGTCCAGAGATGCACACCAAGTCAAGGGAAATGGGCCAATTCACACAATTTTTTAAATCCACAATTCTCTGACTACAATGTGTTTGGAAGGAGGTTTATTTAACCTGCAATTTGGTGATGGATATAAAAAGAAAATTAAAGTGCTGTTGGCATCGTAATATAATATGAAACAAGGCTCCGCCCACTCACCTCCATAATGGGACTGGACGCCAGAACTTTGTCCTCCACGTTGGTGTCGCTGGCTGAGCCGCCCACCGTGGCAAAGAACCGCATGGCGTACTTTGCAGAAACAGTCTTCCCTGCTCCGGATTCTCCGCTCACGATGATCGACTGATTCTTCTCATCTCTGACAAACACCACAGATGAAGAAGAAAATGAACCACACCGCCTCTATGGTCACAATGCAGGACTTTAATTCGTTCTACTAAAGTTAGCAGATGCTTGGCACTGAGAGAACGATGAAGAATAACAACAACAACAATAATAATAATAACAATATTAACTGATGTAAATACTAAATTATTCACTTTTCTATGGGTTTATCAAAATATTTGGATTACAGTCTTTAACTTGTTTGCAAAATACAACAATTTTAAGGTTTTTGGGCTTTTTTTTCTTTTTTGTTAAAATATTTAAACTTCTTTTTAAAAATTTGAGACTTGTCTTTATAAATATTAAAATTATTTCAATTATTGTAGTTAATGAATTTTAATTTCCAAAATATAAATCTAAAAAGGATTAATTTCCTTTTTCTAAATATGCCATCAAAGCACAAATATATGTCTAAATACATAAATCTCACATTTAAAAATGTAAATCTAAAACTTTATGTACATAGATATGAATCCTTCAGGTGTTTTCCAAGAATCACAACAAAGAATTTTTATTGTGCAAACTGGACAAACACAGTTAACTGAGACTGTTGGGAAGAAATATTAGAGGATTCGAACAAGTTTAACCATAAACCCCAATCTGATTTTCATTTTGTACAATAAATTATATTTGTGATAATACATCCACTTACATTAGATAACATGAATATTATCCAATGTTTCTGATGAGAACCTTCCCAAGCAGCTCATATGAGTGCTCCTGAAACTGCTCCAAGTCACAAAAATACTGGAAGTAAATTATAAAATGAAATTATCTGTATCCTTTACCTGTGCTCTTAATTTGAAGGTTATGTAACAAAGAAGAAACTGTCCCTCTCTCAGACGGTTGTTAAAGTATTGTGAGTATGCTGCTTCCTTAAAATGAATAAATAATTCACTGAGATTCAGCTGAGAGTAGAATCGGCTAAGATGTTTCACAGCAGCTCTGGAAACACTCTGCAGATGTGATCACATGGATGTGAGTATTTCATGGTGTTTCACCATCTCTGCGATAAACTCAGCAGATACAAGTCGTTCAAGAGAGAGCGTTTCCTCCCACGTATCTCGCCACGCTAACCAGCTGCCACGCTAACCAGCTGCCACGCACACGCTGCTGAGCAGATGCGTGACTGTAATTAGACTCTATCACAGAGAAAGTGGGAGTTTTTCCTCAGCTCTGTAATCATCGTGCTCCTCCAGCATCAAACCGCAAATGTCACAGAATAGGACGCACTCGTGCCGACGACCAATAAGAACCCACAGTCTCACCTGGCCATCTGCTTGTAGGCCTCTTCGGCCACAGCAAATATGTGAGGGTCCATGTCGCCCATGTTCTGCCCGCTGTACGCGTTGATCACCTCCTCACCATAAATCTGCAGCTGCTCGTACGGGTTGATCGCCACCAGCACGATCCCTAAAGAACACACGACATAATGTTAAATGAACAAGAATAATCACACGGTGAGTAAAAATATGAACAAAGTGTTGATCTATGAAAGGGAAATAATAAATACATGAAACTGAAAAAAACAACAACTCTTTAATTAATAAAAAACAATGAAATACTAATATATATATAAAAAACTATTAAGTTAGTCAACAGATAATGACAATAATTTTTAATGACAATTTAATAAAATTTATAAATATTCAAATAAACAGACAAAATAAGCGTGAAGGTAAAAAACATTGAAGAAATTAAAGCAATTATGTGATATTAAATGTAGGTAAAAGGAGAAAATAGAAGATATACAAAAGTAATATAATAAAAATAGTAAAATGGAATAAATAAACATCTAATAACACAAAGCAACACAAATAAATATTTCTATGATATTTCTAATAATCCTGCACTAAGTGAACCACAGGAAGTGCTGACTGACCGCAGTACGTGTAGATGGCGTTGGACTCTAGGAATCGCACTCGCAGGTTGTGCAGCACGGCGGGTTCGTGCAGGTAGCTGAGCGCCGTGAGGTCATTCTCCCCCACCAGGATGTCAGGGTTACGCAGGAAAGGAAGAGGGTTACTCTTCGGTCCCACGGGGTACTCCAGAGGCTGAAACGGGATCAATACGCCATCAAGACACAATCAATACGTCGTCACACAGACTCAGATTGTCCCACAGACACTGAAGCCTGACAGAGGAGGTATCCTTTAAGTCCTGACTCCCTCAGACTCTGCAGGCTCTCCTATTACAGATGTGTCTCCGACACACAGCAGGACAAACATCAACATCTGGACAGAAACCAGAAACTTCGCCTCTGCCTTAAACCATCAACCACTTCATGATGTGACATCAGGTGGTTTATCAGAACATGAGGTAAAAACGGCGTTGATGGAAATTTTAAAAAGTACTTGCCTTGAGGCGACTTTTGTTGTGATTTGGCGCTATATAAATAAAATTGAATTGAATTACTTCGGAAAGAAAAACACGACTCTTTTAATTGGATTTAAGAAACAAATTTAAGATTTAGTGCGATTTTTAAAACACACACCTAAAGAGAAACTCAGTGGAGAGATGCAGCAGACCTGATGAATACACCTGTGTGCTGTTCTCTCCTGATTAACACAACACTCAGTAATGACTGATTATGTTCCTGATCAGCTGATCATTCTGGGCTGAACTCTGATAGATTTACTCATCAGCAGCTTCTTATGGATAAACCACTATGACAGCATCATCTACACAGTGAACCGTAACTGTGCTGTGATCAGTTTGACCCAACATGATTTATTTACTTGAAAATTGTATAATTTGAACAAATATTTGTTTCCGTCCCCATTTTCTCCCCTTGTGAAATGTGAAAATTTACGAAATTAATCATGTAAACTTATTTTATTTACAAAATGCATTAATCCATATACGCTCCCCTCTGATCAGCGGAGAAGCACACAGTCTGATGTAAATGAGCTGCAGAGCAGCTGAACATTGTGAGGCTGCATGAATTTACAAGCAGGAGTGCAGATTTGTTTTCCGATTCCTGCTGAACACTCAAACTGGCTGCAGCACATCTGGATCTGTCTGTTACCATTTCATCCTCGAATTTCAGCCGAAGGACCGGGTCTCCTTCTTTGTAGTCTTTGACGATCTCTGCAGCCTTCCAAACGTCCTCCGGGTCCGGGATCCAGACCCGAGTGTACTGAAACACATGAAGAAGAAACACTTGAGTGCCAACGTTTCACTGCTCTCAGTCTCAGTTTAAACATCAGCTCTTCATGAGGGAGGAGACGACTGGACAGAGGCACGTTCATCAGCTTTAAACATGGTGACATGTTTGGGACAGACAAATGTGAGAACAAGCAGTGTAAATGTTTGACTTAAGCAGTGCGTGTACGTGAGTGTGGAGGATATGAACCTGCTGAAGGATAAACTCACAGATCCTGAACTCAGAAAAACAGAGTTTGAGAAAAGTGAAAAGATGGCTGAAGGTTAAAGCGCGGCCACTCCGAGAGCACGCGGCGTGATAACGGGGTCGTCTTTACCGTCAGTGTGAAGGAGCTTGTCGGGATTATCAGAAGTTCCTCCTGGACTTTTATCTGTTCCTGCAGATTAACACGTTTGCACTTCTGATCAAAGGAATCATTAACCGATTATCAGCTCTGTGGAAATTACAGCAGACGAGCTTTCATCTGAAATAATCCTGCAGAGGCATCATGACAGAGAGAGTAGCTCAGTCACATGACGGCATGAGACACCTGAACATACCTGGGTCTTTTATTAGAAGTAAAATCATTACTTTAGAAGAACAGACTCTGGGGACCGTGCTTGACTTTCAGGAGGAAAATTAGTTCTTGTCCTACTTTTGGGAACTCTTGGATGTTTTCCTGTTGATTTGAAGCTGCTGAGCTTCTCCTCCTTTTGTTCCTCACAGACTGTCAGTGAGCTCCTCCCTGTGATGAGATTCATGATTCACACAGACTCGTAGCAGTAGAGGAATCGTAGCGCCTCCCCACCTTCAGTCTGGTGACTCCTCTGCCTCTTTGTCAGTGGAGCAGAGGTTACAGGTGTCAGCACACCTGAGGTAAAGGTGAAGCAGAGTGTTCTCTCTCTGGACAAAGACCACCGAGCAGAACGACCCAGGTAACCCTGTAAAACCTGAACCATGAAACCAGCACCAGCACATGTATTAGTTATGATAGGCATTTGTGCTACGATCATAATCTGACATACACCAATCCAAATGTTTCCAGATCCAGGCTGGTACCTGGGCTTCAGGTAAACTATGATCCTGAGCGCTGATCTGATATTAGAATCAGAATCTGTCTTCATGTGTAAGATGACATCAGGTCCACTTAAAGCTGGATCAGATATAACCAGCACAGATCAGCGTCTGTGTTTATTAAGCACATTTCAGGACCGCTGACGCAGCACCGGGTCAGCGCTGCTTCCCTCTGTTTGTTTGAAATCTTTTCAGACTTGACTGCAAACAGTGTTCATGACTGAGAAACTGCTGATGCTCACCTGTTTCTCTCTGTCTCTGTTTTGTTTGCATCATTACAGAAACACTGTTTTTTAAACTCCCTGCAGCTCCAGTCTGTGTGTGTGAGGAGGTGCATCACAGTGAGCCTGAGGGCAGGGAAAGAAAAGCTAAAGTTCCTGTAAGTAACACAGGATTGTTGGGTTGTTGTATCCTCAGACAGCTGATGAAAACACATCAGGGTTAAATCAGCCCACAGCTGCACAGATGTGTTAGTGCTGATCAGACTGACATCAGGTACAAACACGATCCTGAGCAGATCTTGTCCCTGTCTGCCTCTTTGACCCTCTGAACCCAGTGGACCTGCAGCCCAATATCATCGTTTATGGTTTGTGTTTGTTCCTGTTTTTCATTCATCTGCAGCAATATGGTGTCACTTCCTCCTCTCAACAGACAAACTCAGAAAAATAAAGGAAGCAACATCACAGCATCTGCCTGCATGCTGAGTCCATTCAAACAATCTGAGGTCACTGTGACAGAAACGAATGAGAGCCGAGGACAAACATTCCCGCATTACATCACTGCCTTCAATGCAAATGCACTGCTGTGCACCAGAAGCTCGTTTCCATACAGTTTGCCTGTGTGACAGGCAGGAATCACACGAGGTCACATGACCCGAAGCCACTGAAACACTCATGAGAGCAGCCCGGGAGTTCAGCTCTACTGAAACACAGCATACATTAGCACAGAGAGCACGGGGAGGCAAACAGATGGAAATCTCTGACGCCAGGCAGAAGGCAAATCAGTCCTGATGACATCATGAATATGTACATTACATAATTGAAGCACGCTCTGGTTACTTTCCATAGAAACAGGGGGAGTCGACATGTTCCCAGACATCCCACACAATCCCCACACAACATGTTCAAGGTTCCTGTACAGCGAGCTCCTGCCGTCTCCTGGCAGGTAAACCTGTAACTGTGGATCAGTCCATGTTCAAAGCATGAAGCACACCGCAGGTGCACATGTGGAGAATAACATGCAGGAAGTTCTGTAGCCCAACGTTTTCTGCCCACACTGGAGAGCCATCTTGGGGTTAAATAACATCAAAAAATGATAATTATGAGAAGCAGCAGATTTGTATAAGAGCTCACAGTTCTCACTGCTGTGATTTCAAAGCCAGCAGAAGCACTGTCCTCGCATCCTGGAGCTCTGATCTTCATCTGTGTGGCAACAGGCAGGTAAACTGTGCTTCAAAGAACCGAAACCAGCACAAAAATGTAGATTCAGGCTTTTTCAGCTCTCCCTAAACAAACACAGTTTCTCCTGCTCTCCGTCACCACATGCTTCTCAAACCGGAATACTATTACACACCATTTAAAGCCTCCCGAGACTGGGCAGGTTAACATTTCAACTGAAATCAGAACCACAAATAGAGAAAAACACCAGGACATTAAAATTCATTACAATGCTGCTATTTTAACTATTTTAACGTGAAGTAATCCCATTGTGCTTATGCTCCTGTTCTTTATTCTTGGACCCTACTAAATGAGATTTTCATGAGTCACGGTTCAAAATATCTGAAACTGAGTAGATGGAGCAGCCTGTCAATTTGACTTCAGTCTGAAACAAACTGTCTCTGCTGCTTAAACATAGAGAGTGTGAACAGCAAATGGGCGGAGCTTCTATACCTTCTCTATGACAGCATCCAGATCCAAGAGCAGTGAAAAACTGACAAATGAGATGATGATGATTATTATTATTAACATTATCATCATCATTAGAAACTTTGGTTTGTTTGATGTGAACAGGGTGTGACGTGTAACAGAATAACAAAGATTCAGTCTGCAGACATGAACTAAAGGACGTCTGACACAAAGTATGCTGTGAGCTCGTGTGTGATGGTATGATCTCTATCAAACAGTGTGTGAGTGTGGTGTGAGTAGTAAACGTGTGTGTGGTGTGAATGCGTGTGTGGTATGTGTACGCTGTAAGTTTATCTAGGACACCATCAGTAATTATCCAATGACTGAGAAGCATGAAGTCCACATGCACAGCATCTCAGCAGGAAACTCAGCCAGTAATGAGGACACACACACACACACACACACACACACACACACTTACTTCTAAAGTTGATTTGTTGTTGTTGTTTTTCCTTCACGTCTCTGCACAGGCGAGCATGTCTTCAGCGGGGGAGGGGCTGTACATGTATGTGGACAGTTACTCATTGTTTGTCCTTTGAACTCTGATAAGTTTCAACTCATTCAGCCGAAAGTAACACAACATGACAATGAAGTGAAGAAGAGCAGCTTAAAAGCACGTCTCTACAGACCGAATCTGAATCATTTTACCCCCCATAAAGTCACTGATCAGGGCAGAGCTGAGCCGATTTGTGAAAACATTTTCTTTCCACCAAGCTCTACAAGTAATCTGTAACTTGCCAGTGTCGCGTTAAAAAAATACTATTGAGCAAAAACAGCTGCTGGATTCAACTCAAAGCCTCCATGTTCAAACAATGTTACATCTACCCACAGAAATGCACAACAGAGAAACTGCACAGCTCCAGCATTATGCTTAAGCTGTCTTCCACATCTTTACAAAATGTAAAGCTGTGGCTCAGAATCAGAAAGCATCTGTGTAAAAACAAATACAGCAGGTCTGATTTCTGAACGAAGCTGGGTTTAACGCTGTATCTCAGACTTTGTTTTCCTTCTGTGAGTCAGAAACGTGGACGGACTTGACATTCCGCTGCTGTGCTTTGTTTTGGGGGAGGGTTTAGGGAAAGAAGAGGACCAGCAGTGGAGGACAAGTACAGGTTTGGAATAAAAGACGAGCCTGCAGGGGAAGTGAAGGTGTTGGATTAGCACACACAAAGAGCTGAAATGGCTCTGAGTCACGGGGCAGAGTTCACAGGCTGGTATTTCACTCTGAGCCTCAGTCTGACCTGAAGAATGAGTTTGTCTGTTTCTACATGCACAGATCAGGTTTCCATTCAGAGCTGCACAGGTGAGCGAAGTCTCCGCCCAGTGACGTGTCAGCACGGTGACATCAGCCCCAGGGTGAGTGCTGGGTGTGTCCTGCAGGAAGAAACAATACGACCTGTCGAGGAACTTTGACCTGCACTAAAAGCTCAGAGAGAAGAGAGGCCGAAGGTCGTACATATCAAACATTCACCCTGACAAAGCACATTACGACACTGCGTGTCCTTCTAATGTTCTCTAATCACACACTAGTGTGGTGCTAAAGCTAAAGGGAGTCTCCCTTATTGTTGCTACAGGGAAAACGTCCTCTGAGGTTAGGCAATAAAGCACCACACATATACAAACACAGAGACAACAGCTGCTGACGTGATCCACAGTTCAAGCTCAGCAGGAGTGAGAGACTTCAGGTTCAGTACTTTGGTCCATTAACTTTTCAGTTGTGATTGGACTGTTTCAATGACATCACCCTGCATCATGCAGGTGGGAAAAACCCAATATGACTTCAGTGTTTCCATCAACTAAATGCAAAACCGTCTCACCGCGAGCACCTTTCAGTGGAGGTGAGGCAGCAGAGGTTCCCCTGACCAGCTCACCTCCTGGGTGAAATGTTTTGGGCATTTCCAACTCGGAAAAAGCCCAGCGGCAGAGCCAGGAGAATGCCTGGGAATGCCTCACTGTTCAGAAGAGCTGGAGGAGATTGGTGGGCATGGTGGGAGTGGGAGTCCTGCGTATTTCTGTTCAGACTGCTGCCCCAAGACTTGTTTAGAAAATGGGCGGATGGACATCCTCAACTAGGGCCACATCCACACTAGCCCAGATACATTTGAAAACTGCGTTTTTGTATGAAAACGCTCCGCATCCACACTTTCGTTTCAGGTCATTTTCACAGAGTTGTGCGTCCACATTGAAACGGACGAAAATGCTTACGTTCCAGTACCGCGCACGTGTGAAACGCAAGAAGATTCAGCCTGCCTCATTTCTGTCTGCCGTTTATTTACTTTCCAGCTCTTTGAAACATCGCGGCAAAATGTTGAAGAAAAGCACCGTTTTTAAATGGACTAACATGAGGTGGAGTTGTTTCTGCGAGTAACACAAAAGTACAAAGTTGCAAAAGCGAGTGAGAATTAAAGAATTTGAAGAAAAGCTATCTGGAGCATGTACAGACTGATATTAATCTTTAATAGGACTGTCAAAACTGAGAGCAAGCAAAACTGCTGTATAATGCCCTCTGATAATGCCTTAGTGTAATTGGTCACATGACTGCATCACATGACTAAAATGCGTCATCGGACCCACAACTCTGTGAAAACGACTGAAAACGCTAGTGTGGACGCGGAGTGTTTTCAGACGAAAACACCGTTTTCAAATCTATCCGGGCTAGTGTGGACGTAGTCTATGATGACAATGTTTCAGTGTCTATCACACCTCCCTGACTCCCTGGTCCTTTCTAACAGCCTGTGTGAAGGACTCGTGATGAAGTTCACACCAAAGTCAAAAGGACGTGTTACTGTCGCCACAGTGCTTGCTCATAGAGGGGTTGTATGATAGGGCAGTGGTTCCCAAACTTTTTTTGCTGGGCCCCCCTTTGTTTTACAAGAAAAATCTTCGCCCCTCCCCGCACAAACACATCCTCCAACCACACACATCCATATTTTGTTTTCAAACTCCATTGCGTTCATTTCACACCTCAAACAAACAAAAGTAAACTGCAATAAATTACAGGTAGCAATATAATAAACTACAAACTCTTTTACGCTACGTCCACACCTACACGGGTATTTTTTGAAAATGCAGCCGTTTTTATGCGTTTGGGCCTTTTGTAAACGGCGTTTCGAATCACCGAAAACACAGATTTTTTAAAACTCAATTTTTGCGTTTACGTGTGGACGAGTAATACAGAGTTCGTCACGCAACATCAAAGGTATGTGCCTTTTTTCACGTCACGCTGTGCGCCACGTTATTGTTTACATGAGATGAATTGCAGAATGGCAAATAGAGACAAAATACTGTTAATCTGACTATCTGCAGGTTTTACACGCTTACATACACACAGGCAGTTACTGTCCCTCCATTTAGAAAGGCAGAGTCACGGTGTGATTATTTTACCTGTAGTTGTTTTTTTTTCAGTGTGTAATAATATTCAACATTGCTATCAATACATTTTTCAAAAAATGCCTCTCTGTGCAAAATCGGTTCAAAAAACATAAACAGCTGTGGGATGCTGTTTGTCCGTGATTTGAACCAAGGGAACAAATCGTGGCAGGATCAGCCTGATATTATTTGTATCCCACTGTAACTTTACTGTATAAAGAGCTAACATCTCCAAAATGTCAGGAGTAGTTAGTCATTACAACAAGTGTTTGTGAACTAAAAATCACGAATGTGGGATACTGTTTGTCCGTGATTTGAAGAGCCCAGCGCTGCTCCCGACGCAGGGGGAAACTAATTCTGTCGCAGAGACCTACCTCGGCACTTGTGCAGGTGAAGCCAAAGGGAAGATATGCTTCACCATATTTTCTAGTCTTTGGCTTGAAAGGTTGGTTTGGAAACATATTTGGCGATGCTTCATCTCTGCTTTGCGTTTGTGTGGGAGCCCCGTCAAAAAACTGTCAATTATGCTAGCAGTGTCAAAGCGTTCTTTTTTTTCTTTTCTTTTCATAACGCACCCCCCCTGCAATGGCTCAGTGATAGGGGGTCTGTATGCATTATCATAGTATCTCCCTTACGATATAAAGCATATACAATACATAAACCTTGAGGCGTCTGTCGTTGTGATTTGAGGCTCTATCAATAAAATTGAATTGGACTTCTGCTTCCAGCCTCATCAGTGAGGAACAGAAGTTAGATTGGTTACAGGATTAGTGGACTCGGTTTTCAAACAACCAGCTTCCTCCACCTCAAACTCCACACTCCGAGAAAAACACTTTTACACACAGACAAAAGTTACAGAAACCATAACCATCAGTACACCGTTAAGTGTACAGTTAATCAGCAATAACAGTTCAAACATGGTCACCTCATCTGTCTGCATTCAGCAGTTCTGCCTAATGCTAATAACAACATTAAACTGAAAGCCTTTAATTATTATATCAAACAAACATTCACTGAGTTCAGGATCACTGGATTCTGTCACTACAAACTTAAAGGAAACATTTATGTTTGAGAAGCAAACATCAGAACAAAGAGATAATAAATCTCTTTGATAAATCCGACAGAAGTCAGATCTTTGTGTAGAAGTTTGCTCTGCCAGATTTGTTAGTTTATCTGCAGGAACGCACGTGGTAAAAATGATTGTGGTGGAGATGCCTATGACAGGCTAAACTGGACAAACGCAAACACTTAGCAGGTTAAGGTGAATGATAGTGTTAGCTTGATTGGTTTGTGACCGGAAGTGACATCATCAGTGAGCCGCCATGGTGGAATGAGACCGTTTATTAATCATGCTCTGATCTTCATCCAAATCATCCAAAGACAGGTGGAAACTTTTCTTATCAGGCCCCCATTGAAGTGGGCGGGGTTCTGACAAGAAGAGTTTCCACCTGTCATCTTTCTGGATGGGTTATGTGAGTGAACATGGTCCTCTGCTGGCAGAATGTAGGGATCTACAGACGCTCCATCTACCTGCAGAGAGGGTCTGTTGGCAGGCGGAGGCAGTGTCCAAAACATAAATCAATAAATATTTTAGTTTTTAAATACTTAAGTGCACTTGATTCATCTAAGAGTTCACCTGCATTTTGTTTATAATATGTGAGACAGGTGAGTGCAGAGGTTTAGTGCTAATCACAGACACATTCATGAGTCTTCAGGGTTTCTGTGAGCTGGACAACACGCTCCATTCATCCAGCAGCTGCAGCGCTAGCCGAGCGCTGACAGCGGTGGGAACCAGAGAGCTGCAGCTCAGGAGGAGAGAGATGCAGTCTGTTTGTTTCCTGCTTCCTCACAGACCCACAGCAACATGTAAATCCACCAGCAGGAGAGCTCCACCCACATTTATCAGAAATCACACAGACTTCTTTCCGGATACAAATAATTACCTGCATGTGTAACAGTCTGTTATTAACTGCTTCAAAACAGCAGACCAATAAATACATTTAACAGCTGGAATAGCTGACTGACAAAACCCCAAACAGCAGCAAACAGCAGAACTGAGTGAGACAGATGCCGGCTCTGGGAGGGTTTATGTCACATTATTAAAAAAATAAATAAAAAATACTCGACTCCAGGGAAAAAAATAAAAATAAACCCACAATGCCTAATGAACAAAACTCTGAATCACTAAATATTCAGGTGCAGACAGACTCAACATTTTGTAATGAAGACAGCAAACATAACAAAGCTGCTTCATCACCTCAGCGGAAAAAACTCCAGCCACAACCAGCACCAGAAAGATTTAATGAGAACTATTAATATTCACCAATGAACAAAAGAAAAATGATCAAAATATCAAAAATATCGATTCTGAGTCCCAAGAGTCAAAGTTAATATGAGATGTGTGGCCTACTTTAGTTTGCCAATGATAATAAATAAATTACTGACATAGCAAAATAAATGCGTGAAACTGAGTCTGTCATCTTTCCAGAATCTTTATCCCTGTGACCCCTGACCCTTCAGTACCTGATGCAGGAACTCAGTATTTTTGATTTTACAATCTGGATGTATGTAGTGTGAAGATGCAGCTTCTTCAGAGATGGAAGGATCCAAAATACCAGTAATGTAAATTCATAAAGACTTTCAGACTTCTTGTTTTAGGTCATTATGGAGCCATAATCACGTAATCAGCTGATCAATACAGCTTAGTGGGAAATCACTGAGTTGCTAGAGAGAACAACAAGCATACAAAAACAGAATAATAAAAGTCCGACATGGAGCGAACTCACTGCTGCCCTGATCATCAACGTGCTAGAAAAAGGAGAGAACCGTCCGAGTTTAAACCGAAGCTCTCTGGATTCTGGAAGTCACTCTGACCACTTGGTGATCAACAATTGTTAAGATTAATCAGATTGTCAATCAGATTAATGAGTAAAGAAACTCGTTCCACTGCAGGCCTGATCTGCTCTGACTCAGCATTAGGGCTGCCACGATTAGTCGACTAGTCACGATTACGTCGACTATCAAAATCGTCGACGACTGATTTAATAGTCGACACGTCGTTTGAAGCTTTGTAAGATCACAAAAGACGCAGGAATAAGTAGTAGGATTTAAGAGTGTAATAACGGACTGAAACAGAAGATGGCAGCACTGCATGTACAAGGATGCCAGCTGCCGTTAAACCCCGAAGAAGAAGAAGCTCTGTCCCAGAATTCATAGCGCAGCCCAGCTCAGTTTCCAACAATGGTGGCAGCTAGTTAGTTTCTGGGTCACAAAATAAACGTTTAACATATTTTCAGGCGAGAATGTAGCTGTGTAAACTTCAAACATCTGCTCAGTTTATCAAGACACCACATATTTTCAAAAGCGCTCCGACGTTTTCGGAGACGTCTGTTACCCACTAGCTCGATAGCTAGCCGGGGACAAGGCTCACTAGAGCCGGTGAGAACACCGGACTCCCGGCAAATCGTTTTCAAACCCACCGCCATCTTTCACTAACTCAGGTTAAATATATATAAATCACTTAGAGAACTTAAAAATGTTATTGTTTGGGTTTTTTTTTGGTTTTTTTTATTTGTTCCTGAGTAAATCGGTTTGGCTGAGATTAAAGTTATAGTTTTTACACAGCTGAATAAACGTCAAGAAGACAGCTGATTATCAGAAGTGTGAGATGCTCGAGAATTTACTGCGGTGTCCTGTTATATTTTAGATAGCAAGGTGTTTATTAAACCTCACCGAAACAATCTGCAAATTTCATTAAAATTTAATAAACTATCCGTAAACACTTAAAGCTGTAAGCTAATGATAGTTATATAAGAGCAGATGCATGCTGGTGCAATAAGCTGTACGTTTTACGTCCAATGGATCCATGATCTGATTAGTCGACTAATCGCAAAAATAATTGGTGACTAGTCGACTATCAAAATAATCGTTTGTGGCAGCCCTACTCAGCAGCCTCAGCAGAGTCCTGGATCTGAGTCCAGCAGATTCCCACTAGACCAGCATCACTCTGAGATCACCCTGATAACACCAACCCTGTTGGAGAGCCCAGCAATCATGACTCAGCTGAGCACAGGTGGAGCTGCAGGTGGAAACCCTCCCCCCAAATACCAGATTACTCAGTCTGATGAGGTTCAAAGTGGCCCCACTTAATGAAGCGGACCACCGAGCCCAGGAGGAGGATTACAGATCAGAGCTGACTCACAGATAGATACACACACACACACACACACACATATATGTGCAGAGGTTCAGTCAGAAATCTGCGTCTGACTGATTCTAATCTGAAACATACGCTCACGCTGTCCTCGGAGCAGAGCTGCGACTAACGAGCTGTAATTAATCTCAGCTAATCCCAGCATGCACAGCAGAAGACGACGACTTCTTCTGAGTGAGTCTCCATCATTCAATCCAACACTCCTCCTCTGCAGGGTGGCAGGGGGGTGGGGTTGCATGGTGCCTGTCCTCGCTGGCTTTGGGTGATCACATCTAAACACAGTGGCAGTTTCTCAGACAGGGGTTAAAAAGAGAGGTTACAGCAGAATGTGGAGGATGTAGAAAAGTGCTGCTGTCAGAAATGTTCACATGACTGAACTTCACTGTTTGTAAAACAATATTAAACATGACCGACTGAAAGCTGAATGAACTTCAGGGTTACGCCTGCACGTGTGTTGTTATTTAGTTTTTACTTTTCAGTTTTGGTTCCATTCCAGAGATGTCTTGATTTTTTTGGTTTATATTTTGATAGTTTCTGTTAATTTTTACGATGTGATTGGTATTTGTAAGACTGAAAGAAAGCCGGTGCTCCTAATCTCAGGGGCAGCGATCTAAGCAGAGAAGCCCACCCTCCTCCTCCACCCTTTCTAAGCCAGCAGGGAGACATAATCTCTGCAGCGTGTCCTGGGGTGTCCTCCCCGATAAATGAAAAATAACACAGTGGAGGTGAACAGGAGGCGTGCTGGTCATATGATTTAGCCACTTCAACTGCCTCCTTTCAGTGTAGAGGAGCAGCAGCTGTACTCAGCAGCACGTACACATGGTCAAGCTTCACAGGTTTCACTGTTACTGCTGCAGGAACACAGACGCAGGAACAGGTGTGATGACAGGTGTGCACCTCTCTCCTGTCCTCTGAACATACCTACAGCCTGCCGTCATTATTTACAGTTAGCTTTTTAAAATCTAGCTGATCCAGCGTCCAGCCTGCAGGTGCTG
The DNA here is from genome assembly GCF_051167445.1 of Perissodus microlepis. NCBI lineage: Eukaryota > Metazoa > Chordata > Actinopteri > Cichliformes > Cichlidae > Perissodus > Perissodus microlepis. The sequence continues at coordinate 28,342,797 of NC_140467.1, read as the reverse complement.
CTGCAGCTCATTTCCCCCTTTTTTCTCCCAATTATGACGCCTTTCACACGAGGTTTTCATCCTGACACCAACATCTGTGACAACAACTGTCGCAGTCAGAGTTTGTGACGTCACATAAATTAAAAATGATGAAAGAAAAGTGTTTCAGTGACGCAAAACAACATGGAAACTTCCAAATGTGCTTTTTAGTTAGAAGCTATGGCTATATAAAAATGAACTGTGGAAATGTCCCATCAACACAATTTGAAGATGTAGGCTAACTTTAGTCTACAGAGTCTTATCTAACCTAACCTGCTAACTTCTCACAGATCCTGCTGTCACTTCCTCACAGTCCACATGAAATGTTGCTTCAGTTCAAACTGAAGGGTCCAAAAGTCAAAGTGAGTTTGGTGCAGAAGAGCTCTACAAAATAACGACAGTTAAAAGTACGTCTGGTGTCAGAGTCAAGGCCATCATTATCAGCAGCATGTAATAAAATGAAGTATCAACAGATTAAAGTTGGCTTCTGAGTTACTTTCTTCTAGTAACAGCATGAGGAAGAAGACTCACTGAACTCCAGCACAGAGAATAAAGCCGAGACCAAGATCACAAAACAAAACGTCCTCACATTTTAAAAGCTTTAACTCTCATCTCTCACAGAAAGATCTCAGAAAAAAAAGAACAAAAGTAAACTCATAACTTTCCCCCTGCTGTGAACGCTGACGTAAGAAGACACTTTTCTGCCTGATTACAGTGGTCCAGGAGACGGTACAGACTGAAGGACTACAGGTGGGACTACAGTGAGTTCTGCTGCAGGAGGAAGCTCATTTAGTCTTTGCGTCTCAGAATTCAGACAGCCTGATTGAGCAGAGGTTTCACTCAAGCTGAGGCGAGGTTAACAAGTTCATGAACATTCAAACAGGTTCCTGCTGAGTTAATAAAGAGTCACAGATTAGACTGGAAACAAAGCATCAGAGGATGAACGGAGCCTGGCCTGACTAAACCCACAACACTGCTGAATCCTACAATCCCCACAATGCATTAGAGTCTCTCTGCTTTTATTCTTTTTTTTTTAAATTTTGTTTTGTTTTCGTCTGGGCATTTTCTTCCTGTTGCTCATCAGCTGTTTTATGTTTTTATTCTCTCTCCCATTTCTGCCTGTCGGTTTATGATGCTGAAGAAAATTAAGTTGGAAGACAAACACAACAAATTTAATGATCTGACTGCATGTATGTGTGTGCGGTTTAAGGATGAAGACATTAGATAAGACAATGACTTCATCTCTGATTTTCTTTTGTTGCTTATTATAGAAAACGAGCTTTAATCATTAATCACTGACGTGCAGGTGAGCAGATGATGGGCTGTCAGTGATCTGAGTGATGAATCATCAATGAGTGTAATAATGCTGCTTTTCCAGGCTGATAACAGGTTCAAACAACCAGCAGAAAACCAGCTTCCGGTCTCGCTCTGAAGGTTTATTCAACCAGTGATAATGCCCTGATCACAGAAACCGTCCAGCACGGCCTCACAGACAGCCTGAGTTCTGTGAACCACTCTGAAATCCAACACGGGTCCCTTTTAACTCAAATCTGCGCCTCCTGCACCTGTCCGCTCAGCCGCACGCAAGACTCCTTTCAAAAATTAGCCATTTTACACTAAAGTGTGCACTCTGTGGAATTTCTGAGGTCAAATCTCTTTAGTTTGCGTTATCCAGGCTTTACCTGTTCCTCTCTTACATTCAGGCCAAATAACCACATATAGCTCCAACGTTACTTCACTCTCCACCCGCAGCGCCATGAACTAATGTTCCAACACTAAGTCCCAACAGGTGACTCATCTCTTTAAAATCTGAATAAACACCGTGATGTCTGGTTTGTGTGTCGGGTGTAACATAAATCATCCTCAGAGTTTAGTGCAGGTGAGTCCTGAGCGTCTAAAGGCGACGTAAGTGACGGGGTTCGGGCTGGAGCTGCTCCAGCAGGTGCGCGTCTGTTCCAGGTGAAAAGTAAACTCACCTTCGTGTACAGCTCGTTCACGGACATCGTGCCTCCCCGGTGGATCAAACTACACTAATAAGCTCCTCTTGTGTCCATTAATGATCCATTAGAGTCCCTCTGCGCTCCGGTTCGGTCCTAAACCAGCAGAGACTTTCCAGTGCGCATGCCCCGCAGCAGGTGTCTGGCCGAGTTTCGGTCACTTTGTTCGGTGTAGCGTCGGTCCGAAGAAGCGCGCTCCCGCTGCTGTTTCCTCCGGTAAAAACGAACCCTCGGGTACTTCAGGGTAAACTCAGAGCCGACGAAAAGGGTTCTAACCGGAAGAAGGATCCCGAAATCCAGAAAAACGGAAACGAAAAGCCTGAAGCGACCCGCAGGTGGAGGGAGGGAGGAGGCCGGTTCTTCCTGACAGCCGTGTTTTCCCCACACTGCCCGCTGATTGGCTGATCCCTGGCTCCAAGCCAGGTTTCAACCACACACACACATACATACACACACTACGCAGGGTGCTTCAACATGAGGCGTGGAGCCCCACAGAGGGTCCTGAGAGAAACCTGGAGGGTCCATTTAAAAAAAAAAAATTCCCAAGTTAACATTTTATTTGAATTTCTGTGAATACCATCCCTGTAAAAGTATCAACACTATGACAGCATCTCCAAAATTCACTGCCTGTCAGTCAGATCTGGTACAGATCTACAAGACTGATTCTGTTTGTGGATCCAGTGGAAATTGGCAGCAATTCCACTGCCTGTTTATTCCAGTATATAGAATTATTTGTATGGGTCTAAGTGAATGGAGCAAAACCGCTAAAATAATCACTCCCACCTGCTTCTCTAAACTAAAGTCCCACTTTTATTTCACTTATTGCAAATCCAGCATCAATCATCTGTATGAACTGTAATAAAACAACATATATGACTTTCAGTCTTTCTCACAGTAATTCAGAGCCATCTATGGAGCAGGAAGACCCCAGAGTGGGAAACCTCCAAGTTATGAGAAGTTCATTGGTAACATAAATACATAAAACAAAAACATACTTTTTTCTGCCTGCTCTCCAATATTCTTCCACTATTCACCAAACTTTGTATATATTATAATCAAATGACCTCTAAAACCCTAAAACTTCTTTTCTGTGATTAGCTGACACACCTTTGTGGGTGTGGCCACTTTAATGGTCAAACTTCTGTAATTCTTTAATGTTTCATCTAGTTGCAACCAAATCTGTTTATAAAGGTCAATATTCCAAATGCAAACTGCTGACCTTGTACCAGTTTTACCACTAAGGGATGCTAATTCAATAGTAAATAAAACAATATAAACAGCGATTAGTTGAATATAATAAAAAAACGTAAAAAATATAATTAAAAAACAAACAAAACGAAATTGGTGGTCTAAGTAAGCATTGCAAAATATTGGAATTGTGGTGCTGTCACAATAGCACCATCATTTGGTCGATAAGAGAACTACCCTCAGAGGAACTTTGATTTTGTATTTTTAATCTTTCTTTTGGTTTTTTTTGATTATCTTTTCATGAAGGCTTCAGAATGACAACCAGAATGTCAAACAATCAGCCACAAAGAGAAGACGAACAGACATGAAAGCAAACAGGCTGCACACTGTGAGAATTAATCATTTAACGCTCGTCCACGCCTCCTCACCTGACAGCATTCATCCAAACGTGTCGTCTCATTCTTTCCACACCTTAACCTCTTAAGCCCAAAGCCTAACTGATCTCCAGCCTTTTGCCCCCGTATCAGGGGGCGTTGGGGTTAAGAGGTTGGGCTTTGTTCCACTTCAACTCTTTGTGTTTAAATTGACCACAAAAACCGAATGCAGTGGAACCAGAAAGAGGCCAGACCAATCAAAAGTGCAATAATGAGGTGGGATGTAAATAAATCCTGTGTTAACACCTGGTGTGTACTTAAGAATTTTTATGTTTCTTTCTATTTTTAAATGCAAATCATGTACTTTATAAATCCATTTATTTTACAGTAGGAGCTACACTGTAGGCTGAAACCAGCAAACATGTCACACCAGCTGTAATCCTGTAACCTGTAACCTGTGTATGTCAGTTAGCCTGCAAAAAACACAAACACAAACAAAACACCATTAGACCTTATTTTGGGATAAAGCCTTCAAACCTCTGAAGCTTGTAGACTAAAGACTGTCTAGTTTTTATGTCTTGGTGATCACTGATGTGGAATTTCTGTTATTACTGTTAATTCAGTCTTTTAAATAACTGCCAGGAGGAATTTCCTAGACTGTGGCAAGAAGAAGCATCAGCCTGCACAGCTGCAGTTCCCCTAATGGCCACTTGAGACTCCAGCATTGAGTCAGTCCCCATAGTCTCCCATGTTAAAATGGTTGGCTTTACTGCAGAAATAACATGTTTACAGGCTGATACAGGAAACTGTTGACTTTGTGAAGACTGTTGGGTTTGATCTAATTATTACAGTTTGCTTTAATATGGTGGGGAGGGGTGGCTGTAGCGGCTAGCTGTCTGCTAGATAACAGGACCTCTGTGTTTGTGCTGTTGGAGGCAATTATCTGACCAATATCATGGCTGCTGTGAGGTTAATTATTGTCACAGATCGGCCAAATTCAAGGAATGTAACTTAGTGCTAACATGCTAACTAGCATTAGCTGGTCTGTTTGCACTCCACCACCTCATCTAAATGTGGTCACTCCAGAAACAAAAAACTAACACAGCAGGATTCAAAACCAAAGGGTGCCTAAAACCAGTCTGTGCGTGAGACTTTGTAGACATAAATCTAAAAATCTGAATCTGGAGAGAAATTATGTCCTGTTATTACAGATGAAGCTACACAGTAGCATAGAAAGTAAATGAGCTCCAGTCACATTATTAAAAATATAGTACTTTTGCTTAGATTATAGTAATACTTCATCACTGAAAGAGCACTACGCTCTAAACTGCTTCAACATTTTGGGTCTTTGTCAATGTGAATGTTTTGCTTCAGTGCAGTAAGACTATCCTGCTGCAGTATGGGAAATGTAGGATTTTTGGCTGCTTTCTTTGTGTCTCATTCAGGCCTCTAAGAATCCTTCAACTAACTAATTTATCCTTTTCTCTTCAGACGTGTTGATAAATCTCTCACAAACACAGTCAAACTAAAAAGTCTATCGAGCCAGAGAAGGATATTTGACCTTCATGCACCACCACCCATCACATTTATATTTCCTGTAATATCTCCTCACAGACATAAAATTTGAGAGTATAAAGCTGGTTTTACATAAAATGTTCTTATGTAAGTCAGACCTTTCCTTCTGATAACACATCAGTAAAGTGTGTCTGTTATCAGAGATGTTGTGTAATGCCGACAGGCTGATAGTGAACGTTATAGAGAATATTTTGTGTGAACATTAACCACAGATATGAGTTCTTACAGTGAGTACAGAGGCAATAACAGGTCCTTTACCTTGGAGTAGGGGTAATAATCTCCGCTCATCCTCTCCGGCTGATAAATAGATCCTCATGTGCTGAAATAAGCTGCATTAGATCCTGTGACAGTGATTGTGGGAACCAGCAGCTCCTCTCAGACCTGTCTGAGCACAGCTATTATTCTTACTCAGCTAATGAGTCCACTCCCAAACCACTCCTTCTGCTGGTATGAGGTGTTTACCTGCACATGAATCTGACAAGACGCCGGTCCACCCACAACAGGCTTTATCACGCTGCCACAGCCGTGAAGGCTGTGAAACACAGGCGTGAAAAAGAACAACAGAGAACTTCAACAGGCTGCACACGGAAGAAGAAATCTCACCACAGGCTGACAGTCCTGTGACTTTCATTAATGTTCCTGAACCTGTGCTCCTCTGACATCAGTGAAATATAATGTGGCACTAGCATTCATGTCACTGTTTTCCAGCTTTGTTTCATTCTGGGAACAGAGGAGCTGTGCACTATTAACAGTTCAAAATAATCTTTACTGGTGCTGCACAAATCACTGTTCAGTCCTGTGGTCAGTCTGTGCAACAGAGACACAGTTAGTTACACAAGAAAATGGACAGTATAAACATGTAAGCATTTTTTACTCTTTGACTCTACAAGCGTAGCTGTGCATGATTCAGAGCTTTGGATGAGCTGATTTCTTTCACCAGTTTTCGGGGGTGTGCTGAGGAACAGCAACAAGTGTTTCAAGCTTACTTCTTAGCAATTTGGCAGCTGCCATGTTACTTTCTGTGGGACCAGAAGCAACCATATTTAGAGGAAAGGGTGGAGTTTGAAGAAAAATTCACTGAGGTCAGAGATCAGGTGAGCAGTAGACTCATTTTGTCACAGACTTCTATTCAGTCAGACTCCTTTTTTACTCCTTTTTCCTGCATAGTAGGAGGAATGCAATGCTTCACTTTACTGACCTATATGCTGTGTCCATCTTTGATATACAGTTTATGTTTGGTTTACAAACACAATCAGGTGAAACAAAGATGAACTGAAATAAATGAAAATATTGAGTTAAATATGTTATTCAGGTGAGTTCAGGCATGCAGAGACCGTTTTTTTAAAGTCAATTTGAACTTCAGGTGATTGTTTTGCTATTTCTCAGCATTCTTAAAAAAAAAAACAACCCAAAAAACCACTGTGGTCATGCTGAGGTGTTCATGTTATTCTGTCCATCCCACCTCCAGCTATGATGTAATGATGAAATGATGCAGAGTTTATTTGTGCTTGCACAAGTTTACCCATGAAAACCTCAGCATGTGTCAGAGTGTGTTAGTGTGACATTTCCTTAAGATGATGATTGAAAAACTTTATTAACACAAGCTGCAACAGTATGTTGTTAGTAACAGACTCTAGTGTACATTAAATACTCATTAACTTCTCCAATTAGTGATTTGTAACAATGATGTAAGCATATGCAAAGTGACAGCATTACAGTAGGGCCGGATTAAACACTAAGCATGGCCCCGGGCAAAGAGATGGTTTTGGGCCCCGCATAAAGGGAACGTTAAAGGAAAACTAGTGTGAACGATTCTTTGACTGACTTAATGGAGTCAGGCTTAGGATCTTAGGATTGAGACATTTTCATAGTGTGTAATCCAAACAACACAGCAGATTATTAATGACAAATATATGAAAAAGAGGCCAGGTACAAACTCCGCCAGAAGAGCAGGTCACATGTCTACCAAAGGTAATGCAAAAGCCATTTGGGGCGATCTTCAAAAAACAGTCAAATAGTTTTATCCATTTATTCTGCTTAAACCTCCCATCCTACCTGAATATAGTCATGTGGGATGAGGTTCGAATAAAATAAGCGCTTTATAACGAAGAACCAATATGCTGCTAATAAACAGAAAAAGAAGGGTGAGTATGTGCACCTTCATGTTAAGTGTTACCTGTTCATTAAATACATTAAAGACGTGATGCTTGCTGAGCTGGGAGCTTCATCCGGAGAGTCTTCTGTCAGCAGCTTGCAGTGATGTTCATAAAGAAGAGTCATTTATAATTATTAGAGATGGTTTACAGTGAGTCACCCAGTTACATCAAACTGCTGCTGTTGCTTATTTTCTTTTTACCACATGACGATTCTTTCACAATAAAAACCTGAGATGTTTTGTAATGTGGCTCTCTTCCCTCTCCTTCAGTAAATATTACCCAACAGAGAGTGTGAATCACAAACAGGCTCCTCTGACATCACCCACCCCATCAGTCACTTCACAGTGAAGCATTTAAAGGGCAAACCAAAGCAGCATAACTCTGTCACCTGCTTCAGGTGTTTATTATCATGATATAAATACAACTGCTTCAGAGAACCGCTGTTATTAATACCAACATGAGCTTAGATACTTAAGTGTTATTTTTCTGTATTCCAAACTTTTTTCAGCTGTGATTCAATTTCTTTAAATTTAAATAGTCTGAACAGTTTCACAGAAACATAACCAGACTAAAACTTCTCTTGAAATCACTCTTTTTAATGAATTTTGTGTGTTAAATAAAAGAGAAACATCCAAACAAAATACATGTGGAGGAAACCTGATACACACCCCGCCCCCCAATTAAACTGTGGAGGTTCAGTAGTCTGTAAGCCGGGTCTGGGGTGCAGACCTGGAGACCTCCACTCTCCTAAAAGGGTGGGTGCCAGCACTGTGGGACATAAATCTGGACAGTATGTGCTCTTTCTTGGCGCTGAGGAGCTGCTCCAGCAACAGGCCCTGCTGGTGCTCCCGCTGCTCCTGAGCCTTCAGCTCTGAGTGGAGCTGCTGCTGCTGCTGCATCTGAGCACGGAGGTCGGCTTGGTATGCCCCAGCTGCCTGCTTCTGCCTGCGGGACGGACAGACAGTAAGTCAGACACACGGATATCAGACACACGGACAGCACTCGGCCGTTTGCTGACCTACCGTCTCTTCTCCTCCTCCTCCTTCTGATTCTCCTCCTCAATAACTCGCTCCAGCTCCTCACACTCCTTTTTCACCTGGGCTTGTTTCTGCAGATTAGCATACACTGGAGTGCACAGACACACACACACACACACTAAGTGAGCATTTAAACCATGAAACGATTAAAGAATTCAAACCGAAGTATAAAAACTGCCTCACATTTGTTCTGGATCTGCAGGTGCTGCGCCTCCATCACCTCCTCTATCAGCCTCTTCCTGGCCTCCCTCTCCAGCCGGCTCTTCTCCTCTCGTTTAGCCCAGACCTCCTTCAGCTGCTCCTCTATCAGCTGCTCCATCTCCTCCTCCTCTTTCCTCTGTCTCTGCAGCTGCTCGAACAGATACTCTCGGTACCTGCGCTGCTCCTCACGCAGCTCCGCCTGAATGCACACACACACACACACACACACACACACACACACACACACACACACAAGCATGCACGCGGTAAATCAGATGAGTGCGTTCTCGTGTTCATTCACAAGTGAAAACCTTTCTCTTCGCTGTTGAAAACTGCAAATGCTGTTCTTCATCTTTTATCTGAATTTCTCGATTCTTATCACCTCACAAGAAATACGTTTTATTTACATTTGTTCCAATTTTGAAACATTAATTTAATCTTTACTCTGTGTTAGACCATACTGATTAACTTCAGCCTATAGACAGCTTTAGGTCCTTAGTAAATGTCTGACCTGCTTCATCAATGTTCACTCTTGTGTCAGCTACAGCTGACTGCAGTGCTCAGAGGCCCCCTGCTGGCCTGAATGAGGAAGTGCACTCACTGTGGCTAACACTGCCTGAATATTTTCATTCTTCCACTGAAGTCGTTTGAATTTGTCTGAGAGGATCAGTGCTAAGAATCAGTCTGTCACTGAACCATAGAAGGAACAGCACAGAAAACTCATCCACCAATCAAATAATGTTCATTCATCTTCTGAGTGCTGTTCCTGAAGTTCAGGTCTCAGGAGCAGTAGTCAGATCCCCCAGACCTCTGCAGTGTGTCCTGTGTCTGCACTGAGGCCTCCTCCCAGCAGGAGATCGAACACTTAAACCCGGTCGTGTCTGAGCCTCCTCATTCCACCTCAGCCTGATTCTTTTGATGCAGATGAACAGCTCTCAGCTTCATTCTTCTGGTCTCTACCCAGAGCTCGTGGTCAGCTTTACTTTTACACTCAGTTCTCTCTTATTACCAAAGCAGTCCATCATAGCATCCACCTGCAATCTGCTGCGCCGTCCTTCTCTCACTGAAGAACAGGAGCAGAGACACTTATAGCACAGTGCTCTCTGACCTTTTACAGCTGAACACATGACCTCAGACATGTTAATGCTATTTCCTGCCATAGTGCTAGTTTGAGGCCATCCCTTAATCAGATCAGCAGAACTACATAATCTGCACAACAAAAAGAAGTGGTTCACAAACTCAGTGATAAAAAGCGCCCTGACTGAAGTCCAACAGCCACCAATCTAAGTCTGTGAGCATCCTCGAGAGGACACAGATCTCATCTTGTGTTAAACCCCAGTGTTACAAACAAGAGAACAATCATTTATAGAATTGATTTTACATTTCCTGGCTCAATCCGGCCTTGACGTTCAGGTTCTCTTACCTTCCTCTGAGCAGCTCCTTGTTTCTCATCTATTTCCTGCTTGAGCAGTGCCTGCAGGATGCTCATGTCCAGCTCCAGCTCCTCGCGCTGTTCCCGGGCCAGGCGCTTCATCTTCAGCCTTAAACCATGGTCCAGCAGCCGCCGCTGGCCCTGCTTTGCCCGGAGCTTCTGCTGCTGCTCCCGCTGCTCCTGCAGGAGGCTCGTCTGCCGCTGCTGCGCCTGCACGCCACACAGTTATCATACACTCAGTTACCACGTCTGCCGAATGTGCAAAAGGTGAATGTGTCACTGGTCTAGGTTGGAACTGTAGACAGTGTTATGTTCAAAAGGAGTGTGGAATATGAACAGGAGGCTCCTGGGCATGCTCAGAATGACCCTTTAAATCATCTTTCAGGCACCAGAATGATCTGCAGTGGTTGTGTGTGTTTGTGAGCTGTGTCTCCCCCTTGTATGTGATTTGAGATGAGTGCGACTGTAATGACTGAGGAACAGACCAGAAGCCGGGCCTCCTCTTCTTTCAGCTCCCTCTCCCGCTGCCTCTGCTGCTCGGCCGCCTCCATCTGCCTGCACAGGATGCTGCGCTGCTCCTCGTTCCTGTGTCGCTGGTTCTGGGCTCGAGCGCTCTCCTGCTCCTCTTTGGCTCGCCCATCACCCGCCCACAGTTCAGAGAAGAGCAGGTCCTCCTCCTGCTGCCGCCGCTGTTGCGCCTGCCGGCTCCTCACCTGAGCGGCTCGCTCCTGGCACACCTGCTGCTCCGTGAGCCTGCTGCAGATGCTGCGCAGCTCCTCGCACTGCTCCCTGAGCACAGCAGTAACCACACAGCTGAGACTATTCATTAAAAATTAAAAGGATTTTCTGATGTTGGTTACAGGACTGCATCAGCATTTTAAAGTCTAACTTTCTGAACTTGTTTTTAAGCAGCTTCAGTTCAGGTAGGCCAAACTAGCTTCCTGCCTCGAGTTGTGCTCCCGTTTAACTTGTTCCAGTGTGAATCAGTAGTTTGAAATGAATTCCTTCAGAGGAGTTCACTGGCTCTAATATTAATGATTTATCTTGGGAATGTTTGTAACTGAGATGAATATTTGTAACTGTAACTGTGGATGTTTAGGTGGAGGGTGCAGGGTACCTAAACTGCTGCTCCAGTTTCTCAGACACCAGCTGCTGTCGCTCGCTCTCTCTCTTGTGCCTCAGCGCTTTGGCTTTCTCTCTCATCTTTGCCTGTTTCTCTAATGTTGTCTCCTTTTTCTCCTCCATCTCCTGCAGGAGCTGCTGCTCCTCCACCTCCAGCAGCTCTGCCAGCCTGAGGACACGATTGGGTGAGAAAGATGTCACAGCAAGCACAGACTGTAAATACTGTATCCCACCATCCACTCAGCACCCTCCTCTGTCACACCAACCCTCTGCATGTCCTCCTTCACTACATCCATGAACCTCCTCTGAGGTTTTCCTCTCCTCCACTCTGCCTGCACTTTCTTCTTCACATCTTGTGCACCCTTGTACATTGGATGGTTGACCCCAGATATTTAAACTCATCCACCTTCATCTGCTGCTTGCATGTTTATCTTTCCACCTGTGTGCTTATTCCTCTACTCTCCAGTTCTTCTCTTATCTCCACGCTCTCCTCCGCATGCTCTCTACTCTCACTACAGCCGAGGATTAAAACTATGATGCATTATTTTTCTGAGCTTTAATAATCTCTGATTTTAGGTGGGATACTGGATGATGAAAACCGGTAAAAAGTCACTTGATTAGCAGGTACTAAGGTTACATGTGTGTTGTGTAATCAGAGTATAAAGTAATCTGAGTACTAAAGGTGCTGTGGGTGGACTTTGTCATCAAACCTGCGTCTCCTCTGCTCGACGTCAGTCTCGTGCTGGCTCACGGCGGCTTGGACTCCCCTCTCCACGGCTCCTTTCAGGAATCGCTGCTCCGTGTCTTTCAGCCATGACGTCTTGATGTTGCAGCTCTGTTGGTACTTGGAGAACTCCAGCACTTTGTCTCGGGCCGCGTCCTGCCTCTGCCTCTGCAGCATCAGCTGCTCTGCAGGCCTCAGAGCAGGAGGCCGGGCTCTCTGAGACACCACACAGATCCAGAACAACAACCACACAGACAGAAACTGACATCAGTAACACTGCAGTACTGTGAGGAGTAGTATTCATATTTTCTACTCCACCATCGAGAGCCTTCTGACCTACTGCTGCACACTCTGGTTCAACTGCTGCACTTTGGAGGACAAGAGGAAACTGCAGCGGGTGGTGAGGGCAGCAGAGCTGGCAATTGGCACTTCACTAACCCCCCTCAGAGACATTTATCCTGGCAGACTTCAGAAGAAAGCCAGCATCATCCTCAAAGACCCCTCGCAACCTGGACACTCACTCCCACTTACTTACACTATTGTGTATTTCACACGGAGAGATGCCAAACTGCCTTTCATTGTTCTTGTAACAGTGACAATAAAGAGCTATTCTATTCTATTCTATTTTAATCTAATCTATTCTATTCACTGTAACTCACAAACATATCTTACTCCACTACTCCTGTTTAGTTACGTTGCAGGTTAATACTGAAGCAACAGCAACTATAATACTTTATAGATTTACTCTGAAATAGGACACTTTGCATAGTAAATGGTAAATGGGCTGGTGATTATGTAGCACTTTCTTCTCTAAGAGATCACTCACAGCGCTTATACAACTTGCCTCATTCACCCATTCACACAAGCACTTTTTTCTATGCTCTTTTTAAGTGCTTTCTATCTGACTCACACACATTCATACTGATGGATGCATCTGAGAGCAACTTGGGGTTAGTATCTTGCCCAGTGATATTAAGCATGCAGACTGGAGCACACAGGGTCGAACCACCAACCTTCTAGTTATGCAATATTTTCACTTATACCTCATAGTATTATTTTTAATTTTACTCACAGTAGAGTACTTTTACACTGGAGTATTTATACTTTCAATGCATGTATATTTTTTTAGCGTACTCGTAACAGATTTTACAGTATTCTTACTTTCATTTGTATGAGCCTACCTTCACACTGCAGAAATTGTACTTTTACTTAACAGCAGTATAAGTGCTATTACTTTAAATGTTGCCTTTACACCGCTGCATTCTTTTGTACTTTTACCCTGCAGTAAATTTACCTATTTACCTTACTATTATGGACCATTTTTACTAAAGGCGTGGTGCTGCTTCTTTGTTGGTGTCCCTCTTACCACAGCCACAGAGTGGGGCGTGGGTCCGGTGATCTCCCTGCACCTCGTTCTCCTCTGACTGAGCAGCATCCCGCGGGGTTGGGCTCTTGGTGTCCGGGGCTCTGCCTCTGCTCTCCGGTTCACGACTCTTCGTTTCAGCTCCGTAAGTCTTAGTAAAAAGTTAAAACACAGAGGAGACCTTCGCTTTCCGTTACCATGGAAGCAACAAACAGAGAAGACGTTGGTCACAGCTCAGTGTATGCGCATGCGTCACCGCAGCCGACATGCTGCTCCGGTGCGTCAGCGTGGCCGCCGTATTTCTCCGGGGCTGCCGCGCCCCCTAAAGCACGAGAGTGTAACGTGCAGGGGCGATTCTAGGATCAGAGCTTTGGGGGTGCTGAGCACCCAAAGAGCTGCCCAGCCAGGCAAGATAAACTTTACTCGTCACGATCAGACTTCTTCCCCATCTCTGTCAGTCCCTGCATCCTTAAACGTCTCCAGTTGTCCCAAGTTCCCTCTGACTGTCTCCTTGGTGCATTTAAACCCCTGTTCCTCCCTGTCCTGTCGTCTGTTGTCTTTGTCAGTCATCAAAATTTTACCATCTCTGTGCAAGTCTGCAAATTTCTTTATTAAATCATAAGATTCTTAAATTCATCAAGTCTCTCTGTGCCTGGGTCCTCGTCACAAAACATGACATCACTGTTTTGTACATTTTAACACAATTTAATCCCACAATTGTGAAAGAAAAGCAAAACACTATTTTAAAAGTCTGTAACAAAACCATCAAATCAGATAAAGGTTATTTAAATGCTGCAAACGAAAAATGGATTGGAATAAAAAAAACAAACATATTCTAACCTTAATTACTGCAGGAGAATAATGAATGATGCTCATAGTGAGTAAGAAGTAAACTGAGTGCATTTTTTGTCAGAGATTCACTTTGAATGTGTATGTATAATACAATACACTCAATACACAAAAAATACACAAAATACACTCAAAAAATAGAGTCCTTGAAATGTACAAATGTACAAAATATTGATTTAAAAAAATGATGAAAATGGAGGCAACTTTGCCTATGGTACAATGTATGAAAAGATCTTTACTGCAGATACTAATATGGCTCTGCAGATTTTTTCTTTTCTTTTAACCTATGTGGCCTCACCTTCAGGTTGGCAAATCTGTCTATCATTTTTTGGTGATCAACTCTCTCAAGCAGTTTAACAGTTTCTGTTGTGCCTGTCACTGTTCCCTGTTTCTTCCTGACCTTGTACTTTCTCCTCATGTTCCCCTCTTTCCTCTCTCCCTCTTTGGACTGACAATCATACACAAATAGATTGTATTCAATTAGATGAAAATATTACATTAATATGAAAAAAAGTTATTATTAAGATCACTAATAAAAAGTACTCTCTCGGTGTACTTTCAATCAAAAGGCAAATAACCAAACCACATGTACATCTAATAAAAGATATAAATATTGAAACACTGATCCAACATTATTCTTGATTGATGGATCATTTGTTCTTTCATTTTTACCTGAATGTTGTTCCTGGGTTTAATATCGGCACATGCACATATAAGCAGCTTCTCTCATTCCATTTCAAACAGGACAGTGGCAACAACAGTAGGCTAAAACAATTTTAAGTTTTAGATTTTAAATAGGCTGCATAATTTTCAATGGGAGCAACAGGACGGTCAGCTAGAAAGAAACATGGTGTGACTCCTACCTAACTATATAAAGAGTAACTGAAGGTTAAATGCAGCTAATATGTCCTGTTTTAAGCCAGGCACTTACACCTCCGCTCCACTGCATCTCAGCCACCATCCTCTGGCAGCAAGGGTGCTAGAGCCAGAGTAGGGGAGAGGCGAGCTGGAACAAACCATTTTGGGGGGGGGGTATCTATACTACTTTTGTTAAAATGTTATGTCTCAACCAAGTACTGTATGCTTTTTATATTTTTAGAAGTGTGTCACACTTCAGCAAATATTGTCAAAAAAGTAAGAAATCTTTGGGGGTGCTTTTATTCATTTTGGGGGTGCTGAAGCTCGTGTGAAGTTTTGGAGGTTTTTTTTGTAAGTTCTTTTTATTTAAAACGTTTTTTTTTAAGTGAAAAAGGGGTTTTAAATCATAGTATAGTAATTATAGCACAAAGTTTGGTTTGTTTCAAAGTCTGACTTAATGCGATCGTTCAGATCGTTCTGCCTCCTCTCTGCACACCCACGAACGACCCTCTGCAGGTCGGCAGCGACACTAAACTTTATTTGTTACTGTGAGTCACCTCAGCCCCGTTTAACACTTTTGATACTAAGGTAATTTAGATGATTTAGGATGAGTCGACACAGTGAAATATGTGGTGATATATGTCACTTCCATCATCTTTCATCAGTGACTTAAATTAAAACCCTCATCTTGTTTTTCTTTGCCTGACATGATCCACAGTCAGCTTTGTTTAGTGAAAAAAATTTATGAAACATTTTCATAAACTATTATTCAATACTGGAAAGTTCAGTAAACTTTCCTTGAAATTAGGTTTAATCCCCTTTAAAATGTGATGTGTAGAAAAATGCTGTCTTTAGTTTTAAGAGTAATGCACAGGAACATCTCTATGTTTCAGCAATTATACAATTCTTCTAAGTCCATAGCCTGAAATCACAGCCAAATACGGTGTTCACAAGAATGAACTTTTAGAACTTACAGATAGGCCTGTGTGCCACAAAACATTACTGCAAAGATGAGAACACTTCACTCTGAGTGACATTTAACAATACACTGACTTGTTTTTCAGCTTCACTCATAGGCAGGATGTTTTTAATTTTAGTGATACTGATCAGACAAGAGGAAGCAGTCCAGGTTGGAGGTTCAATTAAAGCACTTAAGTAAGTAAATGTACACAGTGGTCCTATCAACGCACTCATTCAAGACAGTGAACGTGGACAATATGTCCTCATTTTCTTAACAAAAACTCATTGTTACACACAGGTGCAACATAAAAGTGATGCACGTAAACTGATTTGTACGTTTATCATTTCATGTTCTCTTTAAAATCCACCTAGTCAACAGTAAACAGCTGGCGGTTAGCTTTAGGGTTGGGTGTGACTTAAGTCACAAGGTAAAAAAGGGAGATTTTCAGAAACTAGAACTTTGATTTTAAACTGAGTCTAAGATATTTTGGCAACTTCTATTTGAGTTTAATAAACCCAACCACTTCCTCTAAACCTATCAAATACCTGGTGGATGTGAAAAGGTTATTTACGCAATCATATACTGATATATGACCCTGGGAAACATAGTCATGATTGCATTCACATTCAACTTAACCCAAAGAAATGGGTTAGGTGCTTCTTTTGCGGTACGGACTCCTTCTGACATTTCTTTGGAGGTGGAGGAACACCAAAGTAATTGCTTAAAGGAGCTTGCTTCTTCGACATCTTTAAGAATTCTAATTCTAATCCTGGTCCTAATCCTAGTCCTCCTCCAGAAAATCTTATGTACGCAAACGCGTGTTGCAACTTCTTATCTGGTGGGCGTCTTTTATTTTGACAGCGCATGTGCACCTGCGGACCACTTATGTGCACCCCTGTCTATAACTACCTAAGTTATTTAAAAATGATTATCATTTAATTTACCCCCCTTTCCCAGCATCTTCACACTAATAACCCTGCACTTTGAAAAATTACCTGCAGGTGTGTCAAACATCAGTTTTTCTGTAAATTGGCCATATAAGCAGGTTTGATTATTGATTCAAAACAGCAGAAACAGAAAAAAAAACTCTTCAGTCCAACTCCAGACTTGTTTTATCGACTGCCTGATTTACACTGTTTTAAGTTTTGTGCGTTTACATTTAATAGTAACTTATATTTGTATCTGTTCATCACCCTGTGTGGCACCTGAGGGTCCAGGCCACCGGTCAGAAGAAACCCAACTGATCCTTCTCCTGGAACCCTGAACTGGACATTAGTGTGGTTATTAGAGTAAAACAGTGAACATCATCCTGAGCTGCACTTTGGTTTCTTAGCAAGCGTTATCACTCGTAGCTGAAATGAGCTGTAATCCGATAAGAGCATCTCAGTGAGGTTGTCATGGTAACTCAATGGCAGCAGCAGTGACGTTCAGGTGGGACCCTTCTGTGTGGATTCTCGATGTTTTTCCCTGTGCTTGTCCTGGTTCCTTCCGGAGCTCCAGTTGCTCCTGCATTGAAGGTCGTGCTGGGTCACTGCTGCCGGTGTGAATCCAGGATACACTCAAAAAAATGAACTCAGCCTATCTCTGCTTTTACTAAAGTAGATTTTGTTGTTTGTTCTTAATAAACTCGATTTTGCAAAAATTCTTAAAGTGTTTGTGCAAATTTAATGAAATGTTGTTACTTTTTGTTGTTACACAAAGTCATTGAACTGTGTCAACGTAACATTGTTGAGTAAATTCACAGGTTTGTCCCTCTGCACATACTGCTGCGTGCAGAGCCCGCCTAAGTAAGGGCCAATGCGCATGCGCAACACCCTCTTTCTCAAGCTTGCTTTTTCTTCGCCATGTGGACTGGTTCAGCCGCATTTTTGTCCAAAAATCAGGTAAGAAGTCATTTTTCTTGTAAAGCCCGTCTACATATATATGTTCACACGTCAGTTAATGTCGCAAGTGCTACTAAGAAAAGAGTACAGGCAGGGTTTTGCCCGGTAAAGGTTTGCTAACGTGGACTTGCTGCACGTGAGTTTCCAAATGATTTTGGAGGGGACTCCATTGCAATAGCAAAGCTCTGTTTTCAGCCCAAATGTAGTGTAGCGCTAGCGTCGGTATGCGTCGGTACAGGCAGCGCATTCGGTCCGGCACGCACTTTCGCGCCGAGTTTATACTCGGACGCCTGACTGCGTTGCACTTTAGCCAACAACAGTGGAGAAGCGCTCCTCGCTAGCAGACAGGTTAGGGTGTATTTTCTGTCTAATATTTCAGCTTACGTTTTGATGTAGCTTGCAGAAAGCATTTAGTAAGCTGGTGTAAGATGAACTGCATTAATGTTGTACAATGTCCATGGGATTTCTCACTCGACTTTTAATGTCAGATTACACACACATTTACACAATATGCAGTGGTGATGATGTAGATCAATAAATTCATTGTTGTAGCATACAATATTAAAAATAAAACTGATTAATATGAAACATTAACAATGTGCAAATTATTTAGTTTTTTCAGGGACAGTGTAATGAAAATGTCTTTTGTGCTTCTCCCCCAGATACGTTGATGTGGCAGTGCAAATTGTGCAAAAAAGTGGTGTCATCACGAGCTCTGTTATTAAAACACTACAGGTTAGTTCATAGTAGACAGCAGTATCCATGTGCCTATTCTGATTGTGTCTGTGTTTTCAAAACATGGAATGCTCTACATAGCCACTTAAGCAGATCACATACCCAAAGAACTCTAGACGAGTCTGTGAGTTTGGCAACATTTAACTGCCATTTGTGTTCCTGCTGCAACATAGCTTCAGAGCAGGAGTATTTTTCTCACATTAACAACCATCTAAAATGTAACGAGACTGTGCATTGCATGTTTGAGGGTTGTTCTTTCAAAACAAATATCTATGGTACATTCAAGTCTCATCGAAATAGGAAACACAATCCTTATACCTTAAAAGACTTTAAAATCGGTATTGCTAACACTATTGTAGGCCAAACATCAGCTGATGACAGTACAGACACTATTATAGAAGAGGACATAAGTGCAAATATTGATCACGATACAACTACAAGTGAGACTGAAGATTTGGCAAATGTAATAGAACTTAATTTTAACCCGAGAGAGTCAGGAAGAAGAAAGGTTGGTGCTGCTTTCAGTGAGTTCAAGAAGAAGAACAACGATGAAACCATCAAAGCAAAAATGGCCCAAACCTTTCCTCACCGGAGGCAAGAAATTCTTCAGGACATGCCCTTCGTAGCTGACTTTAAAAGCCGATGGCCAGCTCTTTTTTCTCCACGTGAGGTAACTGAATCAGTTGATCTGCAAATGCACTCTACATGCAATATTTTAAACCCATCACGCTAAACATTTGTTTATTTTACAGATAAATGCTGAATTCCAGCGCATCACTACGGTCCCGCTAACATCCACATTTATGGCACAGCTGGACAACAACACAACCAAACTGACCAGTCTTCAGAAACAAGGGAGGAACATCTGGACGCAAGATCACAGAAATCATGGCTGCAATTGATGAGGTTTGGAATTAATTTTTTTGAATGCTTCATTCCCTCTTTTAATACATATGATTTTGTTGTCTCCTTCTATTGTAAGGTAAAGTTTAATGTTGGTATTATGGGATTGTTTATTCTTTGTCCTTTTCATGATAGTGTTGTCACAGTAATAAAGTTTTAAGTTGATTTGGATACTTCATAAAAAAAATTGCCAGAATTAAAAGCTGTTTTTACAGGACCGTAGCGTTTCCAAAACGGGATTTGCCGCGGCTCCCTGGGGAGAATTTTGGCATTTACAGTAGAAAAGCTGAAGCTAGAATAAACTGCCATCAGGCACCTTTCAAACCAAGACGGGATAAAGGGAGGTCTCTGAGCGCCCCCCCCTGCATGTGACGTACAGGGTCACGCATTCAGCGTCAATTGCAGCGACCATGGTAAACAGACAGTAGTTTTAGCTTGGAGCTCACCTGTTGTCTCTCCCGCTCCACGCTCCGCTCTGCGAGTGTTTTTACCACTCAATTGAACCGCTGGCTGTCTCTCACTGTCCCTAAACAGACGAGCGATCTGTCTTCTTAACGGCCAAAAGAACGTAGTATCACTGCGTCCGTCCAGTTGATCATAAACAAGCTGAGCAGCCCATGGTCTGCCTGTGTTATTTACTTCTGCTGTCAACCGAGGCAGCGCGCTGCTCTGGCTCCACTACGGGGGACTTCCCTCTGTGACAAGAACGCTTGATGTGCGTTCAGCGAACAAAGGTGAGGGACTCAAGCGGCAATATTACTACGAGGCAAAACGTATCAGAATCGAGTTTTATCACTTTTCACCTTTGCGCCTTGCCGCATTTACGCGGCTCACAGATTCGGATTTATCACTCTGTAATGATGCGATGGTCTGTCTTATAAAATCAGCTCAAAAGTAAAGCTATTGCACCAACATGCTTTACCTTACAAACAGTTTTGAATCTGGTACTTGTTGGTGTTGTCTGTAATATTCAGATTGTGGTCCTGGATGTCCTCTGCTGTTGGTTGTTTTGTGCCGGGATCACACCGTGCGTTTTTTCGGCCGTCGCACACGGCTGCCCATGCCACACTCTTAGGACTCTAGAGACATGACACACTGTGCAACACACGAGTTCAGTGACCCAAACTCAAGCAGAGACATGGAAAACATGCAGAACAGTGGGCCCTGAGGACCAGGGTTATGGGAAACCCTGGCTTAGTACTACAACTGTTTTTTCATTTGTCCTTGCAAAACCTCCTGTTCAAGTCCTCCAAACACACCCACGTCACCCCGCTTCTCTTCCAGCGTCACTGGCTGCTGGTCAACTTCAAGGTTCATTTCAAGATCCTGGTTCTGGTCCTTAGGGCCTTACATGGACAAGCACCATCATACAATGGAGATCTTCTCAGTCCCAACACCCCCAGCAGGTCCCTGAGGTCCAGTGATCAAAGCCTGGTAGTGCACAACAGTCTAAAGACCAAAAGTGACAGATCATTGCTGCTGTGGCCCCCAAACTCTGGAACTCTCCTCCTAAGCCTTAGATCAGTGGACTCAGTGGTTTACTTTAAAAAAAAAAATCCTCTGTTCAGGCTGGCTTTGGTGTGACCTCTTGTTCATCCTCTTCCTCACTGGATTCTTCATGCTGCTGTTTTTGGTCGGGTTTCTGTTTTTTTTGGGATCCTGTGGTTACCTTTTTTTGCTCGTCACATTTTTTCAAATGATAATGTTCCTTCTTTCCTTAATTTTTTTTATTTTAAATTTTGTTGTTCTTCTGTAGTGTGTCATGGACTTTTTTTCTCAAAGCATTATATACATTTATTTTGCTGAAGTTAACTGAAAATGTCTTTAAAGTTTAGCTAAGTCAAATTTGCTTTTATGTTTTACAGAACGACACAGTTGCAATGAGAAGAGTGTGTACGCTGAAAGGACTTGCAGTCTACCTCAATGAAGATCCGAACAGCTTGATCAAAGAATATCAGGCAAGTAATCAAATAGAAACAATTTCCAGTAATAAAAATTTAACTGACGGTAATTTTTCCTCACACACATTCACTAGATTATAACAAAAAGTTAAAATTAGAACATTATTGGAGATATAAAAGCACAAGCTTATGCGGGAGTGACCCTTGCCATTACAGTTGGGGTGTAATGTGGGCTGAGTGTACTGTCTTTCTGCTTTGTTGTTCTGCCGTGTAATCTAGATGATGGACCAACACCTCTCATCTCGCTCTGAGCTGTCTACTGTTTTGCAGCTTAAAGGGATATTCCACCCCAAAGTGAAAATTGGTCTATTACCATATTACCCAGAGTAAGATAAGTGAGAAAAAATAATTTTGTAACCAGTGCAATAATTCTCCTGATCCGGCAGCAGTCTATTTGCTTTTGCCTAGCATTTAAAAAATGGAGTGAATGGGAACTATAAGCATTTTGGTTGCAAATGACTCTTTAATGGTACGAATTATTCCTGGTGAGCTCAATAATCATGTCGACTTTAAATGAAAAGTAATAAGTAACTTGAAGGATTTGGAGGAGTAGATTTAGACTTGGGAATACATTATGGTTACCACATACAACACTGTAAGCCGCCGCTGCATGGTGCATGGATATTCGAATATGTGTTTATTTATGGAAACCAGAGGCTTTTTCAACCACTGTTGTTGTATCCAAGTGCTATGCCATGGCGGGTTACAGGGTGCTTTGACGTAACCGTAATGTAGGCCCAAGTCTAAATCGCCTCCTCCTGCAAATCCGTCGTGTTACTTTTTACTTTTCATTTGCAGTCGACATGATTATTGAGCTCACCAGGAACAATGGGTATAAGATCAGAAATGTACTGTGCTGGTTACAAAATGCTTTTTTCTCACTTATCTAACTCTTGGCAATATGGTAATAGACAAATTTCCACTTTGGGTGGAATATCCCTTTAATTGATAAGAAACCCTGCAACTTGTATTATTATGTTTATTTATTTATTTATTTTTTTAGGATGTGGACTTCCATGAGGCCGAAAGTGAAATGGAGAAGACGCTCATTGGCATCTATGTCATCAAACCAGAAGGAGAGCGTGACCTTGACCCGGCAGAAGACATTGGTATCATAATTGAGGGTGTCGCTGTGCTCAGAGATCTTCCTGATGTTGCCACTGCTGTTGTGTTGTTGTTCGGCCTGATCTACACTTTAAACATGAGCTACCCATCCAACCTCAGGTACACTTTTGAGTTTTTTCAGAAAGTACTGATGGGACTTGATGCTATCAAACAAAGTTCAAGTGCTCAGAAACAAACTCCTTGAATAAAGAGGAGGAAGCGGGAGGCCCTTATTGCTTAACTTAGTTTGAATGCTTTACGTTCAGGTATAGTTAAGTTGTTCATAAACACTTTTTTTCATTGTCAGTACTGTTTCTTGGGAACATTCACCAGTTTTAGAGAACAATAATGTTCATTTGCATTTTAGCAAAATACTGTTACTTAAAAAATTGGTGTTGCACTTCTTCTACTGCTACTTGACAACATACAGAAAATGACAGACATTTTAAAAAGTTTTAGCGGTTAGGCCGCTGTGATTTGATATTTCAAAGAATGTGACATTTGGCAGCTGTCTGCAACTTGGGATGTAACCATAACTTGAAAAACTGAGTAGCACTGTTTTACAGTACAGTTTTTGAACAAAACAGCCAATTTTCACTGTTTTAAATGAGTTTAGTTTGCTCTTTCATGCTTATCAGTGTTTGAAAATAATTCCTGAAACGTCTTGTAAAATGTAGGATTTTTTTTGATAATTTGGATGCTTTCTGGACCAGTTGAAAGACAAGTTGGTTAGCACTTCACTGATCTTTGAAGTAAAATATTGTTTTATGCACAAAGTATTTAGTTAAAGTTGTAACAAGTTGTCTGCATTGATTGCACTTTGTGTTAAGCTACGGCTCTACAGTCTTTTCGGTCTGTCAACAAGTATTTAATATGCACTGAATGTGCTTAGTAAAGACAGGACTTTGTTGGATCATTTTTTTAATCATTTTAGTTTGACGACAAGTTGGTTAGCACTTTATACTGATCTACATTTTCTGCACAAAATATTCACTTGGAATTTGTAACAAGTTGCATTGATTGCACTTTGTGTTAAGCTGTTGTGCTTGGAAAAAAGTATTTTATATGGACTGAATGTGCTTATTAAAGGCAGGATTGTGTTTGATAATTTGGGTGCTGTCTTCATTTCTTCCTAAAAGATCTCCCTAAGATTTACTTAAAAATGTTATGTCAAGTGGTTCCACATAACTGCTTTAAGTAACTTTTAAGAAACTTTGCTATTTTGTATGGAAGTAACCAGTGTAAATGATTTATTTGTAATTGTATTGAATAGAAATTACTTAACTTTGTTGCTTTTGAATTATATAAAATTGTTATGTAGCAGCTACATAACAGTTTTACAAAGATACTACCTAACCAGGTTATGTCCTTCTAAAGCAGAAAAGTTATGTACCAGCTAAGTAACAGTATTACAAAGATATTGCCTAAACAAGTTATGTTGGCTTAAAGCAACAAAGATAAGTATCAGCTAAGCATTGCAATTAAGTTACATTTAGCCAATACACTTACGTAAATCTAACTTAACAGTATTGAGTTCAAACTAAGTAACAACATTTCTTAAAAGTTACTTAAAGTAGTTGTGTGGAACCACTTGACATAACTTTTTTAAGTAAATCTAATGTTTTATTTTTTTGAGTGTACGCTCACATCAAACATTCTTAATCTCAAGAGTTTCAATTCCTGTTTTATGGAAAGGTTAAAAACCACAGCCCTGTAATCTGACAGCAGCTTCTTATCAAATTACAGCTTATCATCAATTTTCTCAGAAATAGAAAATCTCCAAATACAAACTTTATCTTTATGTTTTTCAAACAGGAACAGAACTGTGAACCAGCAGAAACCAGAAACAGATGAAACTGCTCTGCCTCACTGACCCCTCATGACAAGGTCTGACTAAAGCGGGCTAATATTTCATGTGCTGCACGTGAGCAACTTTCTGTGTGAAGGAAATGAGACAAGCTTTTCTTCATTTAAATATTCTGCAGTTTCTATAAAAAGGCTGTGCGATCATTTTCAGTGGAGTGAAACTCAGGGAATAAATAAAATGATGGATTATAAGAGAACTAAAACTAAGAAAGGCAAAGATTAGAATTAGGAAAACTAAATGAGGCATAAAATAGAAACTTGAATGATGTGAATGAAGAACAAACCATGCAGAAAATATAATAATAACTAATAACTAAAAAACATGCTTATGGATAACAGGTTGTTTTGTCAGAGGTCTAGGCGTTCACTTTCAGTGGGTGGAGTTCCTGTCCTGACGTCTTGATGCATTCTCAATCATCCAGGAACCCCTTTTGGGTTCCTGTCCTGACTGTGATAACAGAGCTTTCTGCATATCAGTCATGCTCATCCTCCTCACACACACTCACACATTCACACTGCGTGCGCGCGCACACACACACACACACACACACACACATACACACACACACACTGTTTAAATAAAAGAGGTGCTACATTAAAAACAAATCATCAGATCCAGAAATTGTGTTCACTCCTCAGTTACAGAGGAAGAAGGAAGATTTCATCTAGTTGTTAGCACACAGTTTCAAGACCTGCATTACGGTGCACACTTGTGTATTTGTGAACTTTTACCCAGCATGCATATACCACTCAAACAATACCATCAGTAGGGTTAAACAGTTATAAAGTGCTTGTAGCTTAGGAGATAGAGCAGGTGATCTATTTATCAGAATGTTGGCGGTTTGATCCCTGGCTGCTCTGTCTGCATGCCAAATATCCTTGGGCAACATACTAATCCCAAATTGCTCTCTGATACATGAATCAGAGTTTGAATATTAGATAGTATGAAGTGCTGGTATGAAAGAGTCATGTTGTATAAAGTGCTTTGGGTGCTCCAGCAGAGTAGGAAAGCGTTATAAAAGCGTGAGCTTTTTTTCCCTACCATTTGAAATGACCACAGGTGTTTATACCCACAGGTAAATGAACAGTTTATTATTTGTAAAAATAATTTCTGTTTTATGGGTTATGTGATAGTTTCCAACATTGCAGACAAAAACAAACACCCAGGAAATACTGAACATGTGTCAGTGAGGTAAGGCCACTTCCTATTCACGATAAAAAAAATAAATGTGATTGGTCTCTTCCTGCAGGCAGATACTTACTGAGGACAGCAGGTTTGATGATCAGAGCAGCGAGCAGGCAGAGAGACACCTACCTGGACATGGATCACCTGCTGCTGCTGCTGCTGCTGTTGTGGAGCTCAGGTAGGACTGGTTTAAACATCATCTGTAAGGTTTCACTGATCTGACTGGAGGATTTCACCAAACGGCAGTGAGAAAATTATATACATTATGATTTTGCTGTATGTGTGTTTGTAAGTCCCTTATCTCATCCTAGACAAGTGGACTAATCATGATGAAACTTTGAATAAACATTGCTGAGGCCACTGTGAGTGCCAACATTATGATGTGCACAAATATTTTTCATGCAATTGTATGTATTTGTACATCTGACAGGTCAAATGGTGACATTATGATTTAGTATTGTTCTGTTACATTTACCAGTATATACTGTAAATCTTCTGTCATAAGCTCATCTGATAGTGACTGTAATGCTTTGTTGAGTTAATAAACCCCAAATTACATGTAGAAATAAAGTTATTAAACTTCAATATTTCTAACATGTTTAGTGTTTAAACAAGCAAAACCCACATGAATGAAACACAGAGAACATTTAAACATATACTTACTAACATGAAAACCCATGAAACATTTTATTTAATCCCAATAAAGAAAAATGCATCATTCTTTATTTACCTAACCCCAAAGCAAACACCATGCATAGCACAGAGGTTTGCTGGTACATTTAAACATTTCTTTAATAGACCAACCAAATAGTTTATTAAAAATAACTGTAACATAAACATCTGAAATCTCAGTGTAAAATTTGGTGAAGAACTAAGTTTAAAAAATCAACACTTCATAATACGGCTTGTCACTAAGGACATAATTGTCCTGTAATTAAAAGGAATTTTTATGTATTTTCTTAGAAGTTACAATGTAATTATATTCATATAAATTGTATTATTTAAAGGTAGGGACACTAAAATAAGGGGGTAAGTCAGATTTAAAAAAAATAAAATCTACTATATAAATAATGAATTATTGCACAAGTAGTCTTTATTAATGTGTAAGTAATCTTACACAACACATGAGTAATTTTAAGCATAACACCATATATTTTACAGGAAATGATAAATAATACTGTAACTAATTTTAACTGCAGCATAATTTCATGGTAATTTTGTGCAAAGACAATATTTCAGCATCATACTTTGTAAGTATGGCGTACGGAGCGGATTAATATTGCCTTTTTATGTCTTTATTTTAAAAAAAATTTCTAACTTTTTTTTACATGATTAATTTGTCTTAAAGATTTTTTAAGGTTTGTTTGACGCCAGATACATTTTGTGTGTGTGTGAAGCAACTGTTTTAGATGGTGTCAAAATAAAAGTTGACATGGATGATTCATTTTCCACATACTCTTCTTGTCACTGTCACTGGCTCAGCTCCTCAGACTGGTCAGAGCTCATGGGAACAGTTTAAACTTAATAAAGATTAAAGAAATCCGTCTATCACAGTTTAAAAAGACAGTTGGTAAAAACACGATCAGTAACAATTTCAGATAAGCACGTTAATTGAAGTTTTAGTGCTCAGGGTATGAAATTAACTAGACTCAAGACTTCTTTGGTTTCCAAATCTCTATTACATGATAAAAAACGAATTATAAATTCAGATTTGAATGGGTACTTTTGTTCATTTTTCATTATTTGCATCTTTCTCTCGTAGATTTTGGCTTTAAAGCACTTTGAACAGACTCACACACCAACATCACACACATACAAACACCCATACACTCATATCTGACGATCAAAGGAAAATAACAGAAGAAACTCTGCAAAATCGGTCAATTTGAACTTAACATCAAACTGTGCTGCTCCTCTCACTGTCAGGGGGATGAATGTGATGAGCCATAGAACGCAGGGTAGACAGTCTCTTCTCTCACAGATTCACTGCAGAAAATTCAGTTACAGGGAAATCAAGCAGCACAGCTCTGAATGGTAAATGGACTGATTCTTATATAGCTCTCCCAGAGTACTCAAAGCGCTGTATACAATGTGCCTCATTCACCCACTCATACAAGCACTTCTAAACACAAGTGCAAACTAAACTACTTTCACACACATTCATACTCCGATGAACGCATCGGAGGGCAACTTGGGGTTACAATCGTGCCCAAGGATATTTGGCATGCAGACTGGGGAAGCCAAGGATCGAACCACCAACCTTCCAATCAGTAGCTGATCTGCTCTACCACCTGAGCCACAGCCACCCCACAGCCACTGAGAGCTCAGCTTTTGGCCCAAAGAATGAGGACAGCTTGTCCAGTGCTTCACATTCTACCCCTGGATGGATGTGAATGTTTCAAAGCGTATGTTTAGAAAAGTAGTTTATCGTGCAACGCTTTTAGTCCGATGTGCTGGGTAATGTAATGGACTCATGCTTTCATGAATTCACCTGCCGTCTACCTCCATTACTCCTGCTGCTTTTACCCATTATTGCCTCCACTCATGATCATTAAAATGCACTATTCATTCCACACATGTAGCTTGCACTTATTGATCTGGCACATCTGGCTTCAAACTGATGGTTTTCTTTGGTTTTCTCTTCAGGAGTCCAAGTTGAAGGGAAACACAACTCAACAGGTGAACAAAAAACAAAACAAAAAAATAAAATACTGACTCAGAATCAGCAGGAAAGGTAGACTTTAACATTTTCAGGAGTAAATTTCTTTATTGATGCCTCTCTGCTTTCTGTTCAGAGTCTGATGATGTCAGATTGGTGGAAGGACCCAGTTTGTGTGCTGGTACATTGGAGGTGAAACATCTGGGAGAGTGGAGACCAGTGAATGTCTTTGACTGGACCCTGAAGGAAGCAGCCGTGGTCTGTGAACATCTGGACTGTGGCTCTGCTGTTACGTTCGGACGGAAACTGCAGAGGACTGCACCTTTTTGGAAGATCAAACTTGACTGTGTTTGGTCAGGATCTACTCTGAGGCAGTGTGCAACACCAGATAATTTTTATACAGCCCTGATTCTCACCTGTTTGGGTGAGCTTATTAGTGACATAATCTATGTTATTGTGTTTGACATTAATTCAACAGTTTGACATATATGCAAGTTTTCTTAGATGATGGTTTTCAGCAGCAGCATTTTTTTCTTTCTCCAGACTCTGTCAGGCTGCTGAATGGTTCCAGTCTGTGTTCAGGCAGACTGGAGGTGAAGTCTAACCAGAGCTGGTCCTCAGTGTGTGAAGCTGACTTTGACCAGCAGGATGCAGAGGTGGTCTGTAGGGAGCTCGGCTGTGGGCCTCCTTCGGTCCTCCAGGGGGCGCTCTATGGAGAAGTGGAGGCTCCAGTGTGGAGCAAAGAGTTCCAGTGTGGAGGCCATGAGTCTGCTCTCCTGGACTGTAGAAGCTCAGGCTCAGCTAGAAACAGCTGCTCACCTGGCAAAGCTGTTGGACTCACCTGCTCAGGTAGAAGAGGAGCTGCAGCTTTGATGTGGTTCAAACTCGCTTTATTCTTTTACTGATGACTCTCTGCTTTCTGTTCAGAGCCTGATGATGTCAGACTGGTGGGAGGAGCCAGTCGCTGTGCAGGTAAAGTGCAGGTGAAACAACTGGGAATGTGGAGAAATGTGATTAATACTGCACACAACCTGGAGGAAGTCACTGCTCTCTGTGAACGTCTTGACTGTGGCTTTGCTGTGGGAATGGTCATGTCCCGTTCCGAGCTAGTCTCACATGAGTGGGAAATAAAACGTGATTGTGCTCAGGCTGGATCTCCTTTGAGAGAGTGTTTGAGTTTCTCTGTCATCACAGTTTCACAAAAATACCAATTCAGAGAACTTATCTGCTCAGGTAAGCAAATAAAAATTCTGTGGACATAAACATGATTTCTACTTGCAGCGGTTGGTGTCATCTAAACATTTGTATATTGATGTTTCCACAGTTATCCTAACTTTAAGCTTACTCAAAAGACACACATTGACCATGAGCTATAACTGGCAATAGAATACAATATGTTCAAATGATTACATTATTTTTCTTAAATGCATGGCATCATTGACAGTGATCTTACTAAAGTTTCTTTAACTGATGCTGTACAGAGAGAACTTAGCTTTCTGCTTTAGTTTTTGTTAGGATGTAATTAAACACATTATTGCCCATATACTGTGTGAAGCTGTCCCAAGGGACAAAAATATACAAATGATATAAAGTTTCAAACATATTAACAGGAACAATGTTCATTAAACACACAGCTTATCTGAGGAAAAATAAATAACTTGTGTTATTAATTAACCCTACCGTCATGTTGTGTGAAGTTAAAAAATCTAAAAGAATTAGTTCAAAGTACTTTTTTAATATGAAAAAGTGTAATAAAAATATAAAATGAGATTTGTTCATGTTATATATTTGTAACTCTGGTCTGCATGTTTATATTACATAGATACATCAAAGAGGAGGTTAAAGGGGTCAAAAACTATTTGATTCTGACTGTGAAACATACTTCACCCTAACCACACACACACACACACACACACACACACACACACACACACACACACACACACACACACACTATTGGCCTCGTGCTGTTATAAAGATGTGTTCTGTTGTTAATGATGAAGTCTTATTGGAGTTGAGCTGAGTTTGAGTCAGTGAATAGTTGTTTGCTGCCATCTTTTTCTGCTGTCTCTGATCTCTCTGTTTGATCTTCTCTGATGTCTCCAGACTCTGTCAGGCTGCTGAATGGTTCCAGTCTGTGTTCAGGCAGACTGGAGGTGAAGTCTAACCAGAGCTGGTCCTCAGTGTGTGAAGCTGACTTTGACCAGCAGGATGCAGAGGTGGTCTGTAGGGAGCTCGGCTGTGGGCCTCCTTCGGTCCTCCAGGGGGCGCTCTATGGAGAAGTGGAAGCTCCAGTGTGGAGCAAAGCGTTCCAGTGTGGAGGCCATGAGTCTGCTCTCCTGGACTGTAGAAGCTCAGGCTCACCTAGAAACAGCTGCTCACCTGGCAAAGCTGTTGGACTCACCTGCTCAGGTAGAAGAGGAGCTGCAGCTTTGATGTGGTTCAAACTCCCTTTATTCTTTTACTGATGAATTTATCCTTTCTATTCAGATCCTGTTAGGTTGGTGGGAGGTGCCAGTCGCTGCTCAGGTACATTAGAGGTAAAAGATCTGAGGAGTTGGAGACCAGTGGATGTCTCTGACTGGAGCCTGAAGGGAGCAGCTTCTGTCTGTGCACATCTGGATTGTGGCTCTGCTGTTTCTGTAAGACGGACAAAGGCCACTGGATTCTATCCGCTGACAGTACTCTCTGACTGTGTTAAATCTGGATCTGCTCTAAGGAAGTGTACAACATTCATCCCATCTTCCTCCATGATAAAGCTCAACTGCACAGGTAAGCATATCATTTCAATCCAAATAATTTTCTTTATGTGGATCGAATCTACAATATTTGTCAGTACTTTGTTAGGTTAGAGTCAGGGAAAGAAACGTGAGGAAAGAAGATGGTGGTAAGGGCATTAAAAATATATCAGAAAGATCCAGCTCAGAGCCAGCTAATGAAGAATGTTACAGACAGAGGGGGTATGAATGACTTCCAGTGGTGCTATATAAACAGACAAAACCAAGTAAAGATGTACCCAGTATATCACGAATGGCCACTGAACCGAGAAATTGATAGTAAAAGAAACAGGTGTCCTTCTAAACGCAGGTGGCCAGTCTTGGCTGACACACTTCTATAAGATTCTTTCAGACAGTTGACAGGCACTGTCATCTGAATGGAGCGGTGGCTCCCATCTTCAAGAAAGGCAACTGGTGGGCATGTTCCAACTTCCGGGAGTCACACTCCTCAGTCTGCCAGTAAAAGGTCTACGCCAAGGGCCGGGAGAAGATTGTCCATCTGTTAGTTGAACCTCAGATTCAAGTGGAACAATGTCGTTTTCATCCTGGTTGTGGATCATTGGACCAACTCTTTATTCTTTTGAGTATATGAAGTGCTTTGAGAGACAAGTCTGGAGTCATATCATGTCCTTCATCCCTTCCACCTTTGATGCTCACCAATTTGGTTGCAGGGCTAACAGGTCTACTGAGGATGCTGTTGCTGCTGCTCTTCATTGTTCCCTGTACCACCTGGAGCACCAGGGGAGCTACACACACCTCCTCTTTATTGACTTTAATTCTGCCTTTTACACCATCCTCCCTCACAGATTGGTGAGCAAGCTGTCAGCCCTAGGACTCCTATACTCCACCTGTCTTTGGATTAAGGACTTTGTAACACAATGCACACAAAGGGTTACGGTGGGCCCCCACATCTTCTCGACCATCAGCATCAGCACCGGCTCTCCCCAGGGCTGTGTCCTGAGCCCTCTGCCTTTCATGCCGTACACTTACAACTGTAGGGTGTGTGTGTGTGTGTGTGTGCGTGTGTGTGTGTGTGTGTGTGTGTCTGCCTACAGGGACAAAGTGTAGTGACTGACAGCGTGGTGCAGGGACAACAACCTGCTCCTGAACACAACCAAGACCAAGGAGATTATTGTAGATTTCAGGAAAAGAGAACAGACATTAAACCACTTTTTATCAGTAGGGATGGGGTGGAGATGGTGTCGGACTTCTGCTTCCCTGCTTCACGTCATGGAGGACCTATCCTGGTGTGTGAACGACGCTGCAGAGCTGTCAAAGTAGGCTCAGCAAAGTCTTTATTTCAAAAGCTGCTGGTGTCCTTCTACCAAGAGCATCCTGTGCAACTGCCACTGTCTGTGGTTTTCCAGATGCAGAACAGTGCAGAGGAAAACACTTAAGGGGATTATAAAGGTTGCCCAGGGGATCATCGGCTGCTCTTCAGCCTCCCTGGATGAACTGCACAGCTCTCGCTGTCTCAGGAAAGCAGAAAATACCATAAAAGACTCTTCACACTCCACACATAAACTGTTCCAACTGCTGCCATCAGGCAAAAGATACAAGAGCATTAGACCAAAGACAAATAGATGAATAGCAGTTTGTACCCTGTAGCTGTTAGGGGACTGAATGACCCGTAATTACCTCCGTTTTAACCTGACAAGTACAGTGCAATGGATGACATCCTGTGCAATAGTGTTAAATGTACAATAAGGTTTTATTTATTACTGAATGACTGTGTTCTACCTTTTTTTATATTATTCTTTTGTAATCATGTTTAAACTTTCGTTTCTTGACACTGCAGGGACTGCACCTAATTTCGCTGTACTTGTTACAATGACAATAAAGATATCCTGATTCTGATATTCAAGCATGTGTGGGAGTTTGAGCGACCAGTCTACACGTGTATTATGGAGTTGGAGAAGGCATTCAACCATATTCCTGTGGGTGTCCTGTTAGAGGTGTTTCAGGAGCGTGGGATGTTGGGTCCGTTGTTGAGGGCTGTGTAGTCTCTTTACAGCTGTATAGAGAGTTTACTTAGCATTTCCAGTAATATGTCTGTGAAACACCACGGCAGACCCGGTGACATGTTCCTCTGGTCCCTCTCTAAATGGTAAATAAATTTCTGTTTGATCTTCTCTGATGTCTCCAGACTCTGTCAGGCTGCTGAATGGTTCCAGTCTGTGTTCAGGCAGACTGGAGGTGAAGTCTAACCAGAGCTGGTCCTCAGTGTGTGAAGCTGACTTTGACCAGCAGGATGCAGAGGTGGTCTGTAGGGAGCTCGGCTGTGGGCCTCCTTCGGTCCTCCAGGGGGCGCTCTATGGAGAAGTGGAGGCTCCAGTGTGGAGCAAAGCGTTCCAGTGTGGAGGCCATGAGTCTGCTCTCCTGGACTGTAGAAGCTCAGGCTCAGCTAGAAACAGCTGCTCACCTGGCAAAGCTGTTGGACTCACCTGCTCAGGTAGAAGAGGAGCTGCAGCTTTGATGTGGCTTTGATTTTTTTTTTAAACTCACTTTGTTCTTTGCTGATGACTCTCTGCTTCTGTTAGAGCCCGTCAGGCTGGTGGGAGGAGCCCATCGGTGTGCAGGCACACTCAAGGTGAAACATTTGGGAGAGTGGAGACCAGTGGATGTCTCTGACTGGACCCTGGAGGAAGCAGCTATTGTGTGTGAACAACTGGACTGTGGCTTAGCTGTTTCTGTAGGACAGAGGGTGGAGTCCTCAGACTTGCCAGTGTGGGTGATGAGACCTGACTGTGTTCAGGTTGGATCACCTCTGAGAGACTGTGCAACATCAAATGACTCTTCCTCCATTGTGAATATCACCTGCTCAGGTAAGCGCACCATAATCTGTGACATAATGAATAACACTCATGTGTCCAGCGACAGTTAACGTTTTCCATTGGAGTGAATCGAAAAGATTCAAATCCTCCATGGACTACTGAACCTCACCTGACATGACACACCTTTCATTGTTATCTACATCATCTCTGTCTCCTACAGACCTGCTTGTTCAGCCAGTCATTTCTTTGTCCTCCAATGACGGGGTCTCTGAGGCCCAGCAGCAGGGGTTTCGGGTATCCAGAAGTTCCAACTTCACCATCAGTTGTTTCATCCAGCCACAGTACCCTGGAGGCTCCTTTCAGCTTACCTTCAACAAAGCATACAAATACACCCAAGCAGCTGTTAATCACTCTGCCCATTTCCTGTTTCCTGCTGCAGAACCCGCCCACCAAGGAAACTACAGCTGTGTTTATCACGTTCATGTTTTTTTTCATAACTTCTCCTCTGAGAGCCGATTGCTGTCTGTCGTTGTCTCAGGTAAGCTGAAGCTGACATCAGCCATCAATATCAACATGAGTTTGAGGACAAAAGGAAAAGAGAAAAAGGAAAAAGACAAACAGTTGACAAAACATAAATTTTGAGGTGACACAGCAAACAAAACTCTAATTCACATGCATATTATAAGCTTCAGTTTAACAAGCAATAAAATATCTGGAGACTAAAAATGAAGATTAATTGTAAGAGTGTCCTTTGCCAAGAGGCAGCAGCGTTAATTGAGCTTGTTAATATTTGTTAGGTTTCAAAGGTAACTGACTCAAACAGGTTTATTCTGTTGTCATGTTGCTATAGCCTGAGCTGTTGGACTCATGATGGTTGTGATGTGTCTGATCAGATCACACAGGTCTTACCGTCAGAGTGATCCTCCTGCCGCTGATTCTGCTGTTGGAGAACATCGTCTTATATTTCTGCTGTAAGGTAAAGAATAAATCTTTTTAGCAGCAGGAATGAAGTCTGTTCATTGAACTGAAGTGAGGAGCGATGCAGTCAGTCTAATCTGTGTGCCACTCCAGAACAGGAGGAAGCAGAGGTCCAGCAGACAGGAGCACACTGAGATGGTGGACGGTAAAGTTGGTGTTTGTGCAGATGAAGGAGCTCATGGAGAACAGGAGGACGTCTGAGCAGCTCACCTAACATCTTGATTAATTTGTCAGCAGAAACACAACTGACCATTATCTCAGTGAAAGATTTTACTTCCCTTTACTAATAAAACTGGAATTATTCTGTAGTTTTCGTACTGTGTTTGAAACAAATCTCTGCTCTTTTCATGTCAGCATGAATACAGTTTGAATCTCACCTGTTCACACATGGAGACAGTTTGTGGTTTTTCTTCTATTTCTGATCGTCACTAGCATCCAGAGAGTCCACAGTCTGTGGGAGGATCTTAGCTGATCAGCTTTCGAGCACAGCCTGAAGTAAATTTTTTAGTTTGTCCTCTTAGTGAAGCAGAAGTCTTCTGTTTGGGAGGTTAGACACCTTTAGTGAGCTCCCCTCCCCACACCTAGAAGGCATTGAGACACAGTTTTGGTTTTCAGTGAGACAATTTCTGAATAGTTTGTAGCATCTCTGGGTACTTCTCAGTGGAGATTTCCTTTGTTTACCTTATTTTTTGTCAAATATTATAATAAAGTACATCTGTTCTTGGTTTTGTTTGGGTTTCAGCTTTTCTTTGTAGCTCCAGATTTATTTATTTTTCCCCACTGATTTGTTAAATAAACCCCTGAAACTAAGTTAAAAATATACAATATATATACAAATATTTATAGAAACAAAACTTATTTGAATTCTCTTTTTCCTGAACACCCAGAACTCGATTCTCCAGTTTTTCTTTCTTTATCTCCCTGACTATCCCACTTTAAATACGTTCTTGCACTTCCTTGTTCTACCATGAAGTCTCCATATCATCTAGCCTCTGTCTAGAGGATAGACCAAAATCCTTCTTGGTAGTTTCCCTGAGAACTACAGTTGTATTTTTCAGGTGTAAGGTACGGCTTCCCAGTCATTCAATGACAGTTTGTGTTTTTTGTGAGTCGATACAATCATGATGACGTGTTTGATAAGCTCACATGGCTCACAGATGGTTAGATGGGTCACTGCTGTGTATTTATGTGTTGACCTGCATGGAGCTTAACACATCTTTATATTACTTTTTTAGCTGACACACAAAAAACCCCAGAAAAAAAATCTTCGGTCCCTCAGGCAGCACTGCTTCAAAAACAGGAATGATCCTGTCATGTGAATCCATCTCTGTGAAAACAGTTCACTTTGCCATCCACAAATGCAGGCTGGAGCTCCATCATGCAAAGAAGGAGCTGTATGTGAAGCTCATCCAGAAATGCTGCTGATTCCTCTGCAAGAGCAAAAATTGTGTTTCTTCTCTTCTACACAGCACAGGTCAAAGCACCTCCAACAAGCCTCCTGGTAAGATCACACCAGGCTGGTCTGTAGGTAAACCTTTTCACATTAAATATTCATATAAACACTTACAGTAATAATAGAAAAGTGCACAATAACATAATTAATGTTAATTTGTCATTAAATGTCCACCTGTTTGTTCTGTCTTTATTTAAACTTTATTTAGACTGATCTCTGTAAGTTTCCAAAGACTCCCCTAAAAACTGTGTAATCCAGGTGTTCAGCAGTCTTATACACCTACCTGTTGTACAAGGTAAAAATGTATGACACTTCTAAGTATGTAACTTTTTTTTTGTGAGCAACTTTTCTTTTTTATTTCATAAATCGTTTAATTGTGTTGTCTTCATTTGTAAAATGATCTGTGTTTTCAGATTCTCATCTCACATGCACACTGACATGTTGGTTCTGTCCTCGACTGATCTCCACTCAGAATTGCTCTTTATGTTCATGAGTTTTCTCTCATGTCCTCCTCAGGAGCCCAGGCTGAAGAGAAGTCAACAGGTAAGAAGAAAAAAAAAGAAATTTAAAGAATTGCTGGAGCAGAATCTACTAAGTTTGATTTTAATATTTTCAGACATAAATTCCTTTTCTGTTCAGAGTCTGATAATGTCAGGCTTGGGAAGAGCCAGTCGCTGTGCAGGAATACTGGAGCTGAAACATCAGGGAGAGTGGAGACCAGTGAAGGGCGATTCATGGACTCAGAATGAAGCAGCTATTGTCTGTGAACATGTGGACTGTGACTCTCTGTTTCTGTAGGAAGAAGAGCGGATGCCCTGAGGAGATCTATGTTGTTGATCAGGACTGTCTTCTGTCTCGATCTCTTCTGGGGCAATGTGCAGCGTCTTGCGAACTGTCACCTACCAGCATCTTTGACATAACCTGTTCAGGTAAAACCATTTTTGCTATCATCTTTTCATAACATGTGACAACTAGTCTGTGTAATATCTGGAAAAATTCAGAGACATTTCCATTGTCGCAGTAAAGCTGTTCCTCTGCATGTATGAATGTATGAATCTGTTTGTTCATGGAAAAAATTTCTAATTTCCTTTCTGAGATGATGAGGAGAAAAAAAAGATTTCTGAAAAGTGTGTTGCAGTGTAATTTGCAATAAAAATAAAAATATGGTTGTGAAAAAAAAATCTCATGCTGCATTTGAACTCACAACCTTCACCACACAAGGCTGATGTGAACGAGTGGTAACTCTGCCACAAATCCACAGGTGAGAGAGAGGCATTGCTCCTCATTCAAAATGATTGGGTTTCTACTATTAGAAAAAGGGGACTATTTCAGCAAACAGACTTTTCTGCTTTGCAACAATTCCATCGATAATACCCGCACTCGTGGTGCCTTGAAACAACATCCACCAGCATCAAGCTATCATCAAAAAACAGATCTTCAGGTGTTCTCTGGACTCTGAACTTCATCAGTTTCTCCTCACCCACACAGAGTCTTTCACATTGGGCATCTCTTTAAAAGGAGGCAGTTTAACTCTGGTCAGATCATGGTGCTATCTGACTTGGCCCCCCAGCTCTTGCCCCCACTGTCACTCAACACCAGATCCCCACAGGGCTGCATTCTCAGCCCCCCCTGTTTCTGCTGGATTTGTCTTCCTGTTAAAAGGGAGTTTTTCCCTCCCACTGTCGCCAATTTGGGCCATTTGATTGTTGGGTTTTTCTCTGCATGTATTATTGTAGGGTCTACCTTACAATACAAAGTGCCTTGTTGTTGTGATTTGGTGCTGTATAAAATTGAATTGAATTGAATTGACATCATTGTGGTTGGGCTCATCGCTGAGATGAAACAGCGTACAGGGTGGAGGTCAAGAACTTGTCCCTCTGGTGCTAATTAACACTGCCCAGAAAATAGTTGGCTGCCCTCTGCCACCCCTGGAGGCCATTTCCAGATCCTCCTATCTTAGGAAAACCAGGGCCATCACAGGTGACCCCTTGCACCCCGCCCACCACCTGTTTGATCCGCTGCCTCCTGTTTGGTGCCTTATGTCAATCAGAACCCACACCTGCAGACTCACTAACAGCTTTTTCCCCTGAGCCATTCTGACTGCTAACAAACACTATCCCCAAACACCCCACCCCTGCCCACCACCTCACTAATCTGAGCCATAGTCTGAGTAACCCTCAGGCCACTCACACATGGACTCTACACTCAGACCAAGTCCTTTTGCACCACTCCCAAGCATTTTGCTCCCCAGTGTCTCTCTTTCTTGTTAGGTACCTGGATCTGAGCGACCCAGGGTCCCTGAGCAGCTATGGACTTGTATCATATTATATGTGTTTTTGCTGCACTGTGCTGCTGCTGCGCTGTATTGTTGTCCATGCTTATGTATATAGGCAGGTGTGTGTGCATGTGTGAATGCGGCTGTGACAGGCACCTTCAGGCCTGGTGGGTGTGGCCCTGCCAGGTGGCTGGCGACACCTGAAGATCATCACACGGCTGGAGCTGATCAAGCTTCGTCGGTGTGGCTGAGCGCTCCTCGATGCTGGATCATTGCATGAGACTTCCCGTCAGTTCTCCAACTAGTCGGTTTGTGAGTGTGAGCTTGCCACAGTGAAGTTAATTATACTAACGGCTGCGTCTGTTATTTCCCGGCAGGAGTACGGAAACGCGAGGGCAGCAGGCACGGAGTAAACGGGCACTAGGGAGCGGCCACACGGGGTGGCCACACGGAGCGAAGACACTTGGAGAAGACACGGAGTGGGAGGCGGGGACGCATGGGGATTTATTGTTGTGTGGATTATCTTTACGTCACTGTAAATAAACACACTGCATTCATCAAATGTCGAGCGTTTGGGTCCTCCTTCCCCACATCCCCACGGACCGTGACATTTCTCTTGGTTCATATATATTCCTGTAGTTTGTACAGATTCCTCTTGACAGTATATATCTGTTCTGTTTGCTATTTATTCCTGATTTCTTTACTATTCATATTCATTCATATTTTTTTTAATCCTGCACAATTGGCATGGAGCACTCATAATTTAGTTGTACATTAACAGTAACAATAAAGGGCTATTCTTCTGTTCTATTCGTCTACACAGACAACCTAAAATGTTTGTTGACTGATTCCGATCACAATGAAAGGCATTTTCAATGCTGCTTAGTCCAGCATCAGCTTCCCAGATGTTATGCGACATTTGTAAGAGAGCTGGAATGAGTCTATCTATCCACAGTCATTGAGTCATTACCTCATCATAATTTCATAATTTACACACACAAACTAAAATTTGTTTTTTTACTAGTCAGAGTATGTTTGGCCTACACATGGTATTTAAAAAATAAGATGTTTTCGTCAGCCGTCTTGATTTTGTTTTTCTTTATGTTGTTGTCTACCTGACTAAACCCAGCCTGGTCCAAGTCTGTGCAGCACAACAAAACAGTTTCCAGTTTGTTTTAGACAGCAGAATGCAGAGGTGGTCTGTAGGGAGCTCGGCTGTGGGCCTCCTTCGGTCCTCCAGGGGGCGCTCTATGGAGAAGTGGAGGCTCCAGTGTGGAGCAAAGAGTTCCAGTGTGGAGGCCATGAGTCTGCTCTCCTGGACTGTAGAAGCTCAGCCTCAGCTACAAACAGCTGCTCACCTGGCAAAGCTGTTGGACTCACCTGCTCAGGTAGAAGAGGAGCTGCAGCTTTGATGTGGTTCAAACTCGCTTTATTCTTTTACTGATGACTCTCTGCTTTCAGAGCCTGATTATTTCAGGTTAGTGGGAGGAGCCAGTCGCTGTTCAGGTATTCTGGAGTTTAAGCTGGGAGTCTGGAGACCGCTCATTGTTAAAAGCTTGGCACCAAATGAAGCCAGACTTTTCTGTCAATATCTGGACTGTGGCTCTGTTGTTTCTTTAAAAACCAAACATCAACTTGGATATGTGTGGGAGATGAGTTTTGACTGTATTAATTCTGGATCCCCGAGCGGCTGTGCAGTATCACATATATATATTCACATGCACTGGATCTAAAATGCTCAGGTAAGAGAGCTAAGAGGAAGTTCTCAGCTACAGAACAGTTACTTTAATTAAAACATGAGAAGATGTTTACTAAATAATTTAAAAAAGTTAGAACAATGTGAAAACAGAATGCAATAATTTGCAAAATGTGTTAATTAATATTTTAATCATAATAGAGCATATAGAAAATGAATCAAATGTTCAAACTAAGAAAATGTAGCATTTTAAGATTTTTAGCCATGTCCCTTTAGCCGAATTAGCAATAAAAACTCTATGACTTATAAAAGACATATGACATAAAGACAATTCTACAAAAAGTATCAAAAATAAAATTACTCTCCAGCAAAATTTTATATGGGTCAATATTACTACCACAAATGTTTAATTTTGATCTTGTTTCAGATGTTTTATATCTCTCGTCAAAGAGCAGAGCTTTGCAGTACATGTGCAAAGAACCAGCGGCAAGTAGCAAGCCTCTAAGCTCAGCCTGCCATATACAGATTTCATTGGCTCTTTTGTCAAGGTCTGCAGAGACAATAGTGAATTGTGGCTACAAAATGGCAGCAATGTAGAGGATGGATGCAAGTAGGAATGAGAGAGACTTGTAATAAAATGCTGTCTGAAATAAAAGGAGATGATTTTAAATGATGATTTTAAATTTCATTAAACAAGCACTGCTTGCCTTACTTGCCGTGATTCAATATGGCTGTTCCACCAGCTGTTTCGTTTTAATACCACTTATATTTCCAACCTTGTGTTAACCCTGTTCCATCTTTTTTAAATTCAGTTCAATTTTACTGAATTTTATTTTATTGAATCACCAAAATAGTTGCCTCAAGGCAAAGAAAACAGAGAAAACCCCAAGAATCATATGGACCCCCTATGAGCAAGTGCTTTGTCAACAGTAGGAAGGAAAACTCCCTTTTAACAGGAAGAAACCTCCAACAGAACCAGGCTCAGGGAGGGACAGCTATCAAGACAGACATTTTTTTTTTTTAATTTAACCTTTGTTTATACAGGTAGTCCCATTGAGACTCAGTGTCTCATTTAGAAGAGAGACCTCTTCCAGACAAATATTAAAATTACAACAATAAAATAGCTACATTTGTCTAATGTACACAGTCATATCAAAGACAAGAACAAGTTCCCAGTGATGATTTCAAAAAAACATTTGAACGTTTTTGAAGTCTGCAAGTGAAATCAGTTCAGAGAGCTTTAAATCCTTCTATCTATCTATCAATGTATTCCATGAAGACAGGGCCAAAAAGGAGAATGCCTTCGCCCCAGGTTCTGTACAAACTGATAGAATGGTGAATGAAATGATGTCCTAAGACTGCAGTCTATGACTAAACTGGTTGCATAACATGTGCTCTGATAAATAAGAGGGCAGTAAACCACAAATAGATTTACAGATAAAGTGATACCAATGAACCATCCTGCATAAGACCAATGAGGACCAGTCAACCAGAGAATACCAGAGAGTACAGTGGTGTGTTAAAGGTTTACAGCCAGTTTTAAACCTTAATGCCACATGATAGAGAGAATCCAACAGATGAAGAGAGTGAGCAGCGGCATTCATGTAAATCAGGGGTGCTCAATACGTCGATCGCGATCGACCAGTCGATCGCAAAGGTAGTATTGGTAGATGGCATGGCATTAAAAAAATAGATGCCAGCCTATCATCCATCCCGTCACTTGATTGATACAGGGAAGCCAGTCAGATGACATCAGATTTTTTCTGACGCTTAGGTCGCTGCGTATGCGCAAACAGCGGCGCGAAGTGTAGTAAAACTGACAAGCTAGTCAGCGAGTTAACTCCAATTTTTAGCTCTCGGTTTTTTCTCTTAAACCTAAGAAAGGGTTAAAAATGAGTGAGGGAGCTGGACCAAGTAAGAAGACAAAAACGTATCACTTTCATACGGAATGGGAGGAGGACTTTTTTTTCCACGATGTCATTTTCGAAGTGCGTTTGCCTCATCTGCCAGGCTACCATCGCAATGCCAAAGACGGGAAATGTGGAGCGGCATTTTCGAACTGTTCACGGAAAATACGACACTACATTCCCGCCGAAAAGCGAGCTAAGAAAGAAAAAGGTGAATAAACTAAAATCCCAGTTGTCCGGACAGCAGTCATTTTTCACACAACAAACTTCAAAAGCGAAAGCCGCCACCGAAGCATCGTTCCGGGTGAGTCACATCATCGTTAAAAACAAGAAGTCTTTTCAAGATGGAGAGATGGTAAAAGAGGCATTCGTTGAAGCAGCTGACTCATTGTTCCGAGACTTTAAAAATAAGGCAGAAATAACATCTTCGATCAAAGCTCTCCAGCTGTCAAGAAGTACAGTTACACGGCGCTGTGAAGCCATGGCGGAGGATTTAACCCAGCAACTTTGGAAGGACATCGGAGATTGCCAGTGTTTCTCACTGCAGTTGGACGAATCTACGGACGTGAGTGACACAGCCCAGGTGTGCATTTTCATTCGTATGGTGTTTACTGATATCACTGCAAAAGAAGAGCTATTAACAGTCCTGCCCATGAAAGAACAGACGCGAGGAGAGGACATATTTCAGTCGTTCAAAAACTTTATCGAGAAAACCCAGCTCCCAGTGTACAAATTGGTGTCTATTACCACAGATGGAGCACCCGCAATGGTTGGCCGCTTGAATGGATTTATTGCCAAGTGCAGGCAGGACGATGCTTTCCCAGACTTCCTAAATTACCATTGCATAATCCACCAACAAGCGTTATGCGCTAAAATGCTCAACATGAAGGAGATCATGAATGTTGCAACGAAGATCGCCTGTTCTATTCGCGCCAGATCTCTTCAAAGACGGTTATTTCGTGCACATCTGGAGAAGGCTGACTGCGACCACTCTGAGTTGTTGCTACACACTGACGTGAGGTGGCTTAGTCGAGGGAAATTCCTGCAAAGATTTCGAGAGCTCTGTCCGGAGATTAAGGAGTTTTTCCGTGTAGCTGGACAAGCAGAATACATGCAACTTAATGACGGTCAGTGGCTGTTAGACTTGGCATTTTTAACCGATCTGACAAACATGTTGAATGACCTTAATCTACAGCTGCAAGGAAAAGACAAAACAGTGATCAACATGATCAGCTCAGTTAATGCTTTCAAACGAAAGATGCAACATCTCTCTTTAAAGCTGCAGCGCCATGATTTGATAAACTTTCAAAA
Source organism: Perissodus microlepis (assembly GCF_051167445.1). Classification (NCBI taxonomy): domain Eukaryota; kingdom Metazoa; phylum Chordata; class Actinopteri; order Cichliformes; family Cichlidae; genus Perissodus; species Perissodus microlepis. The sequence goes on along the minus strand of NC_140467.1, from coordinate 28,299,474 downwards.
CCTGGCGTCAGAGCTGGAGATGCAAGGGATGGCCTGTTTGCAACTTGACAGTGCACGCTACACAGAGCAGATTGACAATTGTCTGTCAGAGTTTGACAAACGCTTTCAAGACTTTTCTTTGCTCGAGCCAGTCGCTACCTTCATGTGCTATCCTTTTCGGGAAGATGCTGAGGTCGATTCACTCGCATCAAAAATTGCAAAACTATTTCACCTGAACTCTTCTGGAGTGGAAGATGAGATTTTGACACTACAAGCCGACATTGAGCTGAAGTCCAGAGATCATGGACAGTTCTGGAACTTACTCACAGAAGTAAAGTACCCCAACATGAGGAAATGTGCTGCCTCTTTGACTGCATTATTCGGCTCCACTTATTTATGTGAGTCATCATTTTCCCACATGAAGATCATTAAGTCCAAGTACCGTTCCACCATGACTGATGAACATTTGGAAGTGTGTTTGAGGCTGGCCGTCAGCAGCTACTGTCCGGACTATGCATCCCTGGCTGATTCAATTCAGTGCAAGTCATCAGAGTAAACTCAGGTAATGACAAAAAATTTACATTGTTAATTGTGTTGTGAAATATTGGATATTGCGGTTATGCATGTATATACATTGTAGATATAAAGAATCCTCAATATATTTATAAATAAGTATATGTTTTGGATTTTTGTAGTGGGTAGATCATTTTGACTTGGTCATTTTATAAGTAGCTCATATGCGGAAAAAGTGTGAGCACCCCTGATGTAAATTATGTCACCGTAATCCAGGAGGGGTAAAAAAAAGTGGCAGCAACAAGCCTTTTCCTTGTGGTGAAAGAGAAACATGATCTGTTTCTGAAAAAGATCCCCAACTAGGTTTCTTTAATTGGTGGTCAGAAAGTAAAGATTGCCATCAATCACAATACCTAGGTATTTGTATGAGGCCATAGTTTCAATAGAAAGGCTGCATCTAGATTTTGTCCCACACTGATGACACGAATAGTAAATAATGTAGGCTCCAGGACAAAACCCTGCGGGACTCCATTAGTGATATTTAAAAAAACTGGAAGAGAGACCACTGAACTGCACGCATTGCTTATGGTCTGAAAGATAATTAGAGAACCAGCCAACTGCTTGGTCTGGAAGGCCTATTTCCAGTAATCTCTGACATAAAATGCCATGGTCAACAGAGTCAAAAGCTTTTCAGAGATCAATAAAAAGAAGTGCACAGTAGTTCTTTGGATCCAAGGCTTCAAGATGTCATTGAGAACTGTTAGGGAAGCAGTTACAGTACTGTGCAGTTTCTAAATCCAAATTCCACATGCTTCCACAGAGAGTCAGACACACACACACACACACACACACACACACACACACACACACACACACACACACACACACACTCTTGTTGCCAATTAACCTGGATTCCTGAATTGTTTGTTATTAGATAAAGGTTTTAACAGCAGTGTTAAAATGATCTATTGTGGAACTATGATTGAAAGCAGCAGTGATTTTCTCTGTGCTTATCAATACTAACAAGTTTTCTACCAGTTTAATACCAGTGCTTGGTACCCACCCTTAATGCTGAGTACACCTTGGGTGAATTCACACCTCTAATGGATGTCCACTTGGGATTGGATTACCAGAACCATATGTTAACGCAGGGAGTGAAAAGTGCAATAAAGTGTTAGCTTCAAATACAGGGTGACAGGTTTTTTTTTTTTCATTCTTTCTTCCACTTTTATGAAGTCCACCAATAAACACACACACCTGTTGCGTTAATGCATCAACAATCAGCATGAAAGGACACATGCTGGAATTTGAACTTAAAGCACCGAATAGTTGCTAAGAGTAAGAGGGAATTCATGACGATGTTTTTCAAATGTGAAGCGTAGTTTTGATCTTCTTTTTCAGAATCTTAGCTTCAGAATCCATGACTTGTCGACCTTCAGCACATATCTGTGTACATTCTTGCATTTCTGGCAAAATACATTTATTTTAAAAATGGATTCAGGAGTTAATGAATTGATATCGCATTATTCATACTAAAATCGACTTAAATCGGGGAAATAATTTTTAAAAATCCACCCCTAGTTATCAGTTAATACTACTGAGTTTGGTTAACAAGGTGTATCCATGCACTGTGTAATGCACAATGGGTGCATTACACACCTACAGATATCTACTAACTGGTGCTAAGTAACAGAGTAATAAAATAGTAGATAAAAATATTAGGATTGCAGTCACTACAAATGAAGCACAAATGTCTTGGGTCACACAACATTCAGACCTGCCACAACCTCCCCAGATTGTACTTGTTTGCAGTGAAGTATTAAAAACAATAAATAAATAAGAGAAAGCCAAATCAAAGAGTAAGAGTAGGAGAACACTGTTTGAATGTGAGTGATATACTACTTTTACTGTTTTTACTTTCAGACATGAGTGATGCCGTCGGTCTGATCTGTGTGCTGTCATGTCTCTCCAGGCTAGCAACAGTCAGAACTACAGTTGACAGGAGGGCGCTGAGCAGGTTTACTGGGACCTCTGTGTTTGAGCAGTTTAAGAGGACAAAACTCAGGGAGCAGAGGATGATCTCCAAAGAGCATCATCTCATATCCAAATGAATTTCTGCACTAATGCTCAACCAATGATTACACACTTTTCCTGTTCTGTATCAAGTTTTCTTTGATGTGCATGAAAATAATTTGCTCTGCTTTTTGTAATGAGCCAATTAAATGGAACAACTTATCATTATCATCTAATAAAGTTCATACAGACAGATCATTTGTTTGGAGGAATGTTTGTGCCTGCAAGTGATTGTATCAAAAACACGGCTGCAATTCGCCTTGAGATATTTATCAATGAATATGACTGGATGAAGTATTTACTAAAGATTTACTAACACCAGCTTTTAACAAAAATACTGTAAAATTGTTCTAAATTTTAAACTCTATTTTTTCAAATATTGTATTGATTAATTTATCATAATTTCAATAAAACAATACTAATTTTATTTAAGATCAAAGATTTCCAACAGGACGTATCCCCTTAATGACGTCCATTTCCAAATAATAACTACAACATATCTTACTGCAGATGTTTGAGTGTAGCAGTAACAGAAAAATGACTGTGTGTTTGAGCTGGTTGTGTTTGTCAACAATGTGAACTTAAATTGTAAAAAATGACCTAAAGAGCTCTGTGGAGTTTTTGTTGATGTCTCTAATATATAATATAATGTAATGTAATGTGATGTAATCAATCCTCTTTTTTATTCTCTTGCCTGGCTTGGCTTAGACATGATAATAGTGTACCAGATATAAGGTAATAATGGAAGTAGCACAAATAGAAATGAATAAATAACCAGCTATAAGAGGAGGAACCTATAGAGATTCTATGTAGCTGTTCTTGTTTGGCAGCACCACTCATTCAGATCACAGTTCTGATTGCAAAAGCTGCCTGACAGGACAGGATCTAGGATCGTCATACACACCACTTGCATGAAACATGAAAGCCAGTGGTTAGTGACCACCAGGTTCCGTGTTTCAAGTCTCAGGTGTTTAGTTTATTTTTACTTGTTTTTAGTTTCCTCCCTGCTTAGGTTTTGTTAGTTTAGTCATTGTATTCCTGCATCTGGATCCACACTCTTTTCACTCCATACATCTGCCATAGATGACGTGACAATCCAATGCTTTTTGAATAATCAGGACAAAAAATTAGCTGGATGACAAGATCCATGTAAAAAAAATTAAAAATAAAAATGGATTATCTCAAATTGATTATTTTTGTCTTTACATCACACTTTTTAAGCAAACGGGCCAGGGGGCATGATGGGAGTCTGAGTGTGGATAACCATGCTGAAAGGTCAAAGGATCACTTTACACAGAAAGAAAAAAACACACTGAAGTTCAGTTCATTTATTTTAAGAACAAAGTGCAGGTTAATATTTACTGTAGGAAAACAGTCAGTATTTAACCTCGTTCTTCTTGTACTACGTTATGTGACCATAAATGGGAATGTCAGTGGACTTACGGGAAGTCTGCTGAACACAGCCGGGAATATGAATGGGTTCAAATGAGGTCAACAGATTTGAAGATGAAATGACAAAATTAGACACAGTGGACTCAAGTCCTGCCTCTCCCTACAGATAAATACTGAGCACAGCACAGAAGACCATCAGAGACGTCTGTGTAGACATGGATCATCATCATCATCATCTGCTGCTGTTGCTGCTGCTGCTGTGGAGCTCAGGTAGGACTGTACTTTAAAAATTCCCTGTTAGTATTCACTGAGTTGACTGGACCATTAAAGAACCTGATCACACACACACACGCACGACATGACATGACACAACACACATAACATGCTGGGGTATCAGCTGGAGTATCCAGAGGACCCTGCAGGCTCACAGAGAACGTGGCAGACAGCAGCTATGAGCACACTGCCCTCTTGCTTTGTGGTCACCGTCTAAAGCACGTTGATTAAGAAGACTGAGTTGAATTGGTGATACCAGGCGGCAGAAAAGAGAACAGTGTGGTGACCTGATGAAAGTGGTGCAGAGCTGAAGGAGCCTTTGTCTCTGCTTGTTTGAACTGAGCAGCCAAAGGATAAAAGTCACTACTTGTCACCTTGCTGATACGTATGTGGGTCTTCTGATTCTGCACTGAATGATTAAACATAAACTCGACTACGCCGATGCTGGGAATGATGATTTTCTCAGATTAATGGTTGATTCTAACATGTACATGAAGTTTTGCTCTGAGAGAATAACGACTGATTATGTGTTGCCTGGATTTTAAATACATCATGATGTTAACTGCTTCTGATACTACACATTGACTTTGACTATAACTCTGTCGAGATAACTCTCGCGTGCTTTGTAGTTGATGATTGATTCTGTAGGGTTACCACAAATTTTGACTTTGTACTTTCTTCATGAAGACTGATCTCTGCTTCCAAAGACTTCACTAAAAACTGTGTAACTGTTAAGCAGTCTTATACACTCACATGTTGTACAAGGTAAAAATGTATGACACTTTTAAGCATGTAACTTTTTTTATTGAAGGATTTGGACACAACTTGCTGAATAATTGGTGCATAAAATTAACGTCAGATACAATTAAAAGTAGGAATATCAGGATTATATAACAACAGAAGGAGAAGTTGTCTCTGTCGGCCTCTGTGCTGAAGGCAGACATGCTGGACACGCTTCTTGCTTTCTTTATTTTTGTTGAACCTGCACGTTTGTGGATGTTCAATAAATGTGGCAAAGAACATTTTTTCTTTTGTTGATTTTCAAAAATCATTAATTGTGGTGTTTTCATTTGTACAATGAGCTGTGTTTTCAAATCCTCAATTCACATGCACACTGACAAAACATAAAGTTTACTGGCATGTTTGTTCTGTCCTCGACTGATCTCCACTCAGAATTGCTCTTTATGTTCATGAGTTTTCTCTCATGTCCTCCTCAGGAGCCCAGGCTGAAGAGAAGTCAACAGGTAAGAAGAGAAAAAAAGAGATTTAAAGAATTGCTGGAGCAGAATCTACTAAGTTTGATTTTAATATTTTCAGAAATAAATTCCTTTTCTATTCAGAGTCTGATGATGTCAGGCTCGTGGGAGGAGCCAGTCGCTGTGCAGGAATACTGGAGCTGAAACATCAGGGAGAGTGGAGAGCAGTGAAGGGCGATTCATGGACCCGGAAGGAAGCAGCTATTGTCTGTGAACATCTGGACTGTGGCTTTCCTGTTTCTGTAGGAAGAAGAGAGGATGCCTCGAGTAGACCAACAACGTGGTGGATCAGTCGGGGCTGTCTTCTTTCTCGATCTCTTCTGGGGCAATGTGCAGTGTCTTGGGAACTGCCTTCTACAAGCGTCTTTGACATAACCTGTTCAGGTAAACCCATGTTTGCTATCATCTTTTCATAATATGTGACAACTAGTCTGTGTATTTATGGAGAAAATCAGGGACATTTCCATTGTCGTAGTAAGGCTGTCCCTCTGTAGTAGGAATCCTTTTGTTTTCTTTCTGAGATTATGAGGAGGAAAAGATTTTTGAAAAGTGTGTTGACGTGTAAATATGCAATATAGACAAAATGTGATGTTGAAAAAAACTTCATGCTGCATTTAAACTCACAACCTTCACCACACAAGGCTGAGGGGAGTGAGTGGTAACTCTGCCACTAATCCACAGCTGAGAGAGAGGCATTGCTCCCCATTCAAAATGATTGGGTTTCTACTATTAGAAAAAGTGGACTATTTCACCAAAGATGCAAAATTATGAAATATAGGCTTGTAACACATAATGGAGCTGGTTATTAGTATGAACAGTCTGTCTACAACAAACAGTGTGAGACTAGTTAGTCGGTGAAAAGAAGTAAAACGGCCAATGACAATAACATATTCTGGGATTGCTGCTTTCAAAAATTCTCCCATCTTCCACCATCTTGAAGTGACATTATGTGTTTATATCCATCATGAGATAAAATTAGGCTTTGGATCTAATGAATTTGAAAGACCAGTAAACACCATTAACCTTCTACAATGACATCATGAGTTCCCATAGCTGTCGTAAGGATTTCAGAGCCTTAGGAAGAGTGTATGTAGATCCCCTCTGTAAAAGATTTCTTAACTCCACAGTGACATCATTGCACCCGTTGAGTCCCAGATACCACAATGAACTTTACTCACACTTTCCAGACACGGCGATGAGAAGTTTAATAACTAGTTTAATGACATTGTAATCTACTATGGGATTGTACAGCACACGGATAGTGGATAGCAGATAGTGTCTCAACAAATCAGAGAATGTCTACCCCCCCCTCCCTTGACTCCCACCAGTTTGCTTATAGAGCATGGAGGATGCCATCACCATCATCCTTCACAGAGCACTGAACCATCTGAAGAACAAGAAGAGCTATGTGAGGATGGACTACAGCTAAATGTTCACCACCATAAACCCAGACATCCTCACCACCAAACTGGACCACCTTCAGGTCCCCCTGCCACCTGGTCCTTGATCAAAGCCATCTTAATCCCACCGGCCCCCGCCTCTCCCCCCAATTGTCACTCAGCACTGGATCCCCACAGGGCTGCATCCTCAGTACCTTACTGTAAGCCCTGTACACCTATGACTGTACACCAACCCACCCACCCAACGTTATAGACCAGTATGCCGATGACACCACTGTGGTCGGGCTAATTTCTGATGGAGATGGGACAGTGTACAGGGCGGAGGTAGAGAACTTGTCCCACTGGTGCTCAGAAAATAATATGAACATCCTTAAAAACAAAAGAACTCATAATGAGTCACAGACAGTGTCACGGCCGAGGCCGACAGACAGAAGGTCTCAGAAGCAGGACTCACACGAGAAAATGTGTTGAACAAGATTTTATTTAGAAGACATGAAATTGCAAAATCAACTAGACAGTGAACTATGAACTAAGGTCTACAAGATCAGTGAGGCTAAAAACTAGTGAAACTATGACCAGGGAAAAACACAATGACACTGAATATGCGAGAAACTAAATCTTCATCAGGAGTGCTTTAACTCAGGGGCATGGAGAAAAGGCATGGGCTTCAGGGAATGCACCCAGGAGTCTCAGTACATCTTTGAAGGCGGAGAAGTGGCAGGGGGGAGGTAGGTGGTCCGAGTAAGGCTGCTGGGTTTCAGGAGCAAGGAATCTGTGAAGAGCAATGACTGTAGAAGGAGGGCACGCAGCTGAGTAAAGCTGACGGGAGCAGAGATGAACAGAGCTGCCAAAGAACTCTACTCAGACTGAGCTCCTGATAGGGGATCAGTATGAGAACAGAAAACAAAAACTCCTCAGCACAAAAGCACACGAATCTTCAAACCATAACACCCTGAAAACACGTGACAAGCAACAGGGGTGGGTGAGCAGGGTTAGAGTAAGCCAATGCAGACAGCAGCATCACATGGCGGCATCTCTACGCGTTCCAGCGCAGACATGCGCGTCGGACGAGGGGCAAGCATCCGAGGCGTATGTGTGTGTGTGTATTCTGTGTTCAACTTGAGAGAGAGTGTCCTTCACCCGGTTAAGCAAAAGTCAACAGTCTTCAGCCAATGCAGGTGTACTTGAAGAGAGACTAAACATACAGGGAGTGCAGAATTATTAGGCAAGTTGTATTTTTGAGGAATAATTTTATTATTGAACAACAACCATGTTCTCAATGAACCCAAAAAACTCATTAATATCAAAGCTGAATGTTTTTGGAAGTAGTTTTTAGTTTGTTTTTAGTTTTAGCTATTTTAGGGGGATATCTGTGTGTGCAGGTGACTATTACTGTGCATAATTATTAGGCAACTTAACAAAAAACAAATATATACCCATTTCAATGATTTATTTTTACCAGTGAAACCAATATAACATCTCCACATTCACAAATATACATTTCTGACATTCAAAGACAAAACAAAAACAAATCAGCGACCAATATAGCCACCTTTCTTTGCAAGGACACTCAAAAGCCTGCCATCCATGGATTCTGTCAGTGTTTTGATCTGTTCACCATCAACATTGCGTGCAGCAGCAACCACAGCCTCCCAGACACTGTTCAGAGAGGTGTACTGTTTTCCCTCCTTGTAAATGTCACATTTGATGATGAACCACAGGTTCTCAATGGGGTTCAGATCAGGTGAACAAGGAGGCCATGTCATTAGTTTTTCTTCTTTTATACCCTCTCTTGCCAGCCACGCTGTGGAGTACTTGGACGCGTGTGATGGAGCATTGTCCTGCATGAAAATCATGTTTTTCTTGAAGGATGCAGACTTCTTCCTGTACCACTGCTTGAAGAAGGTGTCTTCCAGAAACTGGCAGTAGGACTGGGAGTTGAGCTTGACTCCATCCTCAACCCGAAAAGGCCCCACAAGCTCATCTTTGATGATACCAGCCCAAACCAGTACTCCACCTCCACCTTGCTGGCGTCTGAGTCGGACTGGAGCTCTCTGCCCTTTACCAATCCAGCCACGGGCCCATCCATCTGGCCCATCAAGACTCACTCTCATTTCATCAGTCCATAAAACCTTAGAAAAATCAGTCTTGAGATATTTCTTGGCCCAGTCTTGACGTTTCAGCTTGTGTGTCTTGTTCAGTGGTGGTCGTCTTTCAGCCTTTCTTACCTTGGCCATGTCTCTGAGTATTGCACACCTTGTGCTTTTGGGCACTCCAGTGATGTTGCAGCTCTGAAATATGGCCAAACTGGTGGCAAGTGGCATCTTGGCAGCTGCGCGCTTGACTTTTCTCAGTTCATGGGCAGTTATTTTGCGCCTTGGTTTTTCCACACGCTTCTTGCGACCCTGTTGACTATTTTGAATGAAACGCTTGATTGTTCGATGCTTTGCAATTTTGAGACTGCTGCATCCCTCTGCAAGATATCTCACTATTTTTGACTTTTCTGAGCCTGTCAAGTCCTTCTTTTGACCCATTTTGCCAAAGGAAAGGACGTTGCCTAATAATTATGCACACCTGATATAGGGTGTTGATGTCATTAGACCACACCCCTTCTCATTACAGAGATGCACATCACCTAATATGCTTAATTGGTAGTAGGCTTTCGAGCCTATACAGCTTGGAGTAAGACAACATGCATGAAGAGGATGATGTGGATAAAATACTCATTTGCCTAATAATTCTGCACTCCCTGTAGTCCGGTTATCAGGGACAAGAATTTGTTGTTCCGGAGCTGCATGAGTGAGGGAGATGATTGTTTGAGTTAGTGCAGACAAGTGCACCAATTTTGCAGTTGTTCTTAATGTCCATCACTGGTCACCGGGTCTATCTATTTCCCATTGCAAAGCCGTGAGCTTCTCTACAATCTTCCCATATGGCGTTAAATAAACACAGTCTGAGTACTCACAGCTTACCCATTATTAAACCCGATTCTTTGATCCCCATGATAGAACAGAGAAAACCCGACTCAGAGTGGTCAAAACATAATTCTTTATTCAATCATATTCCAGAAGAGAGAGAGCCCTGCACAGCCTAAAGCCAGTTGCAGAATCTCTAACATTAGAAGCTAAAAATGTGTCTCATATAGGTGTTATTTTGGTCCTTTACACATAACATACAGCCTCGATACAAACAACTGCTTATATGTTACTAGTTCCTCTTTCTGTCTGGTTTCTGTCACGGTACTGGGCCATGAGGCCCAGGGTTTAAGTTCTAATGCATATTTTTGTATCCACATGTGTAGTTTAATGCATCTAGTTGTTTTCTAGTTTGCAGTTTAGTCCTTGGTTTCTTAGTCCCTTTTGTCATCTCTCCCTGGTCCGCGTGTCTACCTGTCATGTTTCATGTCTCTGGTTAGGTTAAGTTCATGTTCTATCTCCATGTCTATGTCTCTGTGTTTCCTGTTTTATTTTGAAAGAGTATGGTGTTCTTTGTTCATTGTAGTTAGTGTTACTCTCCCCTGTATTGTCATTAGGTTTCATTCTAGTCAGCTGTGTTCTCATGTGTCTCCACTTCCCCTGATCACCTCATGTGTGTATTTAAGTCCTCAGTCTTCCTTTGTTCGTGGCCGTGTCGTCTGTTCTACTTCTCCCATGTTACGCCAGGTTTCAGGACTCTGTGCTGGTCATGTCCATATTACTTACGTGAATACGTTTCATAGTTCTTTGTTGTTCCAGCACAGAGTCCTGGGGTCCGTTCTTCGTACCTCGCTAACTACATCCAAGATCAAATGACACATCCAATATCAAATCATCGCGCCAACTTTGAGCTCGCTATTCCGGTTCTCCGAACACACCTGTTGTTGACGATTAGTACAGCTGGATGAAGTAATGTGAGATCACTGGGTGGCTTAAAAGGGGCTACGCATCGATAGTAGAAACACTGATCGGCAACCCTTTGATTGGTCGGCGAAAATGTCGAAGGAGCGCGCTCAGTATTTTTCGGCAGCAGAGCAAGAACTCTTGATTGAGGGATTTCAGGAGTTTCAGAGTTTAATTAAAACGCAAGGGAACACTGCAAAGGCTGCAAAAGCAAGGAGAGAGGGCTGGCAGAAAGTTGCTGACAAATTAAACTCGTAAGTAATTTAATAATAATAATAATAATAATAATAATAGATTGGATTTATATAGCGCTTTTCAAGGCACCCAAAGCGCTTTACAATGCCACTATTCATTCACTCTCACATTCACACACTGGTGGAGGCAAGCTACAGTTGTAGCCACAGCTGCCCTGGGGCAGACAGACAGAAGTGAGGCTGCCATATCGCGCCATCGGCCCCTCTGGCCAACACCAGTAGGCGGTAGGGTAAATTTATTATATTATATTACATTATATCATATTATATTATATTATATCATATTATATTATATTACATTATATCCTCTTTCACATTAGAGCCACAACAGGACCCACTAGAACATGGGAACAAGTAAAAGTGAAATATAAGAATATTCTACAGAATGGTAATATTTATCACTTATATTGCTTTTAGTCTCTTGAAAAGAGACCCTGAAATAATCTGTTTGTTTGTTTATAACAGCAACCAAGAAAAGGGCAGAGCAAAAAAAGACAGGTGGTGGTCTTGCACCCTCTCGTCAACAAGTTGGTTAAGTAAATAATACCCTCACGGGAAAATCGATATCTCTCTATGAGCACACTGTCGCGCTGAGCTAAAGGATCCTGTCTATCCCGCAATATACGCTGAATTCTGAAAACTCTCCTTATCAATCTCGCACCTTCCACAATGGGTTGCTCGCGTACAAACGGACAGGACATGGCTGCGACAGACTTCCCAAATCCACCTTCGCTTTTATAGCCGTGGTCTCTCATCTTGATTACACGAAGTAATTTACTATTACTACTCTAAAATATGAATTACATCTGAAATAATCAAATACATGAAATAGAATGATTAATAGTACATTTCCCTTTTTTTAGGAAATGACCTGTATGTATCTGTATGAAATCAATAAAAGAATCAAGTACTGCATTATCTTTAGTTACACTGATAATATTTATTTATGGAAAAACAGTGGAAAAATATCGCTGTTGCTTTCGTATAAATGAAGCGGACATACCTGAGTGGCCGCGATCTAATCCTGTTTACATAATGTAAGCCTGCTCCCAAGCAGGTTTACGCTTACGGATCTGTTGCTATGACAGCAAGTCCCGGATGAGCTTCGGAGAACCGAACGATCCAAGATCACGCGAAATCGTCAACAATCAAATCCAGCTAACTTACTTAGCGAGGTACGAAGAACGGACCCCTGTTCATAGTTGTCTCCGTCATGTGCATCATTGTCACCCTGTCTTAGCCTTCCCTGCTGTCTGAGTTTAGTGTCAGTTCTTAGTTTTCCCAGTTCAGCTTCTAGTTTAGTCTTGCCTCAGTGCAGTTTGTCCGCCTCCACCAAGAGCCAAAGTAGTAGTATAATGTAAACAGAATTGGTCCTAGCACTGAACCCTGTGGAACTCCATCACTAACCTTAGTGTGTGAAGAGGACTCTCCATTTACATGCGCAAATTTGAGTCTATTAGACAGATATGATACAAACCACTGCAGCACAGTACCTGTAATACCTACAGCATGTTCTAATTGCTCTAATAGGATATTATGGTCAACAGTATCGAACGCTGCACTGAGGTCTAGCGGGACAAGCACAGAGATGAGTCCACTGTCAGAGGCCATAAGAAGATCATTTGTAACCTTCACTAAAGCTGTTTCTGTGCTGTGAGGAGCTCTGAAACCTGACTGAAACTCTTCAAATAAACCATTCCTTTCAAGAGTTTTTAAAAAGGAAGGAAGGTTGGAGATTGGCCTATAATTACCTAAATCCACTGGGTCAAGAGATGGATTTTCAAGTAATCGTTTAACTACTGCCAGCTTAGAGACCTGTGGGCCATAACTGATTATTAGAGATAGGTTGATCATATTTAAGATTGAAGCATCAATTAATGATAGGACTTCTTTGAGCAGTCTTGTAGGAATGGGGTTTAAAAGACCTGAAGTTAACTCAGAAAGATCAATTGGAGAAAAAGACTCAGTGTCAGTGGCATCAGTGGTACTGTAAGTAGCTGTACATATCTGAGATGATTATGATTTTTTTTTCTTTTATGTTTAAAATTGTATTTCCAAAAAAATTCATGAAGACATTACTAGTTATCGTTTCCTGCTCTCTCTCTCTGCTGATCTCACCTGGACTGCTGGTAAAGAAGAACATTTTCATAGGGCCTCTTTTTTTTGTCTTTCTTGATGCTGTTGTCTACTTGACTAAACCCAGCCCGGTCCAAGTCTGTGCAGAACAAACCAAACAGTTTCCAGTCTCTTTCAGACAGGTAGTGTGTCAGACCCCCCCTCCCAAATTTGAATCAGTGAATAGTTGTTTGCTGCCATCTTTTTCTTGTGTCTCTGCTGTCTCTAATCTCTCTGTTTGATCTTCTCTGATGTCTCCAGACTCTGTCAGGCTGCTGAATGGTTCCAGTCTGTGTTCAGGCAGACTGGAGGTGAAGTCTAACCAGAGCTGGTCCTCAGTGTGTGAAGCTGACTTTGACCAGCAGGATGCAGAGGTGGTCTGTAGGGAGCTCGGCTGTGGGCCTCCTTCGGTCCTCCAGGGGGCGCTCTATGGAGAAGTGGAGGCTCCAGTGTGGAGCAAAGCGTTCCAGTGTGGAGGCCATGAGTCTGCTCTCCTGGACTGTAGAAGCTCAGCCTCAGCTAGAAACAGCTGCTCAGCTGGCAAAGCTGTTGGACTCACCTGCTCAGGTAGAAGAGGAGCTGCAGCTTTGATGTGGTTCAAACTCACTTTATTCTTTTACTGATGACTCTCTGATTTTTTTCCAGAGGGTGAGGATGTCAGGTTGGTGGGAGGAGCCACCCACTGTACAGGAACGGTGGAGCTGAAATATCTGGGAGAGTGGAGACCAGTGGAAGCCATTGAGTGGACCCGGAAAACAGCTACTGTTGTGTGTGAACAACTGGATTGTGGTTATGTTGTTTCTTTAGGAAAAAGGACGGGTGCATCAAGCAGATCTGTGTGGAGCATCAGTGATATGTGTATTCAGCTTGGATCTACTCTGCAATACTGTGCATCAGCTTCGTTTTCTAAGTCCATTTTTGATGTAACCTGCTCAGGTAAAATTATTTGTGACATTATACATGATATAATATGTGATAGCTGGAAGAGAAGCAAACTATCCACCAATCGTGACTGGCTCTGTTCCACAGCATATCTTTGTTTTCTCTTCCTCCCCTCACCCCCAACAGATGGACTCCTGGCCTGTTGTTGTGATAGATGTAGATCTAGATACAACTGAATTGAACTGAATCATGGCAGAAGAGAGGTTCAGTGTTCTCGGGAGTCAAACTAAAGAGTCCCTTCTTCAGTGCTATAACTTTCAGGGCTTCCTATTTCTTAGCTTGAGTTTCAGTTCAGTCTCTCCACACTCATGTATTGCTGCACCCTGGGTCTCATTCTTAACAGTTTGCACAAAGAAATCTGGGCAACTTTTGAAACAGTTTTCTAATTTTCAATTTTCCTTTTCTAAACAGATATAATATTCAAAAACATAAAAAAATAATTGGGCCTTAATTAAGAAACAATTGAAAGTTGGAAATATATACAAAGCAAGTTGGCAATGCTACAGTTTGTACTTCTCCCAGTTCACAAGATACTGGAGGGTCTTACCCTGATAGTCTCCTGACTGAATATACAGAGCACAGGACACCACTGTAGACTTGCTTAAGCTGGGATACATAGGATACATTCATTGAGTATCTTCAATGTTTTGGGGAGTATGAGATCACAGGCAGAGTTAACTCAAGATTCTCAATTTCAAAAGGTCCAGTGATCCTGAGACAGAGCTTCTTTGAGTTATATTGTAATGGAATGTCCTAGAACATAACCAAATTTTCTGATCTAAGGTCTGAAGTTCGAAGCTGAAATCTGGTGTTAGTCTCCCAAACATTTAGTTCTCTCTACGGCCCTGAGGAGTACTGTCTCTGGGCATCTCTGGATTTCTTGACGTAGGTCGTCGTGTTGCATGGAGTGAACCGCTGTCTCACTGTCCAGCTTTGGGAACATAGAGTTCAGTAGCACAGAGAGGACTCAAATAGACATAACCCAATGGGAGATGAGGTCATGGTGTTGTGTACCTACTCGTCTGCTTCAAATGGTAGGTTTGATAGCGCAACACAGTAGAGGGCAGCTTATGTAGAACAAAATCTCTTCACACTTGTGAGGTGAAAATAGTCCCTCAATCAGAGATTTGTTTCAAAATCATATCATTTAATCTGAAAATACTGAACCATCACTCTACATTAGTTGTTTGAGTGGAAAATATATGTATAGAAGTTCCTAATTCATAACAGAGGACAGAAAAAAGACATTTCATACACACCAACGATCATAGATATTTACAAAAATGTTTACATGCATCATTGTCATATACTAACACTTAAAGACTAATTTTTTTTTACCATTTCACTCACCAATTTTCACTATTTGTAGTGAGTTTCTCTTGTTAAGCTGAATCTGTGGTACTTGGTACTGGTCTTTTACCCACTTCTTCCTTTTTCTTCAGGTTTATGTTAAAAACATTTTGTTCTACTGAGCTAATTTATTTACTTTTTAACCTCAGCTATAGTATCAGAGGAAGCAACATATATGAACTTGTTTAGTGAAGCCAGAGCCCAGTTTTAGTTTACAAACTGTCAACCTTCCAAAGTGGCTTCACCCTCAGATGCTTTTCTTTACATTTCATCAGGTGGAAATTATTAAGCTTTTTTATGTAGCAGTGCATATTTGTCTCTCAGAACAACAAATTGAGGTAAACATGTTTTGTGTTTTAGATTAGTGGCGTCATTATAGTTTGCAGATTGCAGGTAGTGAGTGTTGATTTACAGTGATTCTAGTTGACTGATTTAGAGAATGTGTACATAAGAACATAACAGACTAGTGCTAGGAACAACTGGCATTGGTTTCGCTAATCTAGGGTCTTATAACCCTCATTTCCCTGCTGCTGCTCCACCAGCCAATCTTGATATAACAGGAGCGATCGTGGCTCAAGAGTTGGCAGTTTGTCTTGTAATCAGAAGGTTGCCGGTTTGAGCCCCGGCTCGGACAGTCTTGGTCGTTGTGTCCTTGTGCAAGACACTTCACTCGGTGCCTACTGGTGGGGGTCAGAGGGGCCGGTGGCACCAGTGTCTGGCAGCCTCGCGTCTGTCATTGCGCCCCAGGGTGGCTGTGGCTACAATGTAGCTGCCATCACCAGTGTGTGAAGGGGTGGGTGACTGAATGTAGTGTAAAGTGCTTTGGGGTCCTTAGGGACTAAGTAAAGCGCTATACAAATACAGGCCATTTACCATTTTAACGGTATTATACTGTCCCACCAATAAATAGATAAACAGTCTCATCTTTGAACCAGTGAATAGTTGTTTGCTGCCATCTTTTTCTTGTGTGTCTGCTGTCTCTGATCTCTCTGTTTGATCTTCTCTGATGTCTCCAGACTCTGTCAGGCTGCTGAATGGTTCCAGTCTGTGTTCGGGCAGACTGGAGGTGAAGTCTAACCAGAGCTGGTCCTCAGTGTGTGAAGCTGACTTTGACCAGCAGGATGCAGAGGTGGTCTGTAGGGAGCTCGGCTGTGGGCCTCCTTCGGTCCTCCAGGGGGCGCTCTATGAAGAAGTGGAGGCTCCAGTGTGGAGCAAAGAGGTCCAGTGTGGAGGCCATGAGTCTGCTCTCCTGGACTGTAGAAGCTCAGCCTCAGCTAGAAACAGCTGCTCAGCTGGCAAAGCTGTTGGACTCACCTGCTCAGGTAGAAGAGGAGCTGCAGCTTTGATGTGGTTCAAACTCACTTTATTCTTTTACTGATGACTCTCTGCTTTCTGTTCAGATAATGATGTTTTCAGGTTGGAGGGAGGATCCAATCAGTGTGCTGGTACACTGGAGCTGAAACATCTGGGAGAATGGAGACCAGTGGAAATCTATGATAGGATGCCACAGACAGCCGCAATTATCTGTGCACATCTGGATTGTGGCTCTATTATTTCCATAGAACAAAACCATGAGTCTTCACATAGATTAACGTGGGGAATCTCAGCTGACTGTGTTCAGGATGGATCTTCTCTGAGGCAGTGTGCAAAATCAGATGACTCATCTGTCATAGCAAAACTTCACTGTTCAGGTAAGTTGATCACCAGCAGAGGTGGCAAAAAGTAATTATTTGGTGGACATTTCTAGTAATAATAAGCTAACATTAGCAGATGTAAATACATACTTTATTTCAGTGTACATTTTAATTATAAGTAATGAATTCAACTTGAGTCATTTAAGCAGAACATGGGCAGAGAACAAGATGAAAATATAAAAAAATAGCTCTATGTTCTGTTGACTACGTAGAGTGTGACTTTGTCTCTAAACAGGGAAATGAGTTTGGAAACAGTTAAAAACTGATTCAGCAGGTGGGGGAACCCTAAAATCAGTTGTAGTTGGCTCAGTGTGGGAAAAAGAATCACAGCTCACAATAATTTCTATTGAGAGCTCCAGTAGGTTTTCTTAATATACAGGCTGTGATCAGCTGATCTGAGCTACTGTTGCTCTATGGTATACTGCTGTATTCAACCAGATGTCAGCAGATGTTTCATGAGTTGTCCTTGCTGATTTTGATCTTCTACACTGACAGTACACTGTTTATGCTTGTCTTTATATTAGACTTTATAAAGTGGTATAAAGGTGGAATTCAGTGAATGAATCTCAGCATCATCAGCTTAACTTCAAATTCATCTCTGCTACACTTGATGTAACCTACCACTGACCATGAAACCACAGCCACTGTGCACCAGTCACACACTGTTTTTTTTACTTTAAATCCATCACAGTACAGCAAAATAACCTGTTTATCCTGCACTAACCTGCAGTGGATTTTCATGCAGCCTTTAAATAACATAGTTAGTTTGTCTCAGTTTGATTTGCATATTTGAAAATATATAAAAAAAAATAATGTCACATGTACAGACCCCATATCTCATTTAAAAACATGAGGACTTCATGTAAGCTTTAAATGAGTAGCCATTCCCTTTAAATCTAACCTGTCTTCTTCCTCTCCTGTCCTGTCTTTCTTATCTCTCTCCATCTCTGAGTGAAGTTAGCTCCCTTTCTGTTCTCTCCCTGTGAAATACAGCAGCTGGACCTTTAGCTAGCAACACATTGTGAGACAAACTGCACACAAACAGTTTGTGTGTTTGCTAATGTTTGTTGAGCTGATAGAAACACTGAATTTGAAATTACCTGACACACAAAAAATGTCACTCTTTTTATGCTTTATGTTGTGGTCCCTGCCACACAGCAAATCAAGACACTATCTCCTGTCTTTGTGATCTCTGTTTAGTTCAGTCATGTTAGTATATCTTAGTCCTGGTCCTGTTGTTAGTCATTTACTGTTTCATGTATGTTGTGTTGTGTTTTACTTCCCGTTCCTCTATTAGATTCAGCTCAGCTGTCTTCCAGTTTGCTCTCATCATCTTATATATGTATTCTGTCATTTTTTCTTGGTTCTTTCTGATGTCCTAACTGATTCCTCATATTGCGTGCTCGTCCATCTGTGCGCTTTCCTCTAGTCCTACTTTTTCTGTCAGTTTGATCCTGCCTTGCCGTGGTATTATTTTTGCCATTTTGCCAGTTGCCAGCTAAGACTGTGTTTTAGTTTATTTCCTGTTTCGGGTGTCCTGCTTTGGGGTTCAGATTCTGCTTGCGACACAATGGTTCCATGACATTAATCTTCGAGCACACCCAGTGAAGCATTACTTTCATGAAAGCAGGTATGGTTGGAGAATATTGTGGTCAGTTGAGAATTTTGCAAAGAAGGCTGACTCTCTGAGTATGATCATTTTGCTCAATATTTAATGGGGTCACTATGCTTTGCAGATTGCAGGTAGTGAGTGTTGATTTACAGTGATTCTAGTCCACTGTTATAGAGAATGTGTACATAAGACCACATGGGCTGATACTGTTTCGCTAATCTCTGGGTCTCTAATAACCCACTTTTCTCTGCTGTTGTTTCTACCAGCTCATCCTGATATAACAGCATAATACTGTCCCACCAATAAATAGACAAACAGTCTCATCTTTGAATCAGTGAATAGTTGTTTGCTGCCATCTTTTTCTTGTGTGTCTGCTGTCTCTGATCTCTCTGTTTGATCTTCTCTGATGTCTCCAGACTCTGTCAGGCTGCTGAATGGTTCCAGTCTGTGTTCAGGCAGACTGGAGGTGAAGTCTAACCAGAGCTGGTCCTCAGTGTGTGAAGCTGACTTTGACCAGCAGGATGCAGAGGTGGTCTGTAGGGAGCTCGGCTGTGGGCCTCCTTCGGTCCTCCAGGGGGCGCTCTATGGAGAAGTGGAGGCTCCAGTGTGGAGCAAAGAGTTCCAGTGTGGAGGCCATGAGTCTGCTCTCCTGGACTGTAGAAGCTCAGGCTCAGCTAGAAACAGCTGCTCAGCTGGCAAAGCTGTTGGACTCACCTGCTCAGGTCGAAGAGGAGCTGCAGCTTTGATGTGGTTCAAAGTCATTCTCAATGTGACTATTTTCTGATTCCTGTTTAGATGTTGATCATGTCAGGTTGGTGAGAGGAACCAGTGATTGTGCAGGCACACTGGAACTGAAACATCTGGGAGAATGGAGACCAGTGAAAGCCATTGACTGGACACTGAAGACAGCAGCAGTCCTCTGTGGATATCTGGATTGTGGCTCTGCTGTTTCCATAGAACAAAACTTGAGCTCTTCAGTTCGATCTGCTTGGGAAATCACTGCTGACTGCGTTCAAAATGGATCTTCTCTGAGGCACTGTGCAACATCAGATGACTCAATGTATTTTGTAAAGCTTAACTGTTTAGGTAAGTCCATCATTAGTGACAACATATATGCCATCATCAGAGCTTTACTCCGAACTCTATTTAAAAAAAAGAAAAAGACAAGTGCAGTTAAAATATGCAAATAGATATTTCCTAATAACATCTAAATTTAGAATAATGTATTATACAGCAGTGGGGAATATATTTGATTACAGTAGCTGGCTTTTTGAAAGTGCTGTAACTAAGATTAGGTGTATAATTCCTCCACTGTTATCTTCTTTTAATATCATAAGCTAACACTGTTTATTGTAAATACGAATTATTTACAATGAACAGGGTGAATAAAAAAGGAGGCGGTGTTGCTTTATATGTAGATAAAGTTTTGAAATGTAGTTTGATTGAATGTATGTCAAGCACCATAGATAACGTATTGGAATGTGTTACTATTGAAATCCATGTTGAAAAAGCTAACAATATAATTATAAGTTGCATCTATAGGACACCAGGTTCATGCCTTGAGACATTCAATGAAAAACTTGCTGCTATGTTTAGCAACCTAAATGATAAAAAAGTGCAAATAATTTGTGGTGATTTTAATATAGATTTGCTAAACCCAAATGGACATCAGAAAACAACAGATTTCATAAATACAATGTATAGTAACTCCCTTTTCCCTGTAATTATAAAACCAAGTAGAATAACAATTGATACAGCTACATTGATAGATAATATATTCACAAATAAAATTGACCATGAAATAGTAGGTGGACTTCTTATAACTGATATAAGCGATCATCTTCCTGTTTTTGCAATTTTTCAAAATTATTTTGGGATTAAAACTAAACAAAAGAATCAAATATTTGATATGATACGACATAGAACAACGAGAGCCATTGCTGCCCTCCAGGTGGACTTAAAAGAACACAACTGGAATGAGGTTTTTGCAAATGAAGATTCAAATAGTGCATATGATGCATTCTTATCAACTGTAATTTCACTATATGAAAAACATTGTCCTTTAATGAAAATCACTAGAAAGCATCACAGATCAAATAAGCCATGGATCACAAAGGGGATAGAAGATGCATGTAAAAAGAAAAATAATCTATATAAGAGATTCATAAAACAGAGGACAAAAGATGCTGAAATAAAGTACAAGTTATATAAAAATAGATTAGTAAATATTATAAGAACAAGTAAGAAAGAATATTACCACAAATTATTGGAGCAAAGTAGAAGTAACACACAAGAAACATGGAGGTTATTAAATAGTATAATCAAAAAGGGCTCAAAAAATAAGAATTATCCAGATTATTTTAAAAAAGATAAAGATATTGTGCTTGATAAAACTAAAGACATTGCAAATGAATTTAATGATTTCTTTGTAAATGTTGGCTTTAATTTAGCAAAAGAAATTCCAGAGTCAAGAAATAATAACGACCTAAATAAACATATTACTCATTGTGAAGACATTTAAAAATAAAAAGTCCACTGACTGTTTTGGTATTGACATGATATTAGTTAAAAGTATTATAGAATATATAGTGCAACCTTTCGCATACATTTGTAATCTGTCCTTTCAAACTGGTGTATTTCCCTCACAAATGAAAATAGCAAAAGTTATTCCAATCCATAAAAACGGAGAGAAATGTCAGTTTACCAATCACAGGCCAATATCACTACTCCCACAGTTCTCAAAAATTTTAGAAAAGTTATTTGTTAATAGACTTGATAAATATATTGAGAAGCATAATCTCCTAAGTGATAACCAATATGGCTTTAGAGTGAAAAGGTCCACTTCGATGGCAGTGATGGAACTTGTAGAAGGGATATCTAATGCTATAGATAATAAGGAATATACTGTTGGTGTTTTTATAGACTTAAAAAAGGCGTTTGATACAATTGATCATTCTATATTAATGAATAAACTAGAGAGATATGGCATAAGAGGCATAGCATACAAGTGGATGAAAAGTTACCTGGATGACAGATATCAATATGTCGAATTCAATAATGTAAAATCTAAGCAGTTGAAGGTAACTTGTGGTGTTCCTCAGGGCTCTGTGCTGGGCCCTAAATTATTTATATTATATATAAATGACATATGTAGCATTTCCAAACTGTTAAAATGTGTATTGTTTGCTGACGATACCACTCTGTACTGCTCAGGTAAAAACCTAGAACAGCTTCTGACTACAGCGGAAAAGGAGTTAAATATATTAAAAAAACTGGTTTGATGTAAATAAGTTATCATTAAATATAAAGAAAACAAAATTGATTATTTTTGGCACTAGACAAATGAAAAATGTATCTAAAATCAGGGTTAATGGAATTGAAATTGAAAGAGTGTACGAAAATAAATTTCTTGGAGTGATAATTGATGATAAGCTGAGTTGGAAGTCTCATATAAACCATGTGAAAACAAAAATGTCAAAAACCATTGCTATTCTCTATAAAACAAAGCATGTCCTGAACAAAAAATCATTATACACACTTTATTGTACTCTGTTGCTTCCATATATGACTTATTGTCTGGAGATATGGGGTAATGCATATAAAACAAATACTCTTCCTATTTTCAAGTTACAAAAAAGAGCTATAAGAATTATAAACCAATCAAACTATATAGAACCAACTAACATTTTGTTTATTAATCTGAATACCCTGAAATTTTATGATTTAGTTGAATATAAAATGGCACAGATAATGTATAAAGCACAAAATAACTTGCTTTGCCCCAGTACTCAGAAGCTGTTCAAAGTCAGAGAGAGTCAATATGACTTAAGGGGAACAGATTTCTTTAAAAAAAACAAGATGAGGACAAATATAAAGCAGAGATGTGTTTCTGTTAGAGGAGTTAAACTGTGGAATAGTTATGACAGTGATTTAAAAAGGTGTAGTTCATTTTCCTTGTTTAAAAACATGTTTAAAAATAGAGTATTAGAAAAATATATATATCAAGAATGAAAAGAGCAAAAAAAAAAACAAAAAAAAAAAACCTTGATTCTTTTGCTTTGATGTAGTTACTTATCTAAGGTGGAAAGTTTTTTTTTGTTTGTTTGTTTGTTTTTGTTTTTGCTTTGTTTTATTCTTTGCTTCGAGCCCTGTGTACAGGAGCTGCATGCAAAAAGATATTTTGTTAAAAGGGTTGGCGTAATAAGCAAATGCTTCAGCCAATACCTTTTGATTAGCCTTGTCTCATGCTTTCGTGCTTTGTGGTAATCTTTATTCTGTCTTCACTGAGATATTTGAATGCTAATCAATAAAATCAAATCAAATAACACAGTACAGAGCAGCTACCTAAACTCCACTGCCAAAGAGGTCGATTATCTTGTTAATTGTGTTACATCCTCATTGTGTATGACTCCTGATATTGTGGTTTCTCTGAAAAAGAAAGCCTCATATCAGATGTGCTTGACTTCTTGGTTTAACTCTCAAATATGCCCTTTAAAGGAGTGAACTCATAAGCTGGAGAGAGTTTTACTGTAAAGCCCGTACCTTGCAATAAAAGTGTTTTGATGTAACCTTTGCTATGATTTGGTGCTATAGAAATACGACTGAAATGAATTAAATTGAAATTCAGTTTCATGAATTTAGAAGATCTTCATTTTTAAAAAGCCCTCCATAAAGCTAGAGCATCTTATTATCTTTCACTGATTAAAGAAAATAAGAGCAACCTTGAGTTTCATTTCAGCACTGTAACCAAGGGCTGTGTTGAGCCAAACATTCATTTGACCTTACCTAGTAATGACTTGAATTTGTTGACAAATAAAATTTTAACCATTAGATAAAAATTTTTTTATAACCACCACTGAGATGTATTATTATATACAACGACTTTAAAAAATACTGATATTCATTTACTCTTTCACTCAAGTGGATCTTTCTGACTTAACTTCAGTAATTACTTTCTCTAATCAATAGTGTGTCTTTTAGACCACATTCCTACAAGGCTGCTCAAAGAAGTCCAAACAATAGATAATATTTCAATCTTAAATGTGATCAACCTATTTTTTTATTAATAGGCTACATACAACAGGCTTTTAGGGTAGCAGTAATGATTTTCTTGACCTCAGTGCAGCATTCACTAATGATGACCATAATATTTTATTACAGTGATTAGAGCACAAGCTTCAAACCTCTCGGTTGCAGTATTTGAATCATATCTAACTGATAGACTTCAATTTGTTCATGTAAATGGAGAGTTGTTTTCAAACACTAGGGTTAATTATGGAGTTCCACAGGGCTCAGTGCTAATACCAATTCTGTTTACTTTATAGATGCTTCCCTTAGGCAGTAGATGACACTAAACTTTATCTATCTATGAAGCCAGATAACACACACCAATGACCTCTAACTTACTGCTTCTAGATTCAGATAAAACTGAGGTTATTGTATTCGGCCCTGAAAATTCTTAGAAATATGGTATCTAACCAGTGACTTGCTCTTGATGGCATTACCTTGGTCTCCAGTAAACTGTGAGGAACCTCGGAGTCATTTTTACCAGTATATGTCCTTCAGTGCACATATTAAACACATATGTAGGACTGCTTTCTGTCATTGGCACAATATCAGAAAAATCCTGAGCAGTTTTTTTCAGCAGTGCTCAAAGGAGCACTGCTGAAAAAACTAATTCATGCATTTGCATTGATGTAGCTGTTGTTCTTTATTAATACATTTGAATTGAATTGAGTTATTACTTTTAGACTGGACTACTGTAATTCAGTTTTATCAAGATGTCCTATAAAAATCCTGAAAAGCCTTCAGTTGATCCAAAATGCTGATTCAAGAGTGCTGACAGGGACACACACACACAGAGAGCACATTTCTCCTATACTGACTTCCCTGCATTGGCTCCTTGTTAAATCCAGAATCTAATTTAAAATCCTGCTCCTCACATACAAGGTCTTTTTAACCTTACTATTACCATTTTCTTAGTATTATTATTAAATCTTTACTTTACAACATAAAGCATCTTGAGATCACAGTTGTTTGCCTCTAAATACATTTATTTGAATCTAATCATTTTCTTTTTCTGCTGTCTCTGATCTCTCTGTTTGATCTTCTCTGATGTCTCCAGACTCTGTCAGGCTGCTGAATGGTTCCAGTCTGTGTTCGGGCAGACTGGAGGTGAAGTCTAACCAGAGCTGGTCCTCAGTGTGCGAAGCTGACTTTGACCAGCAGGATGCAGAGGTGGTCTGTAGGGAGCTCGGCTGTGGGCCTCCTTCGGTCCTCCAGGGGGCGCTCTATGGAGAAGTGGAGGCTCCAGTGTGGAGCAAAGAGTTCCAGTGTGGAGGCTATGAGTCTGCTCTCCTGGACTGTAGAAGCTCAGGCTCAGCTAGAAACAGCTGCTCAGCTGGCAAAGCTGTTGGACTCTCCTGCTCAGGTAGAAGAGGAGCTGCAGCTTTGATGTGGTTCAAACTCACTTTATTCTTTTACTGATGACTCTCTGCTTTCTGTTCAGAGCCTTATGATTTGAGGTTGGTGGGAGGAGAAAGTCGCTGTGATGGAACACTGGAGGTGAAAATGGGCGAATGGAGACCAGTGTATGCCTTTCAATGGACCCTGAATGAAGCAGCTGTTTTCTGTGAACGTTTGAACTGTGGTTCTGTGCTTTCGAAGCAAGAGAGAAATCAAACCAATTCCAGAGGCACCTGGTGGCTCAAAAATGATTGTATTGAGTCTAGTCCTGATTTAAGGGTGTGCGTAACATCAGGAATCACTGAACTCATCCTGCATCTTACCTGCTCAGGTAAGCACATTAGTGATTTATATATGGTGGCGAGCAGAGGCTTCTCGAGTTGAATACAGCTTATTGAACATACAAAAATGAGGTACTGGTTGAAGTTAGCTGAACAGCCTTTTGTAGTCTGGACAGACCACAAAAACCTGTCCTACTTGGAGAATCCTAGAAGGTTGAAGTGCAGGCAGGCTAAGTGTGCTCTGTCTTTTAATTGGTTTAAATTTACCTTTACATATCGCCCAAGGTTTAGAAATCAGAAACAAGATTGTGCTTCCTTTGGTCAGTGCTGCTTTCCCGAGGTGTTGGGTACTCGATGATTCTGGGGTGCATGGCCAGATGTTTTGACATGAATGCTCCCTTGGGGTTGTGGTCTGGCTTAGCTTGGGCCTCCTCAATGTGGGTTGCAGAAGGTTCTGACAGTTCCCGGGTTCCTGTGACTTTGTCCTCAGCACGTGCTGGGATGGATGGCTCCTGAAGAGACTGGTTGACTGGGGTTCTGTCTAGGGCCTCCCTCTTCCTTCCATCAGTTTTTCTTGGTTCTTTGTCATGTCCTCCCTAATCTCTCATATTGCATGCTTGTCGATCTGTGTGCTTTCTTCTAGTCATATTTTTTTTCTGTCAGTTTCCTCCTGCCTTGCCCTGGTAATATTTTTGCTATTCTGTCAGTTGCCAGCTGAGACTGTATTTAGAGTTTTTTTGTTTTTATTTCTTGCTTTGGGGCTTTGGGGTTCAGATTCTATGACGTCTATCTTCAGACACATCCAGTGAAGCATTACCTTCATAAAAGCAGGGATAGTCTCAGAATATTGTGGTCAGGTGAGAATTTTGCTTTTGGATGTTTTTATAAACTACAGTCAGCCTATGTTTTAAAAACCACTGATCCTTTATTTCACAGATGGTTTCATTAGTCTTTTTACACAGCTAAACAAAAATGTTAAATATTCAGTGAACAATCTCAAAATCCAAAGTGACCATCAAAACCAATCTGAAATAAACATGAAGGACTTATGATGTACTGAGTGGGGGCTGACTCTGAGTATCTCTCTCTGTTTGATCTTCTCTGATGTCTCCAGACTCTGTCAGGCTGCTGAATGGTTCCAGTCTGTGTTCAGGCAGACTGGAGGTGAAGTCTAACCAGAGCTGGTCCTCAGTGTGTGAAGCTGACTTTGACCAGCAGGATGCAGAGGTGGTCTGTAGGGAGCTCGGCTGTGGGCCTCCTTCGGTCCTCCAGGGGGCGCTCTATGGAGAAGTGGAGGCTCCAGTGTGGAGCAAAGAGTTCCAGTGTGGAGGCCATGAGTCTGCTCTCCTGCACTGTAGAAGCTCAGGCTCAGCTAGAAACAGCTGCTCACCTGGCAAAGCTGTTGGACTCACCTGCTCAGGTAGAAGAGGAGCTGCAGCTTTGATGTGGTTCAAACTCACTTTATTCTTTTATTGATGACTCTCTGCTTTCTGTTCAGAGCCTGATGATATCAGGTTGGAGGGAGGAGCCAGTCGCTGTGACGGAAGACTGGAGATAAAACATCTGGGAGAGTGGAGACCTGTGGACGGCTCTGACTGGATCCTGAATGAAGCAGCTGTTTTCTGCAAACACTTAAACTGCAGCTCTGTGGTTTCTGTAGAAGTGAGAGATAACTCCTTTTACAACCAGACGTGGTTTCTCAATCAAGGCTGTGTTCGGTCTCGATCTGATTTAAGGGCGTGTGCAGCATCAGGATTCACTTACAGCATCCTGCATCTTACCTGCTCAGGTAAGCACATTAGTGACATCTATGAGGTGATCAGAAGTTTGCTGAGTGGTAAACAGCTTATGAAACACACTTCAGTAAATGTGCTTTTACAGATGTGTTTCTACCGAGACATCGGCAGCTTTCCCACTCTGCTGCATCTTTCATTATTTCTCTGTAAAGTGTCACTACAGAGTCTGTTTGTTGGAAAAGAAAAGGTCTTTTGGTAAAAAAAGCGAGTCCTTACCTGGACCGTTTTGTTCAGGATGACAGCATGTCACTGCATTCTATTTTTTTGCTCTCTGCACTGTTTACTGTCAGTCTTTATAACGGCAGGATAAATGGAGCTGTCCTTTCAACACGATAACAGCTTCAGGCAGTGATGGCCAGATGAAACCTTGTGAGAATTTAACGTTTTTCATCCAATTGGTTCAGAAAAAGGTTCTTTTCTCGATGCTTCATATGCACACCACACCCCCTGCTGGTCAACAACTTAATTGTCATTGGCCTGCATGATGCAAACAGAGTCCTATTAACGTCAAAAACCTTGTCAGTGTATCAGTCAATGTTTGAATAATGATGGTGTTGGTTTTTTAAGAAATAATATTTTTCCACTGTGCTTGGACTCATTTTCTCTTTTTGGTAATAACTTCTCTGGCTTTGGAGAAATCGTGAAGATGAACACTGACACGTACATTTTCAGGGGTCCATTGCGCTTTATTTTATTGTTCATAGATCACAACCGCACTTGAACCAATTTGAACCAACGAGTCTTCAAACCCCATAACTGATGTCAGTCACATGTAAAGAAGCAAGCCTCAATGAGCGCTTCATTAAGCATTTCCTGGATTCCAGTTTTATGATAACCTTTGAACATTTTTAATGTGTTTTTGTACATAAATGGACACTTTTATATATCACAGTATGAAATACTACATTTTGTATATATATAAACCGTTATGTGTGTTTCTTGCTCCATACTAAAAAAGTTAGTGTGATTTAAATGTCTGTTATGGGTGTTAACGTGGCTGTTTACGGCATATTACTGTCTGATAAAGTGCAGCAGAGCTGAAAATGTTTTTTCAGACTGTATGAGCTGTTTAGCCTTTTTTCCATGGTATCATTTGTTTATGGTCAATTGCAATATATTTAGTTAAAAGGAAAAATGCAATTAATGTCCCAAACTGAGGAGGATGGGACACAAGCACAGAATCCAGAGGATAAAGTGCAGTATTATCAAGAGAAGGAGAATGGATTCACATAAATAAAGAAATAATTTAAAGTAATTATGCTTCAAATTTAAGTCAAGTTTATTAAAATGGGTTTTAACAGATAAATAAGGAAAGCCTGCGCTTTACACTTTTACTGTACAACCAAATGAATATATAGAAAATATAACATCACTCCCAAAAAGTAAATACTACCCAGAGCGTGAGCTGCCTTGATGGAGTGCTTGCTGTCAGTGTGTTTGATCACATGACACAGGTCTTTCTGTCCTGCTACTCACACTGTTGTGTATTTATACTTGAGGGCACTGAACACATGAGTGATGATTGAGTGATGCAGTCGGTCTGATTGTCGGTCTGACAGTGTGCTGTCATGTCTCTGCAGCCAAGCAGCACACAGGAGGACCCTGAGCTGACTGTGACCTCCATGTTTGTGCTGCTGAAGACGACGAAACTCGGGAAGCAAAGGAAAACCTCTAAAGAGCTCATCTCATGTCTCAATGAATTTCTTAGCTGACAAAAACCCCATAATCTTTATGTCTGATGTAATTAGCATTTTTGGACATTAATTATTCACATGATTCTACAGTTTTCCTGTTATGTAATAAGATGATTTTGCTGTCTAAGAAAATAAATTCTGTTGTTGCAGTGAAAAATGTATTTTAATAAGCAAAATAAAAACATAAACAAACAGTATTTCCCTTCCCTTCAAGTGAAATTTTGCAGCAAATTTGAACAAAACGACTTTAGTTTGGTTTGTTTATTTTAAAGGGAGCAAAGTGCAGGTTGATATTTACTGTTGGAAAACAACCAGTATGTAACTTTCTACCTGTGCAAGGTTATAGGACCATAAATGTAGGGGTCAGTGGGACTGTGAGAGGACTTACGAGAAGCCTGTTGATCAGGAACCAGGAAAGGTGAACAAAGTAAAAATGACAGAATCAGACACTGTGGAGTCAAACCTCGTCTCGTCCTCGCCTCGTCTCTCCTGAGCTGAGCATCATGGATCCCCGTCTGCTGCTGCTGCTGCTGTGGAGCTCAGGTAGGATTAGAAATCAACTGTCAGCATTCTGTGATTTGATCATCAAACAACCTGCACACACAGCAAGATCATCATAACACACAGATATGAAAGGATCAGAGGATGAACTGCTCTCTCCAAGTAAAATCCGTCTTTATATTCATGTTTTTTTTCTTATGTCCTCCTCAGGAGTCCAAGCTTGCAATGAGCTCATATCAAAAGGTAAACTAAAAAATAAAGAATCACACAAACATAATTAACAGTTTCACTTTAATCTTTTCAGAAGTAAATTCCTTTTCTGCTCATAGTCCGTCAGGTTGGTGGGAGGCGCCAGTCGCTGTGCAGGAACACTGGAGCTAAAACATCTGGGAGAGTGGAGGCCAGCGGTGTTGTTTGTGTGGACTCCGAAGGCAGTCACTGTAATTTGTGAACATTTGGCCTGTGGCTCTGCTGTTTCTGTAGGAAGGAGAGAGAAGGCTCCGCACAGGTCAATGTGGTGGATCAATGGTGCCTGTGTGGAGAAAGCATCTGCTCTGTGGAGTGTCTGTGTGTTTCCTGAACCCTTTCCCTTCGCCTCAGAGTTAACCTGCTCAGGTAAACCCATTTGTAGCATCAATGATGATGTAATATAACAAAATAATATGTGACAACAACATGACAGGCTGATGCATTCACCACCTAGAAGAGCAGCAGTCATGAAAGAGTTTCAGGGGTCTCTGAAACCAAAGGGCTGCTGAGCTCCACAGCTCATTAATAACTTACATATTATTGTATACGTATTATTGTATTGTATGATAGAAAACACCCCAAAGGCAGCTGTTTTTGTAATTTGCTGCAATACAAGTTAAACTTAATTGAACTTTCTTGGCTTCTAGTTTCAGTTGATGAAATTGAAACTAGAAGCCAAGAAAGTTCAGAGACTCCATGCTGAACAGCTCCTCAACAGTACGCAGTTCAGGACTGATCACTTGTTTTTTTTTAATTTGGGTTACAGATCTTCTCAGAAAAGTCAGAAAGGATTAAATGTGTTGTTTGGGTGGAGAAGATGATCAGCAGGAACAGAAGAGAGAACTCTGCAGATGATGATGATGATGATGATGATGATGCTGTTCTGATGTTAGAAAATAATCAGGGGCCTCATTCTCAAACCTAAGTGGAACAAATTCACACAAATTATTGTTTCACCAATATTTTCTTACATAAACCATCTGCAATCTTTAAACTGAATGGTGCTATACTACTACTAATAATAATAATAAGGGGAGAAACCTGGGAGGCTACTAGCTTGGCGTCTTAAACAACCGCAAACAGAAAGGGCAATTCATTCAATAGACCCTGTGCACGAGAAAATGCTAACTTCCTGGTTTGCGACCGGATGTGGGATTGTACATTTCCGGTAGCTTTACTTTGCGGTCAATCGCTACTGCGAAGATATACTCCAAAATCATGTCCAAAACTCGAAAACAGAAAGATCGCGTTAAGTTACAAAGAGCAGAAGGTGGGAACACTCACCACTGTTGTGTCATAAAAAATCTAATGATCAATTTTGACATTTAAAGAGTTTAGATCGATCAGTTGTTTACATCACTCAACACAAGCAGAACTGCATCACTGCATGCAGAAGACACATCGTCCACATTCAGAAGCACATCTCTGTATAGTGACTGGTCTTATGATTTAAACAGGCAAATGTTCAGCATTCAAATTACAGGTGAAGAATAGTCAAACCAGATGTTTCCCCGTTATGTCGATATCAGCTAGTCAAGTACACACCTACACAGCATGTTAACAAACCGTGAAAAAAAGCCACACAAAAAATGAATGATTGCTGGTAAGGGTTTCTATACATTAGTATTTACGAAGGGTATGTTGTGACTTACCTTCAAAATTACAGTGGTCCCTCGCTATAACGCAGTTCACCTTTCACCTCGCTGTTTCGCAGATTTTTTAGTGCAAGTTTGCATGCTTATTTTTACGTCACATTGTGTCCTGCGTCCTGATTGCTGCAGACGACCTCCTCCGTGACGTCTCTCCTGTACAGTACAGAATCGCTGCATCGATCGCTAGCAGTGTGACTCTGAAGTGCAGTACTGTATGTTGACGAAACGTTTTGCACCGTCAAAAAATAAAATTGGCTACTTGATTTCACCTATCGCAGGTTATTTTTAGAACATAACACCCGCGATAAACGAGGGACAGCTGAGAAATATAACATTTGAATCCCTTTTCTCTTTTGCTCTGAGGCGCAGGGGAAAAAATATCGACAAGTCGATGAACATCATTTACAGATATATTGGGTAAATGCCCAAGACATCTATAGAAATGTAAATCGCCGCTTGATTCTTTCATTTGCTTAACTTGTTTTGGACTGTAAACAAGGCGCGAATAGGACACCGGAAACAAAGCTCCCCACAGGAGTTTCCGCACCGGAAGTAGCATATGCTAACGTGCACATAGTCTATTAGGAATATTCAAGGTGAATTAGTAGTACAACCACAGGAAATTAATGTAGATACTTTACAGGCTACCTTTCTAAATGACCTTGAGTTTCCTTCTATTCCAGATGACCTTTGGCCTACTCTTGACGCTAATTTAACAATTAAAGAAATTCAGGAGGCAGTTGACATTCTGAAATTGGGGAAAGCTGCTAGGCGTGATGAGCTGCCTATGGATTTTTATAAAAAATTTCAATGTAAACTCTTAAAACCGTTGCTAGATATGTATTCTGAATCCTTTGAAAATGGTTTGCTTCTGCCCTCTCTAAGAGCTGCATTGATTACAGTAATCCCTAAACCTGAAAAATCCAGAGATGGTTGTCAGTCCTGTCGGCCACTTTCTTTATTGAATGTGGACATGAAAATTCTTAGCAAGATATTGGCCCTGCGATTAGAGAAATGTCTCCCACTAGTGATTAATACAGATCAGAATGGTTTTGTTAAAGGAAGACAAGGGTCTCACAATGTGAGGAGATTGATAAATGTCCTCTATGAAAACCGAGATGCTTGTGATACTGCAGTTCTGTCGCTAGATACCGAAAAGGCCTTTGACAGAGTTGAATGGCCCTACTTATTTGATGTACTGGCTCAATTTGGATGTGGTAATACGTTTTGTAAATGGGTAAAACTTCTTACCTCCCAGCCCACTGCTGAAATTCTCACTAATAATAATATCTCTCTCGCCTCTAATATCTCTTGTGGAACCCGTCAAGGGTGCCCTCTATCGCCACTTTCCTTCACGATGGCCATAGAACCATTTGCCATGGCTGTTAGCACGCACATAGATATTACTGGTATTGAATTGGGCAACCAAGACAACCAGATAGCACTTCATGCGGACGATGTTGTGTTTTTTTGAAACAACTAGATAGATCTATGTCCACTGTGAGCGACCATCTTTGAACAGAGGCGGGGGTTTACGACACCAACTCTCTGCCATCTATAATCCAGTTTTGAGATCCCTTCCCAGACGCCTTAACGCCCACTCACATCCTGGGCCATCTGACCTCAGGAATTCGCATGATAAGGTGGGGCCAGGTTTCACAATGAACACACCCGAAACTCTGGCTGATTGGGACCCACACCCAGTTTCACACCTTGGCTCAGGCGATTAGAAGATCATCAGGGGGTCCTTTTGTCCCTCTGTGGGGGGATACTCCCACTAGGTTTATATCTGGGACTCTCCACCATTTGACCTTAGAACTGAAGAAGCTTCTCGGATGAGAGGTGAAACGTCTTCAAGTAAACTTAAAGAAGTCCAGACGCTTTTCTTTGCAAGCTCCTTTGACTACGATGACCTGGATGACTGAGAACCTTCACAGACAACTAGATAGATCAATTCCAACTTTATTAAACATAATTATCTACTTTGGACGCTTTTCTGGATACAAAGTAAACAACTCAAAATCCTCTTTAATGTTGCTGAATGAAACAGAGCGAGTTAATTATCTCAGCTCGCCTCAGACATTCAAACCATCGGAATGCCTGACTTACTTGGGAATTCGTATAGTACCAGATGTTAGC
Source organism: Perissodus microlepis (assembly GCF_051167445.1). Lineage (NCBI taxonomy): Eukaryota > Metazoa > Chordata > Actinopteri > Cichliformes > Cichlidae > Perissodus > Perissodus microlepis. The sequence continues at coordinate 28,265,966 of NC_140467.1, read as the reverse complement.
AAGATAGCCGACGTTAACTACGACCCTACTTTTCAATCTATTACGGAATCGATAAAAAGGTGGGCAAATCTACCCATATTGACTATTTAGCAGATTAATATTGTGAAGATGAGCGTACTCCTTAAACCTCTCTACTTATTTCAGAATATCCCTCTACCAGTACCTGCAGGTCTCTTAAATCAAAGAAAATTATTACCAATTTTATTTGGCAAAATCGTCGCCATCGGCTTCGGTATATCTGCCATTTGACAGGGGTGGGCTTAAGGCTCCTAACTTTCAGTGGTTGCGCAATTTTGGGCTGCACAGTTGCGCATGATGATGTACTATTTCTCATCTGATGGGTTTAAATGGAATCGTTCTTACTTAATTCAGAACTGCCCTTGAGTGCATATTTGTACTCAGCGCCAGTTAAAACTCTTAAAAGAAGCATAGCAAATCCTATTATTTTGAACATGATCAATGTATGGCACAAAGTACATGATGTTTTGGGAGTAGGGAAACCCCTATCTCATTTTAGTCCGATTCAGGGAAACGACCATTTTAAACCTGGTATGATCGATACAGGATTTCGGACTTGGACTAGGTCTGAATAAGATTGAAGACCTTTTTTGTGATGGTGTAATGATGTCATTCGAACAGCTGAGAGTTAAATTTAAGTTACCTAAAACACTTTATTATTTTTTTTTGATATTTACAAGTAAGGAGCTTTGTGGCAACCTCACAAACTAACAATGTGACCCTACCTGACCTATCACTAATAGAAAAAGCAGTTTCTGACTATCCTTACACCAAGCAGCAGATCTCATATTTGTACGATATGTTTATTTCCAGTTCTACTAAATCCTCTGCTGGCCGGCTAAACACGTGGAAGAGCGATATAGGAACAGATATATCTTTAGAAGAGTGGAAATCGGTGTACTTAAAAGATCATACTCAAACTGTTAACCTGTAAAAGCTGCAATCTTGTGTTAACTGGTCCATGCGAACTTATCTAACCCTTGTTAAGTGACATTCATTTGATAATAATATGCCAGATACATGGGTGAACTGTGGTATAGAAAAGGGAACCCTTTTCCACTGTTTATGGGAATGTGAGGAGATACAGAAGTTTTGGAGGGAGGTAACTTTAGCAATAAATAGTATGGTTAATATAACTCTAAATCAAATTATTTTTATTGGCACTTTATCCACCATCTCCTACAATTCAAAAAGAGATCAGGACCCTCATAAATATGTGCCTCTTGCATGCTAAACGTCTAACTGCATTGTATTGGAGAAAAATTGATAGACCAAAGCTGGGGCATTGGTTACGGGACATGTCCTCATCTCTGGCTATGGAAAAAGATAACCTATATTTTGAAAGGGAAGAAGGAGCTGTTTGAAATTGTCTGGACACCTTTTATATTATACCTGGAAGGAGCGGACCTTTCACAAGTGTTGGTGGAGTCCGGGGAACCTGGAGTCACATCATTTGGAGAGACATAACGTGATATAACCATGAGGGACATGGTGGAATGACACTTTGTATAGTCCATCCGTTTGTTTTTTTGTTTTGTTTTTTTTTTAACGGGTTTTTTTCCTTGATGACTATTCTTTCATATATCTGTATACGATTTGTTTGACTTGTTCTAAAAACGCAATAAACATATTGTTGCAATAATAATAATAATAATAATAATAATAATAATAATAATAATAGTTTGTGCTCCAGATAAAAGACTTCCTTATGATTTTTCTCTTGTGTCCTCCTCAGGCGTCCGAGCTGAAGAAAAGCACAAACCAACAGGTAAACAGAGAGAAACAAAGGATCACAGAAGCAGAATCTGCTGTTGAGTTTCACTTTGATATTTTAAATGTCTTCTCTGTTCAGAGATTGTCAGGTTGGTGGGAGGAGCCAGCCGCTGTGCAGGAACACTGGAGCTGAAACATCTGGGAGAGTGGAGGGCAGCAGTGGTCTTTCCATGGTCCTACAAGGCACTTACTCTTGCTTGTGAACATCTGGACTGTGGTGCAGCTGTTTCTTTAAGAACAAGAGAGGAGGCCTCACACAGGTCTGTGGTGCAGGTCAGCGGTCGCTGTGTTCAGGCTGCTTCTGCGTTTTGGGGTGTCTGTGTGGGACCTCATTACGAGTCCTTTCCCATCCAGATCCTGGATCTGACCTGCACAGGTAAAACTTTTTGTGATATGATATACAGTGGGATGCAAAAGTTTGGGCAACCTTGTTAATAGTCATTATTTTCCTGTATAAATCGTTGGTTGTTACAATAAAAAATGTCAGTTAAATATATCATACAGGAGACACACACAGTGATATTTGAGAAGTGAAATGAAGTTTATTGGATTTACAGAAAGTGTGCAATAATTGTTTAAACAAAATCAGGCAGGTGCATAAATTTGGGCACCACAAAAAAAGAAATGAAATCAATATTTAGTAGATCCGCCTTTAGCAGAAATCACAGCCTCTGAACGCTTCCTGTAGGTTCCAATGAGAGTCTGGATTGTGGTTGAAGGTATTTTGGACCATTCCTCTTTACAAAACATCTCTAGTTCATTCAGGTTTGATGGCTTCCGAGCATGGACAGCTCTCTTTAACTCACACCAGAGATTTTCAATAATATTCAGGTCTGCGGACTGAGATTCCAGAACGTTGTACTTGTTCCTCTGCATGAATGCCTTAGTGGATTTTGAGCAGTGTTTCGGGTCGTTGTCTTGTTGAAAGGTCAAGGTAAGGTCAAGGTAACTTTATTTATACCCATAGGCAAGGTAAATTTGCTTTACAGAAAAAAAAAATGACAGCATTTGGCATCCCTTTAGAGAGATCCAGCCCCGGCGCAGCTTCAGCTTTGTCACTCATTCCTGGACATTGGTCTCCAGAATCTGCTGATACTGAGTGGAATCCATGTGTCCCTCAACTTTGACAAGATTCCCAGTCCCTGCACTGGCCACACAGCCCCACAGCATGATGGAACCACCACCATATTTTACTGTAGGTAGCAGGTGTTTTTCTTGGAATGCTGTGCTCTTTTTCCTCCATGCATAATGCCCCTTGTTATGCCCAAATAGCTCAGTTTTAGTTTCATCAGTCCACAGCACCTTATTCCAGAATGAAGCTGGCTTGTCCAAATGTGCTTTAGCATACCTCAAGCAGCTCTGTTTGTGCTGTGGGCGGAGAAAAGGCTTCCTCTGCATCACTCTCACATACAGCATCTCCTTGTGTAAAGTGCGCTGAATGGTTGAACGATGCACAGTGACTCCATCTGCTGCAAGATGATGTTGTAGGTCTTTGGTGCTGGTCTGTGGGTTGACTCTGACTGTTCTCACCATTCGTCGCTTCTGTCTATCCGAGATTTTTGTTGGTCTGCCACTTCGAGCCTTAACTCCATTTTCTCAATATGCTAACTGTGGAAACAGACAGCTTAAATCTCTGAGACAGCTTTCTGTATCCCTCTCCTAAACCAGAGGTTCCCAACCCCCCCCCCCCCCCAAAAAAAACACTTCCTCCAACCACAAACACACACCCATATTTTGTTTTCAAACTCAATTGCAGGTAGTAATAAAATACACTACTAACTCTTTTACGCTGCGTCCAATATTTTTGAAAACGCAGCTGTTTCGTCCACACGTAAACGGCGTTTCGAATCACCGAAAACTGAGATTTTTTAAAACTCCTTTTTTGCGTTTACGTGTGGACAAGGAATACAGAGTTCGTCACGCAATGTCAAAGGTATGTGCCTTTTTTCACATCACGCTGTGCGCCACGTTATTGTTTACATGAGATGAATTGCAGAATGGAAGATAGAGACAAAATACTGTTACTGTTAATCTGACTATCTTCAGGTTTTACACGCTTACATATACACACGCAGTTACTGTCCCTCCATTTAGAAAGGCAGTGGCATCACGGTGTAATTACTTTTTTTTATGTGTAATAATATTCAATGATTCAATGATGCTTCATCTCCTGCTTTGCGTTTGTGTGGGAGCCCTGTCCATTATGCTAGCAGTGTCCCCCCCCTAGGGGGCGGGCCCCACACTTTGGGAAGCTCTGCCCTAAACCATGATGGTTGTTTTGAGACCCCCATGTTGCTACACTTCAGAGAAAATTAAAAGAGGAGGGAAACTTACAATTGACCCCCTTAAATACTCTTTCTCATTATTGGATTCACCTGTGTATGTAGGTCAGGGGTCACTGAGCTTACCAAGCCGATTTGAGTTCCAATAATTAGTTCAAAGGTTTTGGAATCAATAAAATGACAACAGTGCCCAAATTTATGCACCTGCCTGATTTTGTTTAAACCATTATTGCACACTTTCTGTAAATCCAATAAACTTCATTTCACTTCTCAAATATCACTGTGTGTCTCCTATATGATATATTTAACTGGCATTTTTATTGTAACAACCAACGATTTATACAGGGAAATAATGACTATTAACAAGGTTGCCCAAACTTTTGCATCCCACTGTATGACATAACATGTGAGAAGAATGTAACAACACACAACCACAATAATAACAATAACTTGAAAAAAACAAGCGTGCACATTTTTTACCACCATGTGTATGTCAGCAAATCAGGCTCACTGTAAACCACCAAGAGCTCCAATGAGAAACAAATTATACTAATAAAATGTCAGAAAGTGACCAGCAAGGATAGAAGCCATTTTTAATGAAAGATACAATCAGATAATATTAGAGTATCTTTATGAAAAGATGAAAGCCTACATCTTTTCCTTCCATTTTCTTCTTTTCTTTACATGTAATGCAGCAATAGTACTCGTAACAGTAGTAGCAGTAGTAACAGCAGTACTAAGGACTGTTTGTGAATGAGTCCTGGTGTCTTTGTCCCTTTTTCAGATAAACTTGGTTGAGGCAGCACAAGCCTGTTATTTACAGTGATCCTGATTCACTAATGTTCACATTGTGGTGAGAACAAAATCACCAGGTGCCGAAACTCTTTTATGAATTTTTCATGCACATTTATTTATTTATTGCACAGGGTAGGACCATTCAGATGCACATATTAATGACTTACTGAGAGCTGGTCCGGTGTTTGAATCTAAATGTGGTGTTAACATGTCTCCGGTGTGTGCCGTTATAAAGATGTGTTCTGTTGTTAATGATGAAGTCATGTTGAGTTGTGCTGAGGTTGAATCAGTGAATAGTTGTTTGCTGCCATCTTTTTCTTGTGTGTCTGCTGTCTCTGATCTCTCTGTTTGATCTTCTCTGATGTCTCCAGACTCTGTCAGGCTGCTGAATGGTTCCAGTCTGTGTTCAGGCAGACTGGAGGTGAAGTCTAACCAGAGCTGGTCCTCAGTGTGTGAAGCTGACTTTGACCAGCAGGATGCAGAGGTGGTCTGTAGGGAGCTTGGCTGTGGGCCTCCTTCGGTCCTCCAGGGGGCGCTCTATGGAGAAGTGGAGGCTCCAGTGTGGAGCAAAGAGTTCCAGTGTGGAGGCCATGAGTCTGCTCTCCTGGACTGTAGAAGCTCAGGCTCAGCTAGAAACAGCTGCTCACCTGGCAAAGCTGTTGGACTCACCTGCTCAGGTAGAAGAGGAGCTGCAGCTTTGATGTGGTTCAAACTTACTTTATTCTTTACTGAAAACTCTCTGCTTTCTGTTCAGAGCCTGTCAGGTTGGTGGGAGGAGCCAGTCGCTGTGAAGGAATCCTGGAGCTGAAACATTTGGGAGAGTGGAGACCAGTGGAGTCATTTGATTGGAGGATGGAGACAGTTGCTGTCTTCTGTGTACATCTGGGTTGTGGTTCTGCTGTTTCTTTCAGACAGAGAAAGATACCTCAAATAAGAGCTGTATGGTCTGTTTTTGGTCATTGCCTTCTGACCACATCTGCTCTACAAGATTGTGTATTCCAATATGACTCTGACAACTCCCTCTATCTCACTTGCTCAGGTAATTAAGAGGCCAGGAATCTCTTAGAACCATTCTCTCTAGGTCAAAGAAAGAGACTTAATAATTTTGAAGTCACCCACTGGTATTAACACATCGCCTCCAGTTGTTTTTCATCACAACTGATGATTTTCGGGGCAATCGTGTGATATGTATGTATGTATGTATGTATGTATATATATATATATATATATATATATATATATATATATATATATATATATATATATATATATGTATATATATATGTATATGTATATATATGTATATATATATGTATATATATATATATGTATATATATATGTATATATATATATATGTATATATATATATATGTATATATATATATATATATATATATATATATATATATATATATATGTATGTCTGTCTGTGAAGGTTCTCAGTCATCCAGGTCATCGTAGTCAAAGGAGCTTGCAAAGAAAAGCGTCTGGACTTCTTTAAGTTTACTTGAAGACGTTTCACCTCTCATCCGAGAAGCTTCTTCAGTTCTAAGGTCAAATGGTGGAGAGTCCCAGATATAAACCTAGTGGGAGTATCCCCCCACAGAGGGACAAAAGGACCCCCTGATGATCTTCTAATCGCCTGAGCCAAGGTGTGAAACTGGGTGTGGGTCCCAATCAGCCAGAGTTTCGGGTGTGTTCATTGTGAAACCTGGCCCCACCTTATCATGCGAATTCCTGAGGTCAGGTGGCCCAGGATGTGAGTGGGCGTCAAGGCGTCTGGGAAGGGATCTCAAAACTGGATTATAGATGGCAGAGAGTTGGTGTCGTAAACCCCCGCCTCTGTTCAAAGATGGTCGCTCACAGTGGACATAGATGGCTTCTTTCACTCCTCTTTCAAACCATCTGTCCTCTCTGTCCAAAATGTGAACATTGGCATCCTCGAAAGAGTGTCCTTTATCCTTAAGATGCAGATGGACTGCTGAGTCTTGTCCTGTGGAGGTGGCTCTTCTGTGTTGTGCCATGCGCTTGTGAAGTGGCTGTTTGGTCTCTCCAATGTAGAGGTCTGGGCATTCCTCGCTGCACTGTACAGCATACACCACATTGTTAAGTCTGTGTTTTGGCGTTTTGTCTTTCGGGTGAACCAGTTTTTGTCTGAGCGTGTTGCTGGGTCTGAAATGCACCGGGATGTCATGCTTGGAGAAAACTCTCCTAAGTTTTTCTGATACACCGGCTACATAGGGGATGACAATGTTGTTGCGTCTGTCCTTCTTATCCTCCCTCGTTGGTGTCTGGTCTTCTTTTCTGTGCCTCTTTGCTGACTTTAAGAACGCCCATTTAGGATAGCCGCACGTTTTGAGTGCTTCCTTTACATGTGTGTGTTCCTTCTTTTTTCCTTCAGGCTTAGAGGGAACATGTTCTGCCCGGTGGTGTAGGGTCCTAATTACTCCAAGTTTGTGTTCCAAAGGGTGATGGGAGTCAAAGAGGAGGTACTGGTCCGTGTGTGTGGGCTTCCGGTAAACTTCGATGTTGAGTTTGCCGTTCTCTTCAATGTGCACAGCGCAGTCCAGGAAAGGCAAACAGTTGTCCTTTGTGTCTTCCCTGGTGAACTTGATGTTTTTATCCACAGCGTTAATGTGCGCAGTGAAGGAGTCCACTTCTTGTGTCTTGATTTTGACCCAGGTGTCGTCCACATATCTGTACCAGTGGCTGGGTACTCTTCCTTTGAAAGAGCCAAGAGCCTTCCTTTCCACTTCCTCCATGTAAAGGTTGGCTACAATAGGTGACACGGGGGAGCCCATGGCACAGCCATGTTTTTGTCTGTAAAAGCCTTCGTTGTATTTGAAATATGTAGTGGTGAGGCAGAGGTCTAACAGTGTGCAAATCTGATCGGGTGTGAAGTTGGTCCTGTCCTCCAAGGAGCTGTCTTCTTGTAGTCGTTTTCTGACAGTTTCCACGGCCTCCGTGGTGGGTATGCAAGTGAAGAGAGAGACTACATCAAAGGACACCATGGTTTCATCTGGATCCAGGGTAAGTTTCTGGACCTTGTCGGTGAAGTCGGTGGAGTTCTTGATGTGGTGTGGGGTGTTCCCCACAAGAGGAGCAAGGATGGTAGCAAGGTGTTTAGCAATGTTATAAGTGGCTGAGTTTATGCTACTGACTATGGGTCTGAGTGGGACAGCTTCCTTGTGGATTTTAGGAAGTCCGTAGATGCAGGGTATGGCATCCCCTGGGTAAAGGCGGTGATATGTAAGGCGGTCAATAATTTTGTCCTTTTCAAAGTCTTGAAGGCAAACTATAACTTTCTTTTTGTAGCTGCTTGTGGGGTCTCGCTTTAAGGCTTCGTAGGTATTGTTGTCACTGAGGACAGATGGTTTGAAAGAGGAGTGAAAGAAGCCATCTATGTCCACTGTGAGCGACCATCTTTGAACAGAGGCGGGGGTTTACGACACCAACTCGCTGCCATCTATAATCCAGTTTTGAGATCCCTTCCCAGACGCCTTGACGCCCACTCACATCCTGGGCCATCTGACCTCAGGAATTCGCATGATAAGGTGGGGCCAGGTTTCACAATGAACACACCCGAAACTCTGGCTGATTGGGACCCACACCCAGTTTCACACCTTGGCTCAGGCGATTAGAAGATCATCAGGGGGTCCTTTTGTCCCTCTGTGGGGGGATACTCCCACTAGGTTTATATCTGGGACTCTCCACCATTTGACCTTAGGACTGAAGAAGCTTCTCGGATGAGAGGTGAAACGTCTTCAAGTAAACTTAAAGAAGTCCAGACGCTTTTCTTTGCAAGCTCCTTTGACTATGTATGTATGTATGTATGTATGTATATGTATGTATGTATGTATGTATCTATGTATGTATGTATGTATATGTATGTATGTATGTATCTATGTATGTATGTATATGTATGTATATATACGTATGTATACGTATGTGTATATATATACGTGTATATATACATACATATATGTATGTATATATATATATATATGTATATATATATACATACACATTGCTCAGCATAAATGAGTACACCCCCTTTAAAAAGTACAAAATTAAACAGTAGCTCAATGAACGAAAGAACAATATCCAAAATTTTCACAAGGCTGAGTTTTACTGAACACTTGTTTAACTCCATAACATGAAATTAAGCTTAATAATGTAACTTAGATCATAAAATCTTCAGTTTTACTCAAATTGGTTGAAGCAAAAATGAATACACCCCGCAACAAAAACTACTATATCTAGTGTTTTGTATGACCACTGTGATTTTCAAGGACAGCACCAAGTCTTCTAGGCATGGAATGAACAAGTTGGTGACATATTGCAACGTCTATCTTTTTTCATTCTTCAAGAATAACCTCTTTTAGAGCCTGGATGCTGGATGGAGAGTGATGCTCAACTTGTCGCTTCAGAATTCCCCACAGGTGTTCGATTGGGTTCAGGAGACCTACTTCACCCTTGAATCACCTTCACCCTGTTTTTCTTCAGAAATGCAACAGTAGCTTTAGATGTGTGTTTTGGATCATTGTCATGTTGGAAAAGTGTGTGACGATTGAGTTCATGATACCATCAATGAAATGCAGCTATAAACTATTAGTTCCAAAAAACCGTGATCTTTGTTTCATCACTCCGGTGTATAGAGTCCCAGTAGTCTTCATCTTTTTCAGCATGAGCCCTAGCAAATTCTAGGCATGCTTTTTGTCCATGGTCTTTAGGGGAGGCTTCCTTCATGGACGATACTCATGCATGCTATTCCTCTGCAGTGTGCACCGTATGGTGTCACGGGAAACAGTCCCTCCAGTTTGGCTTTCTACTGCTTTAGATAACTGCAGTGAACTTGCATGGTGATTTTCTTCAACCCTTCTCATCAGAAGACGCTCCTGTCGAGATGTTAACTTAACTTGGACAGCCTGGACATCTCTGTACAATGGTTCCAATTTTTTTCTCTTTGTCAGTTTAACAGTTTGTGTTTTGCCTGTCACTTTTCCCTCTCCGTTTTCTTACCTGGTTCTTCCTGACCTTGTACTTTCTCTTCACGTTCTCCTCTTTGGACTGACAATCATACACAAATAGATTCAATTAGGTGAAAAATTACATTAATATGAAAAAAATTCTATTAAGATCACTAACAAAAAGTCCTCTCTCAGTGTACTTTCAACCAAAAGGCTAACCAAACCACATGAACATCTAATAAAAGATATAAATATTGAAACACTGATCCAACATTATCCTTGATTAACGGATCATTTGATTTTACACTTTTACCTGAATGTGGTTCCTTTTTTTTTTTTTTAAAAAAACTTCCTTATATCCATTATGAATCTGGCTGTCTCTCTACAAACACACACACGCACAATGGGAGTTATAAGGTTAATGGGCATTCAGTCAGTTAGCTAGTTAGTATCCATTTCAAACAGGACAGTGGTAACAACAGTAGGCTACGGACAATTTTTAGGTTTTAAATAGGCTGTATACGTTTCAATGGGAGCAACAGGACGGTCAAATGTCGCTGATTTTACTACAGAGCAGGACGGATTGCAGGGTAGCAAACATCGACGGAAAACATGTTTTCAACACTGCAGGTTACCTGGTGTAATGTTTTTCAGTAAAAAGAAACATGGCCTGTAGTGATGTGACGTTCTGTATCGAGGCTTCAAAGCTTGTGTCGAGTAATGAAAGGGGCTTTTCCGCGATGAGCTTATCGAGGCTTGCTTCATTTATGGGAGGAGCTGAAAATGATGACGTCCGAAGCCTCGCTGCCCGGCTGTACCACGTGACTGGTTCATGAATTGGTTCGAACTTTGCCGCGAGCTATGACAGCGATATAAACCCCTCAGACTCCATTCAAAATGTGGGTGTTTGATGGCGAGTTGCGGTTAGTGAGAGTTTGGAGAGAGTTTGGAGGTTTATGAGAGTGAGGAGAGAAAGTCAGGAGCGAATGGAGCCAGCTAAGAAGAGGAGGATGTCCTCCCCTGTGTGGGAACATTTTGATTTTATTCCTCCCAACAAGGTATGTAAATTTCTACAGAAGATGTATTTTCATAATACTGATGGTGCAATACAATTTATGTTAAACTGTCTGTACTTTTGTACAAGGTGAAGTGTTTGCTATGTGCCAGGGAGCTGGGATATAACAACAATACCTTATCCATGCTTAGGCACTACAGAGCTTTGCATGAGAATAAGGGGAACACCGATTGTGGAGCAAGACCAGGTGAGCCATCAAATGCCATGATAATATAGCATGCAGTAATGTTACTAAATGATATAACAATATTATACAACTGTTATAAGTTACGTGTGTGATATTTATATTTGTGCTTTGTTTTTGTTGTCTTTCCTCAGGAGAACAATCTCAAATAGATGAAGACCTGGTTAGCATGGTGATTGAGGACTCCCAGCCATTTAGCATTGTGGAGGATAAAGGATTTAAAAGATTTGTTAAATCATTAAATCCTAGCTATGTTCTCCCCACTAAAAAGGTCATAAAAGCAGTGAAAATTTAGTTTTTACTGAATAAAATGTGGGCAGGACTGAGGCCTCAGTGTGTAGCTGTCCATACCTCAACGTTACAAAAGCACAACCACTGTCCACACCCCAACCACACCTCACCTCACAGTAAATGATCATTTCCATTTTAAGCATTTCCAAATGCTCATTTTCCATAGTGCCAGTATAAATATACACAGTATACTGCATCACTACAATATACATGTTTTACACACTCCTTTTGTTGTTGACATTTACAGGCTGTGTGCAAAAGGCCACACTCTTCAAATTCATGCCAACTAATATTTTTACGTCCAGTAGATGTCCTACTAGAGCAAATGAAGCTTCAAGAAGCTTTGCACTGGGGTGAACCAATTGGATGAAACGCTTCAGTGCTTCATGAAGCTTCATCTGCCCATCACTAATGGCCTGCCTCCTACCAACTATATAAAGAGTAACTGAAGGTAAAATGCAGCTAATATGTCCTGTTTTAAGCCAGGCACTTATACCTCCGCTCCGCTGCGTCTCAGCCACCATCGCTCTGGCAGTGGGGTATCTATACTTTTGTTCTTAAAATGTTACATCTCAACCAAGTACTGTATGCTTCTTATATTTTTAGTAGTAAATGGAGGAAAAACATTCTTTAGCTCCACCTGCTGGATATCTTTAGGATTATTGTTTCCAAATTTTAACCCAGTGAAATCTAAATGGTCATGGTGAGGACCAAAACCCCAACCCTAAGTTTTTGCAAAGTGAAAAAGGCTTTTTTGGAAGAAATGTGAACAATTTTTGATGCATGTGAGAATGTTTGTTTTATTTTCTTCGACTTCTTTCTCAGTTGTGGTTGAACCATGTCTGTGCAATGACTATTTCATTTAAACTTTAATATCAGTAAGTAAAACGGTCCCAGGCATAAAGAGCAATGAAAACTAAACATTGAACACATCCACCTTTGTGCTTCCGAGCTGACTGCAGCTGTAATTGATCCAGCATATCCCGAGGCTTCTTCTCAGTATGACCATCTGGGATAATCTAGGAGAAAAACTCTCAGACCCAAGCATCAGAAAGAGACTGCAGGTAGGAGTGAGCTTTTAAAACAGAACACATTGAACTCAATCAGCAGATTACTCTTCAACAAGCTCCCAGAGAAGAAAAGGCAAAAAACTATGGAAGCTTGTTTCTGCCACAGAAATCTTCAGTGCTGCCTTTATTACCTCCTTCAGCAATGGATATACTGGAACCATTTATTAAATTTATGAAAGGACAGGAGAAAAAGCCGTCGCATAATTTACAGCATCCAGACTTCAATGAAAACAATCAGCAAAACTGACAAGGTGGTGCATGGGGTGTGATGTCATACCATAAGTTGCTAAAATGTTTAGAAGTTCCAAAAACAACAATAAGAGCTGGACACAAAACTCAACTTTGAACCTCACACTGCTGGAAGAACATCTGATCAGCAGTTTATTTGCCATGGAACCGATTTACAAAGCAGGGCTAATTATTGTGATGCCAGTCGCAGGGTGAGCTACAGGATTAGCATTGATATACAAAGACCCAGAGAGTTCATTAATAACCAGCTTTCTGCCAAGAGCGGCTCAAAAACCAGGGACAGAGTGATGCAGGCCTGATAACCAAAATAATGAGCTCAGGTTTTTACACCCATGTTTCTCTCTGAAAACAATAAAGCAGTGATCAATATATTTCTGATTTAAGGGTTCATTTCTGATAGATGTCGCTGGTATTGTGTGAGGTCCTGAAGTATGAGGCACACCAAAATCATGTGTCCTGTGCTGCGTATCATTGGTAACTATCACCAGATCACCTTAATAATGCAGAAATCTTAAAAAAATTAGATTATTTAGCAAATTCTGTTACTTAACCATTTCTGCTTTAATAAAATTAGATTTCGTTAGTATCAAAATAATCCAGCATCATAATATAAAGGAAAATGTTAATAGATGAAATGAAATACTGAAAATGCTAATACATTTTTTCTAAAGAAAAAGAAATCATAATATTTTAAATTTGGCTGAGTGTTACTAAAACGAATGTTCGAGAAAATCCATGTCATGTGTCGCTGTGTGCAGGCAGGAGTAGTAGACCCAAAGTGCAGACTCACGGCAGGCAAAAGTGTACTTCAAACTCAGCTTTTGTTGCTGGATGGCAAAACGTAACAAAAATCCAAATAAACTTACAGACAGAACACACAGCATAAACGAGGGTAGATCACGACACGGACACAGAGAAACACAGGGCTTAAATACACAGAGGGAGCAATCAGGGAATGGGTAACAGGAGGGAAACACAGCTGGGGCAAATCAGGCCTAACGAGACAAAGGAAGCAAAACCAGACGCATTTACATGAGACACAGACTTTCAAAGTAAAACAGGAAACATAACACAGACTGAACTTACAGACACAGACTCACAGGTAGGCACTACAGAGGGAACAGAGACGTGGGACCAGGGCAGACACAGACACGGAGATATAGCCGACAGGGGAGACAGCAACTAAGGATTACACAGAGACATAAACCATAAGACAGAACTCTAACAAAGAAACCAAAGACTAGAAATGATAAATAATATAATAAACTCAAAAACCCTGGGTCAACGACACAGGCATCCTAACAGTCCACATTTCCTTATTTCTTTAGAGCTTGTGAAGCGATATGAACATACAAGGACAAGACTCAGCTATTTAAGTGTTTGATCTTTGCAGGCATTGACCTTAATGTTCACATAACTGGGATTATAGTAAATAATTGATAAGGCTGAGGTAACATTTCTAAACATACCCCACTGCCACCTACGGGTACTTTTTCAAAGACCTGTGAAAGTCTTCATTTTGAAAAGTAGGTACAGCAACTCCTGCCGTGACTTGCTGTGAGATCATGTGATCACACAGTATCTGTCTCTTCCTGTCAGTATAAAAGCTCTGAACACTCATGCCCCTCTGATCTCTTTGCCTCCTCAGCATCAGAGAGCTTCCTGAAACCAAGACAACAGGTAAGAAGCTAAGATTCAAACTCAGACTAAATGATTTCACAAAAACTGAACCAAATTATTCAATAAATAAATCTAACAGTGTGGAAAGCAGGAGAAAAGTTATCATCAAAAACTAAAATACCTTTGAATTACAGAAAACTTAAAGCAGGAAAGCAAAATATAAATGTGATTTATATTTCTATTTATAGATCTACAGATGTATTCATGAGTGAGCACAGTTCATTTTTGTACAATAAACTGTAGAAACCTAGATGAATGCAGAAAGAACAAATTCTCAGTCTCTCAGTATGACAGAATCTCTCTGTAATTCTGACACTGAGTGATTCGGCACTCAGATGATGTGAGAGCGTCACAGAGGGGAACAAACACAGGTTCTGTATTTAAGTGTCCTCGTCAATATCAAATAAACACTTGATTTTTTTCCCTAGAGACCAACGCCTGTTTAAGCATCGCTGTGTGAAGACTCCTTCAGCCACATAATCACCATGGCAACAGAGTGAGTGACCACAACACTTCATTAGCTGATCCCTGGTAGTTACTCGCCTGCTGTTGTTCATCTTTAATTGTGGTCAAACAGCTTGTAGATGAATTACTGCCACCTTTAGGTATCAGTAGAACATGACATCCTGTGAGGTAGTAAAACAATGACAATACAGACAAAAAAAATAGATTAAAAAAAACAATCAGCACCTGACCACATGCACATCTGCCACCACAGCTTTGAGTTTCCTGGACCAGTCAGGACTAGTAACTCTGTTAAAAGACAGATATTAAGCAAAATTCAAATGTGTGGCACACCCGAAGGTGGAGGGTTTGTCCACCTTCAGCAGATCATCACCTGCTGTTTAGAAATGTATTCAGCCAACAAAAACATGCAAACTCTCGTATAATTTATGCATGAAGACCAAGAAAAACAGTGCAGAGGTTGCTAATGTGAATCATTCAACATCGGCTCAGCTGCTTATTAGAGACAGACTGTTTTTGAGCTGTGTTTATGCAGCTCAAAAACATGAACAGAATCCGCCTGTACTTGGGCAAAGATTTGTGTCCACAAAATACAGTGAGTGTTCAGGAAAAATGTTAACATCCTGGACGAAGGATTATCATATGACACACTTATTTTACACAGTCGAAAAGCCTACACTATAAGCAACATCAGCAGGCAAACTTTTCCAGATGACCTGAAGGGCTGAGCTGGATCATAGTTTACAAGTCAAGAAACACTCTGAAGCTGATGTTGGAGACCATGCAGGGAGGTGCTCAGTGTTTGTGATTGTCACGCAAGTAAAGGTTCAGTTTACAAAAGAATAATGAAAGAATCCATCTGCAGCCTTCCTGGTGGGTAGTAGACACTCTGTACCAAGGAAAACAGTGTTATCTTTACAGACTGCATACACATTAAGATTGTGTTATTCTGAAGCTGTCCTCTCAGTGGGAGGTTTTTGTACTTTGGAAAGCGATTATGTTCACCCCCTCATACTGATAAGGGTATTCTAATACAGTAGTTTGCCCACAGCAGACCTTTCTGACCTTCACATGGCTGCAGACATTGTTCTAGACAGATGTCAGACTTTGCGGTCAGCACCAGAATTCAGTCATCATGTTACAAAGCAACGGTGTTGTTTTAATGCACACAGAAGCTTTAGTATGCACAAGTTAACCCAGCTAAAAGTGAGAAACCAAATCCTTCCTGTCACGGCTCAGAGTGGGTGAAACTCAGAGCTGACTTTGCCAGGTGACTTTTGGGTTTGTTTTTTTGTTTTTTAACTGACATATGAAGAGGCATGTTTGAGATGCATTTCAGTTTTTAAAAATATTTCATTGCAAAGGGTACCATGAATCAAAAACAAGTTTGCAAATAATAGTGCACGTGAAAAACCAGGTAAAGTGTTTCCAGCCTTTGTGAGTGCTCACCAAATCGTAAACCTCATCTCTGCATCTCTGCATATTTGCTGCTGTAAAATATTTCCAAATCATTTAAAGTGCTATTAACATTCATCCTACCAGGTGAGCTCTGTGCAGACCCCAGTGCTGTATTTTTAATCTCAGAGGTTTTGTTTTTTTATTGTTTCACTTTTTTTAACGTTAAAATCAGTTTGTTTGCAATGATTTGCCTTGTTGTGTCTGATAAGCTTTAGTTGAGTTTTTTGTTGCAAATTCTGTGCTTCTGTTGACTTTGTTTATTTATTATCTTCACCTTGTAATGGAGCAGTTTGCAGATGAAGCACATGCAATGAGAATCAGCACCTTTAAGTCTGAGGCCACAGGTCTCAGCCAGAATTGGCCAAAGTGCTCAAGTGGAGGAGTTTGAGTAATTTTACTGAAGTTAAGGGTCTTGTTCTTGAATTAGGAAATAGCAGAGCAGGAGGTTGACAGGTGCAATGAAGGGAGGCTCCGAAGTTGTCAATTTGCAGGTTGAGCTATATTTGGATCAACTATGGGCACAAGCACTGGGAAGTGGCTAAAACATTTAGATCAAGGATACTAGTGCCTGGGTTCTCCCTTAGAGATGGCGTGAGGTTCTCAGTCATTCAGGAGGGACTCGGAGTATGACCTGAGTCCGTTCTAAGGAGCCAGTTGAGGTGATATGGGTATCTGATATGGGTTCCTCCTGGGTGAAGTGTTACGGGCAAGTTCCACCAGAAGCAGAGGATAAACTCTGGGGGACGCCCAGGACATGCTGGAGAGATGACATTTCTCGGCTGGCCTGGGAACACCTGTGTTCTCCAGATAAGCCGAAGGAGGCGGATGGGGACAAGGTTGTCTGGGCTTCTCTGGTTAGGCTGCTGTTCCCATGACGCAGCTTCAGACAAGAGGTAGAAAATGTATTGATGGAAACTGTGTTTTATCATCTATTATATCACTTCTTTACTCCAAACATGCAGTGAGATCTACGCAGAATGATTAGTTTTAATAAGCATATAAGTTTGTATAAATTAAATAAATTTAATGAAAATGAAAAATTATGTACAAACACAAATGATGTAGACATATAATTTCATACTGAATAAATTGTTTGATTATTCTGCAAGATGAAGAAAAACTCATCGAACAGTGTGTGGATCAGTTCAGGACCTCCTGCTGTCTACAAGCTGAAACCGCAGAAAAAGAACTTTGGAACATTCACAACAGTCACTGTAGGTATAAAAAATCCAAACAAGACAAATAAAACCATCTTACTTGTGGGTGAAACAGGAGCAGGAAAATCTACTCTGATCAACGCTCTGTTTAACTACACCATGGGAGTAAAGTGGGAGGATAAAGTCTGGTTTGAGATCATAGAGAAGAGCAGTCAGACACAAAGTCAGACATCAGATGTGATCGTGTATGAGATCTTTGGTTTTGAAGATAAAACTCTGCCCTACTCTCTGACCATCATTAATACTCCTGGATATGGAAAAAATAAAGGGATTAAACATGATGAAATTGTCAGGCAAACATTATTGGACTTGTTCCGATCAGAGGATGGGGTTCATGAAGTTCATGCAGTGGGTCTGGTGGTGAAGGCGAGGGAGAATCGTCTTGCTGACCGACTCACGTACATCTTCAACTCAGTGCTGTCTTTATTCGGAAAAGATGTGGAGAGAAACACTGTTGTTCTCATCACACACTCAGGGATTGGAACACCTACAACTACACTTAAAGCTTTTGATGATGCAAATATTAAATGTGTCAGAAATAAGGAAAATGTCCCTGTTCACTTCCTGTTTAATAACCAACAGAACCTCCTGAGAAAAAATGAAAATGAGTTTTTTCTATTGCACGCATGGAAAGTAACAAATACAGAATTACGTCGATTAAGAGAGTTCCTGGAGAAAACTTCACCTCAACAACTGGAGACATTTATGTTGAATGAACGAATCAGACTAACAGCCTGCATCCAAAACCTGCACGAAAGAATTGAACTGACTGAACTGAAACAGTCAGAAATCCAACAGTTTCAACAAGCTCTGATGAATAAAAACCAGGAGAATAAGAAGTTCACTGTTGAAATTGATGAGGTCTACAAAGAGAAACGACTTATACGTGGTGGGTTTTATGAAGGAGCTGTCTGCTGTATGGTCTGTGAGGAGAACTGTCACTATCCTGGATGCACAATTGCTTGCAACCCTGAAACCTGTGAGGTTATGGAAGAGGGCCACTGCACTTCATGTACTCGTAGGTGTCCTACATCAAATCATGTGAAAGACAAGTGGAGGACACTGGACACTTAGCAGAAACTCTCTGTTGTGAGCCCTGAACACTGAGATTTAAAGCACAAACACCTACAGTTGATTGGCTGTGAGACGGTGGGCAAGAAAATAAGTAGACTAGAGTGAAAATGACTCAAAATGAGCTGAATTTGACACTAGGAAATAAGAGTGAAAGACCAGACCTGCAGCCTAAAGAGCAGGAATGTATGCAGCTGAGTAACTACAAATTAAGGCTGGGTATCGTCTCTGATTTCTAACATCGTTTCAATTCACAAGGTCCTGATTCGATTCGATCCCCGATTTCGATCCGACTCGATTTGAATTGGGGACATTTTGCCTCAGACAGTCAGAAATATTATAATTCTGATCACTTATCAGTACATATTCATATTTTTCATATCTACAAAAAGAAAGCTGATACTTGTGAGAATTCATCAGAGGTGTAAACATCACAGCAGATGCCTTTGTGTCAAAGTAACAATAAAACACAGAAAAACATGAAGGAGATTTTCCTGACCTGGCTTTTTATAGCAGATAACCTTAAAAATATTCTGCAGTAGAACAAAAATGAAAGAAAACCATGAATCAACATATCAACAGTAACTGATGCTGCTGAAGTGAAGCAGAGTAATGTTACAAATGTTTTTTTAGACACAGCTAAGAGTTTTGCAATTTGGCATCATTTTAAAAAGTCTAAATTTCTTCGGTATTGAACAGCAGAAATGAGACTTTCATTTTTCATTTTTGAAAAAAAAGCTGATGCGTAATAAGCGAGTGAATAATGCAGAAAACAGAGATTTGAGATGGGAAACTGTTTTAGTACACTGACAGAGAGAGAGAGAAAGAGCTGTGCAGGAAGTGTGATTTTATCATAGAAGCAAAACAGCAAAGATAAGAAGAAATTAATGACGATATTTATCAAATATGCAGCGTAGTTTCGATCTTCTTTTGCTGCTGGTTCAGTCAATTTTGGTTGGAGAGTGATGAGACCTGCAGCATCAGAATCTGTGAGATGTCAGCTTTCAGCCCCGACGGCATGTCTGCGTACATTCTGTCAGGTGAGAA
Source organism: Perissodus microlepis (assembly GCF_051167445.1). Classification (NCBI taxonomy): domain Eukaryota; kingdom Metazoa; phylum Chordata; class Actinopteri; order Cichliformes; family Cichlidae; genus Perissodus; species Perissodus microlepis. Next base: position 28,246,320 of record NC_140467.1, on the reverse strand, counting down.
AGCCGACATCTCACAGATTCTGATGGGTCGGGTCCACGCATTGTGTTTACGTCTTTGTGTGGAATTTGTTTACCTGCTCTCTCCAAAAGTTGATTCTGTTCATCTGGACGTAGAGTTTTGTGGGAGAAACGTTTCGTCAGTCATCCAAGTGACTTCTTCAGTCTCAGCTGACTGCAGGTTTCCCCAATCTTATAAACAGTACATTTGCATAATGACTATGCAAATGTACTGTAGCCGAGCATCTCAAGAGCCTACGTAAGGTTGAAGCTGCTCCATCTCTGGACCTGTGCCACTGTTTATTTTTTAAGCTAACTTCAGTCACACAGACTTGGAGAATGATTTCCCTAAATGAAATCAGTCGCAAAGAGTCTGCTTACCCAGAATCCTGCTTGTGATTGGTTTGGTTACTAGCAGATTACTGTGGTCATCCACAGGTTGTCTGGGAGATCCTGACTTTTCTATAATCACTCACCAACTGAGCAGCAAGACAACTTGCAAAAGTGTCATTCAAACCAGAAATAGAAAATGTTCACCTTCAAAGTAAAAGCTAGGTCTTTCATTTCAAAAGCAGCAACTTTTACTGTGAAGGCAACATTCTCCATTTCTGTTTTTTTGTAGCACTCAGCTATTATTAGTTGGGAAGTGTTTGGAGACCAGTTAGCACTTCTTGTGCTAACTGTGGATGACTGTGGCAGTCTGCTCATGGCCAAAGCAATCACAAGAAGATTTTTTTGGACTCCTGACATGTAAATAATCACTTTAAGCAAGTAATGAGTCTATTTTTTCTTCTATGCAGGATCAGTAACAGATTATCAGAGGATGAAAATGTTGATCTGATCTCTTCAGGATTTCCTGCTGTCTACCAGCTGAGACCAAAGAAAGAGACATTTGGAACTTTGACAAGAATGACTGTTGGTGAAAAAAAATGTGATAAAAACAAATAAAACCATCTTACTTGTGGGTGAATCAGGAACAGGAAAATCTACTTTGATCAATGCTCTGGTCAATTACACCATGGGAGTGAAGTGGGAGGATGAAGTCTGGTTTCAGATCGTAGAAAACATAATTACAAGTCAGACAGAAAGTCAGACTTCAGATGTGATCGTGTACGAGATCTTTGGTTTTGAAGATAAAACTCTGCCCTACTCTCTGACCATCATCGATACTCCTGGATACGGAGACACCAGAGGGATTAGATGTGATGAGATTGTCATTCAAAGATTATTTGACTTGTTCCGATCAGAGGATGGAGTTCATGAAGTTCATGCAGTGGGTCTGGTGATGAAGGCGAGTGAGAATCGACTGAGTAACCGACTGTCATACATCTTTGATTCAGTGATGTCTCTGTTTGGAAAAGACATGGAGAAAAGCATTGTAGCTCTCATCACACACTCAGATGGAAGACGTCCTAAAAATGCTTTTCAAGCTCTTGAAGCAGCAAAAATAAACTGTGCCAAAAATGAGAAGAACCAGCCTGTTTACTTCCTGTTTAATAGCTGCCAGCATGAAGACCGAACAGAGGATGGAGAATACATGAAAATTGCTGGTCAAATATCAGAGAAAGGAATGAGAGATTTCACAGATTTTCTGGACAAAACTTCACCTCAAAAACTTGGCAAAACTGTGGATGTTCCGAATGAACGGATCAGACTGACAGCCTGCATCCAAAACCTGCAAGAGAGAATCAAACTCACTGAACTAAAGCAGACAGAAATCAGACAGATTCAAGAAGCTCTGAAGAAACATAAAGAAGGGATGAAAAAACATCAGAATTTCACTGTTGAACTTGATGAAGTCTACAAAGATAAAAAACATATAAATGGTGGAATGTATTTAGTTTTTTATAGAGGAGCTGTCTGCTGTCCAATCTGCAAAGAGAACTGTCACTATCCTGGATGCACAATGGCCTGGTATGCTAAACACTGTGAGGTCATGAAAGATGGCTGCTGCACTGTTTGCACTGGGAAGTGTCTTGCATTAGATCATGTGAAAGAAAACTGGATCTATGTGACAAAGACAAGAAAAATTCAGAGGGCTATAGAAGATGTGAAACAGAAGTATGAAAAGCACAAGGCAGAAAGTCAAAACACACTGAGCTTGTTGCAAAATCTTGAACGTGAAATGAACCAACTGACAGCAGAGAAGTCACAGTTCCTGGATCAGTCCTACCAACATCTTGTCAGACTGGAGCAGATCGCTCTGAAAGCTGATTCAGCGTCCACTATTGTCCACCTGGACTTCCTGATTGAGAAGATGGATGAGGAAGGAAACACGGAGAAGGTCCAGAAACTAGAGGAGATGAGAAGCAGAGTGGATGAAGGAACCAAAGTAGCTCTGCAGTACACTTATAGTATGGTCAAAAAAAAGTGAAAAAAACAAAGATTCACTAAAGTTAAAAAAAACTTTTAATTTTTGATTTTGAGCTGTGGAGATACTTTAAACATCAAATCATTCGCTTTTTTGATTAATTTTTGTTTGATAAATATGGAAATTTGCACAAAAAAACCACACTGGGTTTTTTTTTTTAGGTCAAGCAAGATTTGTCAACTTAATAAATAAACAAATATAAATTTCTCTCCTTTCATCCCAGACTGCACCGTTATTAAGTTCCTCAGTCCTTTGCATCCATCCTTTACATTACTCCCATCTTGTGTCAGCAACCAGCTATCGATGCTGAAAGCACTTGTTTCATGCTCATAGGAAACTGTAGTCTCTGTTTTATGGGTTTGTCGATATCCAGGAGCTGGGTAAGCTGAGAGGTCCGCAGCTGTTTTCTGGTTGTTTGCACGTGCACTTTGTGGATAAAATGCTGATCTGTGCTTGTAAATCCTTGGTCTGTGTTCACTTCTCTGACATCAATTACTGTCTGCACCATGTGTGGAATAAACGAGATTCAGTGATTTTTCATCCCAACAGATGAATTTCCTCTAGTTAACCACATTTACTAACATGTGTGATGTAGAGTTTGAAAAAGTGTTTGATAACTTCTTTAATATTATTATATAATTAATTATATAATTAATAATATTATTATATATTATATAATATTTCATATTAGCCAGGAAGGTTATGATGATGATGGAGAGGGGAGCATGTCTTGTCTAATAATACAGGCAAGTTAAGCAGGTGCAGGCTCAGCAGCACTTGTCTAATATGACACCATGTGAGTGATGTATGGATGTTGTTGTTTGAAAAAAACTCCACCTTTAATTTTTATTCATATTTTAATCTTCCAATAGCTAATGACAGTTAACCGTATCACATAATGCTCAAGCCTTTTAATTCAGCAGATTGTTTTTTCTTATGTTATTAATGCATTTTAATATTCTTAAAAATAAGCATAGCCTAGCTTTATGTAAAAGTCACTGCATGCAATATTTTAAAATTGTGTTCAACTAATAATACACGATTAATTGATGTACAGTAACAGTAGAAATATCATTGCATGATGAGAGAGATGGGGACTAGAAATCCAACTTCAGTGTTTGTGAAGAGTCCAGTCCTGAAATCTGATCTTCTTTCATCTGATTGATACCTTGGATTCTTCATGTGTGTTCATGCTCTGAATGACTGCTTGAAATATTTCTGATGACTCAGGCTGAGTGGAAACATTTGGATCCTTTCGTGTTAGATTTGATTTGTTCAAATTCTCTCTATTCTATTGTTCCACATAAAATCATCTCCTGCTTGATGCACTTTTCTGTCAATCCTCAATAAAATCTCTGCTCCATTCAGTAAGTCTGCTCATAGTGTCTTCACTGGATCATCAGTTGTTTCTCTATAGGTTCTTAAAAGCCAGGTCCACAAATACTTACACAATAGCACAGTAGCACACCTTTTGTAATTTGGCCTCTTTATAGCGACAAATTGTTCAAGTTAAACAACACTTTTTAATTCAAGAGGACGAACAATGATTTTGCATTAACTGTTTATGATGTTTACTTCTGTTAATCTTGTACAGATTTTGTTTTGTGCTATGGTTATTAAATTTAAATAAACAGTTCTTGTTGTATTCATACATTTCTTTTAGATAAAGTTATTAGGGACCGAGAACTGAGAGTGCGAAGGCCCTATTGTATCTGCTTCATTTATTATTATTATTATTATTATTATATGGCAAACTCTCCTGCATACAACACAGTCAGCCTTCACTTTACTACAAAAATATTTACTTTAGATGTCCTGGGGCTGAAATTGCTCTGACAGCATTGTCCCATATTTATTGGTTTTGTTGAAAAGGCATAATAACGGTGTGGGAGCATGTGAGGTTGTAGGAGGGAGGAACTATCTCATGAAAGTTAATGTGCGGTGAGCTCCAGTCCTGCTTCACATACAGTGAAATAAGCAGCAGCTGTCAAACGTCCTGCAATGGCCTGAATGCAAACAGTAAAAAGTGTCGGTAAGAGCTCTGAGTTTGAAAAGAGGTTAGTAGTAATTAAAACTGATCATTATATCTGGATGAAGCTTTCGAGATGAAACCTTTTGTTTTCAGTGCTGTTCAAAGGATTTGAAACTGTGACTCAGCAGCTTGCAGCACTGCTGTGTCAGTCTCACGTTTAACAGCAAGAAAAAACTGAATCACAATTAAACTTTACACTGGGTATTTGTGCTTTGACAGGTGTAAATCCTGTACCAACCAACTGATGCAGACTGTTTACGGAGCTCTCAAACCACTTCCCTTTCTTTACTTCCTGCATGCGTGCGGTTTGATGTGAAAAAAAACTCAAATCTTATGAAAGTCTTGTAACAATGTTCTCTGCTTAAACTGGCTCTGTTCACAGTTTGAAAACAGAGGATCTCTTAGATTTTCAGAACCCTTACCAAACAAAAGTGTGGTAGCAGAGTGTGCTGTCTACTTTACTCATTTTTGAACAATGACTGGCACAAATTCTTCTATAGATATTCTCTGGCTACACAGACCACAGGTTAAATATTCAGATTATCTGATCAGTTCCCAGACTAGTTCCACAGATTAGGTGCAGGCTGATACGGTACAGGAACCTAGCAGCTGGTGGAGTCCCGATGTTGCATGATGCTCGCTGGAGAAGAGCCAGAACTTTTACATGTTTTATATGAATCACAGAGACTGGGTACATTATTTTAATACACACAACCTACATATAATATATAACATCAGTTCAGTTCTCTATACATAATACTTACAGTATAATTCTTTTCTGTAAAATATAAACACATGGATATTGTCTGCAATTCTTATATTAGTAACACAGACTTGTGTGTTTTATGTATTTATGTGTGTTTACAGTTTGTAAGCAGTTCACAAAGATCACTCTGATACCAAGAATTCGTTTGTGCCACCACAAACAAATACACCACCAGCCTCCTTCAATCGGCTACAGCTCAAAAGAGTGGAAAAAACTGCAAGACTGCAGAAACCACAAGCTCCTGGTTACTGAGTCTGCAATGAGCGCTTAAGTGACAGTGTGCACAATAAACAGGAAATATATATATTGAATAGCTAATGACAGTATCACATAATATACAGACCCTTTCCAAAAAATTTGAATATCATGGAAAAGTTGATTTATTTCCATAATTCCTTTCAAAACATTAAACTTTCATAGATTATAGATTCAGGGCCCACAACTTAAATGATTTCAAGCACTTAGTTGTTTATTTGTACATAATTTGGGCTTCCAGCTCATAAAACCCATGAAAACAGGATTTCAAAAAAATAGAATACTATGAAGACATCAGCCCAAATTTTGCAGGGCATGAATGATTTAAACTGAGTGTCACACATAATTCATCTCCTACACAAAGAACCTGCACAGGTTTTTCCAGGTGTCATTAAATTGCTTCACTTTGATCCAATTGTTTCAGTTAGGTTCAATATGGGGAAGACTGTAGACTTGACTGACCAGAAGAGCATCATTGATACCCTCCATAGGATGGGTAAGCCACAAAAGTTCATAGCTAAGGAGGCTGGCTGTTCACAAAGTTGAGTCCTTTGCGATGTTGGCTCAGGCTCAGAAGTGGTTTTGAAGCTTTGACTCCTGCCTCATTCCACTCTTTCTGGATCTCTACCAGATTCTTGAATCTTCTGTCTGATAATCCGCTGAAGGCCACGGTCATCTCTTCTGCTGGTGCATCTGCTCCTGCCACATTTTGCCCTTCCATTAGACTTTCCATTGATATGCTTGGACGCAGCACTCTGTGAACAGCCAGCCTCCTTAGCTATGAACTTTTGTGGCTTACCCATCCTATGGAGGGTATCAATGATGCTCTTCTGGTCAGTCAAGTCTACAGTCTTCCCCATATTGAACCTAACTGAAACAATTGGATCTGCCAGACTACACATTTGTGCATGCATAGATCTTCTAAAAAAAACAGGGCAGTGATTAGAAGATTTGCTGCAGGGACACTCTCCATTCTACGCTCTCATTATATCCATACAAAATCAACAATGCATGGCAACATTAAAACCTAGTAAAAGAAATACAAGAAATGCATATAGTATGTATTGTTGTAACCTTAATAATACTGACTTTTTTTAAGGAAAGTCAATTCCTAATTCCATGGGAAATAATGGATGGACTGTGTCACTGATGTTATTTAACTGAAGTGTTTTTTAGGTAATTTCTATGTTTAGATTTTGTTTTGCTATTCAAAGATATGTATGTCTGTGTATTCAGAGCTTGCCATAAAGAAAGTGATAAAGATTAGTGTGTGAAGTGGACTCTCCATTCTATTAGCCCGGTTACAGACTCAGCACCCGAGTGCCTTTATTGTGATCTCAGGTGACTTCAACCATGTATCACTGGACAATACACTACCAACATTCAGACAATATGTGGACTGTCCCACCAGGGGAGAGAAAATTTTAGACCTACTGTATGCTAATGTCAAGGATGCATACAGCTCTTCCTCCCTCCCCCCACTTGGTAGGTCAGATCATAACCTGATTCACCTCACCCCACGCTATGTGCCAATTGTGAGGAGGGAACCTGTGACCACCAGGACTGTTAGGAGGTGGTCAGAGGAGGCCTTAGCGGAACTACAGGGCTGTTTCGAGGTGACCAACTGGGAAACACTGTGAGCCTCATGCCGAGGACATCAATGGGCTTACTGAGTGTATCACAGACTACATAACTTTCTGCACCGACTCCAATGTTCCAGCTCAGACTGTTCAGGGAGGTGAGAATAGAGCTAACGAGTTGAATCTGTTTTTCAATAGATTCGACACCACAGTGTCTGCTCACACCCCCACAACCTCACCTGTGGTCAGCCTGGAATCCAGAGCCACACCACTGTGCCAGCCTCTCTCTTCACATGGCGCTGTTGCCTCCTGTGAGATTCCTGACACCCCTCCCCCACCCATCACCTTCATGAGGAGACTTCACTCAGGCAAGTCTGCTGGACCAGACGGAGTGAGTCCCCGCGTCCTCAAGGCCTGTGCCCCCCAGCTGTGTGGAGTCTTTCATAAACTGTTTATGCTGAGTCTGAGTCTGCAGAAGGTCCCAGTGATGTGGAAGACATCATGCCTCGTCCCTATTCCTTTTTTTTTTTTTTTTTGTGTCCCGTTTGGATCTTTAGCCATCAGAATTGTTGTCTTCAGGCCAAGAAAGATGCCAAGCGGATTTATTTTACCAAGTGGATCATCATGGCCTTGCCATATTGGTCCATTTGATTTACCTTTATTATAATTATGTATTTATTTTATTTTCGGGTTGCTACAAACGAGACAGACATGACTGGGGGATAGGACAGGGAGAAAGAATGAAAGAAAGAGAGGGAGAAAAAGAAAACCAGAGGGGAGAAGAGACGGTGAGAAAGGGGGGAAGAAAGAAAGAAAAACAAACAAAACACCTGGATCACCTGTATGGAGAAAAAAAAAACAGAAGAGAAAGCAAACAAAAAAAAGAGCAACATAATAAATACAGCACCATCACAATAAACTAGCTAGCAGTAGATAACAGTAGATACTAAATAATAAACGATATTGTGCAGCACGCAAGATAGACGGCGCACAATGTGCTTTGAGGCAGCAGCCAAGAAAGGTGTAGTCCGCGTCTGTGAACACCCGTGTGTACACCTGTGTGCACACCTGTGTGGATCAGCATGCTTGTATTCCAAAGGTTTCTCCATGTAACGATCTGCTAGGGAGTGTGGGGAGCCATAGCCCCGTCCCCCAGGGCATGAAGGAGGTATGGAGGAGATCCAGGCCCCAGATATCCAGAGGCCCCAGAGTACAAGGACCCGAGGAGGACCACCAAAAGGGGGGGGAACCGTGCCACCCTCCTGGGAAGAGCTGAGTAGAGCCCCAAACGAGAGGTCACCCAGCAGCTACGGAGCAGAGGCCAGAGGGGGTTGCAGTGGCGTGCCCGCGGGCTCTGCCGGCAGCCAGCTGTGCCAGAGAGGACCGAGCTTCAGGCCCAGAGGCCAGAGGCCTGAGGGCACCCACCCTCGTCCCTATTCCAAAGACACCACGTCCCAGTGGCCCCCAGGATTACAGGCCCGTGGCACTGACCTCCCACATCATGAAGACCCTGGAAAGGCTCATCCTGGACCAGCTGCGACCCATTGTCAGACCACATCTGGATCCCCTTCAATTTGCTTATCAGCCTCGTCTCGGAACAGAGGACGCCATCATCTACCTGCTCAATCGTGTCTACACCCATCTGGACCAGCTGGCGAGCACTGTGAGGGTCATGTTTTTTGACTTTTCCAGTGCATTCAACACCATCAGACCGACCCTCCTGGGTGATAAGTTAGCAGCGATGCAGGTGGATGCTTCTCTGGTGTCCTTGATTGTTGATTACCTGACAGGAAGACCACAATATGTACGTCTCCCTCAGTGTGTGTCTGACAAGGTAATCAGCAACATAGGGGCACCTCAGGGGACTGTCCTCTCCCCCTTCCTCTTCACCCTCTACACCACAGACTTCAGCCACTGCACAGAGACCTGCCATCTTCAGAAGTTTTCTGATGACTCTGCGGTGGTTGGATGCATCAGCAGGGATGATGAGACAGAGTACCGGGCTGTGGTTGACTCCTTTGTCACGTGGTGTGAGCAGAATCATCTGCAGCTCAACGTGGCAAAGACCAAGGAATTGATCGTGGACTTCAGGAAGACCAGGAAACACTTGACCCCTGTTTCAATTCAGGGGGTCAGTGTTGACATTGTGGAGGACTATAAATACCTTGGAGTACACATTGACAATAAACTGGACTGGGCTAAAAACACCACTGCACTTTACAGGAAGGGCCAGTTTTTTCTCTATTTTTTGAGGCGACTGAGGTCCTTCAACATCTGCCAGAAAATGCTCAGGATTTTCTATGAGTCTGTTGTGGCCAGTGGGATCCTCTATGCTGTTGCATGCTGGGGGAGCAGGCTGAGGGTCGCAGATGCCAACAGACTTGATAAACTGATCCATAAGGCCAGTAATGTTGTGGGGATGGAGCTGGACTCCCTCAAGGTGGTGTTGGAGAGGCGGATGTTGTCCAAGATAAAGACAATGTTGGGTGACACCTCCCACCCACTCCATGACATGCTGGTCAGTCACAGGAGCTCGTTCAGTGAGAGACTGAGATTACCGAAAAGCACCACTGAACGACACAGGAAATCTTTCCTGCCTGTGGCCATCTCCCTGTACAACGCATCCACTTAACACACTGGTTACTGCAACAGCTACACCCTTCTTGCACATGTTCTTTTTCAGCTATTTATTAATAAGTGACTTTTATGTATATATATGCCTGTATATACTGTGCTATTCTTAGTTAGTGTATTGTCTGTCTTAATGTTTGTTTATAATGGAGCACTGTAACGAAAAATAATTTCCCCTAGGGATCAATAAAGTATTCTGATTCTGATAGATATGATATGATATGAAACAAACCACTGCAGTGCAGTATCTGTAATACATACAGCGTGCTCTAATCATTCTAATAGGATATTATGGTCGACAGTATCGAACGCTGCACTAAGGTCTAGCAGGACAAGCACAGAGATGAGTCCACTGTCAGAGGCCACAAGAAGATCATTTGTAACCTTCACTAAAGCTGTTTCTGTGCTGTGATGAGCTCTGAAACCTGACTGAAACTCTTCAAATAAGCCATTCCTCTGCAGATGATCAGTTAGCTGTTTGACAACTACTCTTTCAAGGATTTTTGAGATGAAAGGAAGGTTGGAGATTGGCCTATAATTACCTAAGACTGCTGGGTCTAGAGATGTTTTTTTTAAGCAAGGGGTTTAACTACAGCCAGCTTGAAGGTCTGTGGTACATAGCTGATTATTAGAGATAAGTTGACCATATTTAAGACCAAATCTATCTAAATAATGTGAGTAGAATAGGATGTGCTTAGGTTTACTTAGCTAATGGGGTGTAACTGTAAATTAGAAGAACAGGAAATATTTCATAAGTGTGTTCTGTTAGGATGACTTTGTCAACTCCTGTTTAGAGGACAATAGTGGACTTTTGTTATGTTTTATATATATATATATATATATATATATATATATATATATATATATATATATATATATATATATATATATATATATATATATATATATATATATATATATATATATATATATATATTTTTTTTTTTTTTTTTTTTAATTAATTAATTTATTATCACTTCTATTTGTTGTATCTGCTCTTCTGGGTTTCCTTTTAACAGTGAGTGCAGCTATTTCATAAAGTTTTAAGCAGCAGATATTTTTGAAAAACAGCAAGAAATAAATGAAGGAAACCAACAGAAGCCATGCGTCATATCTGAGACAATAACCAGGGTTAGACCATGTCTGACACCTCAATCATTTTTATTGTGTAACAACACGGCAGCAAAGGACATTTTTATTTTGTCCTGGGAATAAATCACTACTGTAAATCACAGGACTCAGATCAAGAGACGGTTTACTCCCCAGAACCAGAACAATGTGCTGCGATCATGGTGGACGATAAATATTCATCACCAGAATGATGAGACAGAAACACAGAAGAGCCATTTGTAAAGGCAGGAGGTCACTGAGAGAAGGTACAGTGTTAACAGGCTGCAAGAAATATATATACAAAGTCACATCTGTCTCTATCAGTTATTATCCCATATCATACAAAAGATATGATACATATGTACAGAGAAGTGTCCAGGTTCATCCTAACCGTCAACCTTTCTGACTGAAGATCGTTTCTGCCAGCAGGATCTTCATCAACGCTACAACACTTAATGCCAACGCTATTTAAAGGACCAGTTCTGTGTTTTTAGAGTTTCAGCTCACTTCATATTAATGTTATAAACTACTGCTTCATAAAAATGTGACTAAAGAAATCCCCCAAAGCTCACTGTCATGGTTTCTTATTGTTTTTCCTACATTCCAGGCAGCCTCAGTCAATCTTTCAAAGTCAATCTCAATCTTTAGTTTATAATAAATACATTCATAAGCAGCTTGGTTTAGGAATCACTACAAGCCCACAATGACTTCTGGGGTTCCTCAGGGATCTGCTCTCAGTTCTTTATATTTCCAGTTTATTTTAATGTAAACAAAAACAAATATAAATCTAACAGCACACAGATGAAACACTGCTCACTTTACATGAATAAGTCAGCAGGTTTAAACTTGAACTGCCTACTTAGGATGAAAGAAACTAACGTTGGCTGCCTGGAAGGTAAGAAAGACCATCTGAAGCTCTAAAACATGACAACTTTGTAATAATGACCAGCCCAGCGGTTACATCTCTAACCCTAAAAACTGCTTTTTAAAAGGTCACTTCTCTTTTTCTTACTTCCGTAATCCATGTATGAAGCAAACACCTGTCAATATTTCCTTCAACAGGACACAGTAATGTGCAAAAGTCTTGAGCTGTCCTTAATTTGTTTATAATTTGCTTCAAAGTCAAAATTTCTTGTAATATTTTAATGTTTTCTGAACAGTATGTTAAAGTCGCGTCCTTAAGAAACAGTTCAGCAGTGACCTGATAGATATAACACAATAACACCGTCAGTCATGGTCTGATTTCTCAGAGCACAGAACGACATAAAAAGAGTGGCATCATCATCATCATCATCATCATTATCCACAAAAGGGAGAAACATCCAAAGAAGAGCTTTGAATGTCCTTCAAGGAGCCTGGAGAAATGTTCCTGTAGATCCTCACAGAGTTCAGATGGGGCTGAAGGATGAAGGTCGGACCAAACATTCACTTTCAAGCTCATTAGAACTGTAAAAACTCTGTTTTTGCCTCACATTCTTTATTTTTTTTTATAAATATTTGCACATATCAATGAATCGCTGCACCTATTTCCAGTTTTCCTGCAAAATGTAAAGAAATGGGGCAAATGAGGGCTCAAGACTTTTGCACAGTACTTATATATATATATATATATATATATATATATATATATATATATATATATATATATATATATATATATATATATATATATATATATATATATATATATATATATATATATTTATTTATTAAGTAAAACTGGATTCATTCCTGTTTAAACACAGTGAAGTTGTTGATGGTCGATCAGGTAATTAATCACAGAGTTTACAGTGATCACATGGTTTCAGATACCACCACCTCCCAATCAGCTTTAAATTACAGAGAAATACAGACTCAATTAAACTGCACATTAATCCCATAAACATGAAGCCCTGACCTCCTACATGACTGAAGGATCATTCAGTCATGTAGATCAAGATTTCAGGTTTATCAGTGACTGAATCAGCGAATCCTAACAGCTCCCATCATGACAGACAGTTAAATAAATCTACAACATTAAAGAATAAACACTAGAAATTAAATATATTAGCAGGGCCTCCATGAAACCTGCGGATAAAGTGATTCACATTCATGTGCTCTGACTGCCTCTCCTGCCTTCATGACATGCAGTAAATTGAGGGTTTGATCTGTTGAGAAGCTCAGGCCTGCAGTCTGTCACATGCTGAGTAAATTTAATATTCCTTCAAAAGTGCTTTCATGGACCTGCAGCTGCATACAGAAACGGATGCAAATGTAGATGTTTGCAGGTGAGAGAAGTTCACCTGAGCGGCTTTTATTCAGTGTGCATGCCGAGTGCTGAGAGAAGGAGGTCATGCTGCAGGTGGACGTGTGGACAGTGATTCAGACTTCTCTTCTAGACGTCGTCAAATATTCGGCTACGAGATGACGACATGGACAGGTACCGTCCTCCAGAGTGCCTGAAAACACAAAAACACACAAGTTCACACAGCAGCACACAAGTTCACACATCTCTGGATACGTCAGTGCAGACACATTAGAAACAGGTGTGCTTTACTCCAACACATTAAAGAGCACTGAGGTCAGCGCTGAAATGAACAAACTGACAGTTATTTATCAGAAAACTTTATAAAAAAAACCCTTTAAGTTCTTTAGCAAAACTATCCACACTTCTCTGTCTCCACTTCTTCACCTTTTCTTACTGAATCCACCCAAAAAACATCCAAACATTTAAATTATTATTTCTTCCTTTTGCTTTTTAACAACATTTTGGCCTTAGTTAAGCCTTTTTTAAATATTTCTGGCTGGTGCATGCAGACATCAACCCTGCAGGTCACGGACATTTTACATCCCGCCAACAGACAGGAGCTAAACATGAGCAACCAAAGTCAAGTTATCTGCATTTGAAACTCTATCCATCCATTCGCTTCCGCTTCTCCTTTTCAGGGTCGCAGGGGTCGCTGGAGCCTATCCCCTATCCCCACTAACTACATGTCTTTGGACTGTGGGGGAAGCCGGAATACCCGGGGAGAACCCACGCAAACACAGGGAGAACAAACTCCACACACGCCCTCCACTCCCTGATGGTGAACTCAGGACCTTCTTGCTGTGAGGCAACAGTGCTAATTTGAAACTCCTCTTTAAATTTATTGGGGCAATAAAAACAGCAGGTTAGGGGTCAGCAGGAGTATCTGATGAAAACCGCTTCACACGTACCACCAACACCAGTGTTTGGGTGTCACGTCTCTGCTGTGTTGGCTTGGGGCCATTAAGTTATGCACTCTTGTGTTGTACTGTAATAACTTCCTGAATCTCATCCTGGATAATTATCCGTATAAAAAAAAAAAACACAAAACAAACAAACCTAAAACTAAGTCCGAAACAAATTTTAAAACAATAAAATCTAAATAAAAAAAATAAACACACTCTGAAATGAAACTGCAGTCAAAATGAAAACTATTAAAATACAAAGTTAAAGAATTAAACATTACCAGCAGCTGAAAACAGGGAAACTCTCAAACGTGCATCCCAAACACAGTGGCGTAACCATGATGATGACACCATGCTTACCTTCCAGACTCAGCGTCCAGCGGGTCATCTGTCAGCGCTTCGGCGTTGAAGTCCAAGGGCTCGGCGTCCTGCAGCAGCTCGATGCGGTCCCTCTCTGCTCGGCTCCCAGACCGGGAATATTTAGCCTCTGTTCAAACAACAGGAAGTGCTCCGTCACCCGAAAACCACCAAAAACACCTTCAGAGAGCAGCGCCGACCACCTGCTGACTTACGTCTGCTGTTGCTGGAGCTCACGGTGTCTGAGTAGCTCGTCTCCTTCATCTCGTGGCTGCTTCTGTTCCTCGCAGCGTAGTCTTCTCTCGGGTTCCCGTAGCGCTCCTTCCACTCCTGCAGCAGATGACACAACACAAACAGATCAGGATGCTTGAACAAGGATTTCACTCCTGCTGTTTCCCAGTAGACATCAGTTCAAGTTTGTACGTGACGGGTTGTGTAAGCGCTCTGACACGAGTCATCTGTGTCACGCCATGATTCCATGACTCCTGGCATCAGCTTTCTTTCACTCACACATTCATCAAACAATCAGAAAAACAAACATTTCAGTGTTTTCACTACAGTTGCCTCATCTGCTGATTCTAAATGGCTGTCTCTGTTTTATTGGCCTGCAGGGACGCTGATGTTCAATCTTTAATCTTAGGCGGAAAACCCAGTGATGAGCATCTTCTGTACTTCCTGTTTCAGTGTTGTTTCCTCTCTCAGCAGCTGACTTTGTTATTTTGGAATATAATATTATATCTGAGGAAACCTGCTGTAAACTACAGTCTGTGCACTTAATAAACAATGAAAATATATATTATTAAAATAAGATATACAAAGGGACTTTCATGCATGTGATTAGTTTTCTCTGATATCTAAAAAGAAGAAGCAAACAGGTACTCACCCTCCGTCTGTTCTCACCATCTTCAATCCTCTGCCTCTTCCTTTTCTCTGTAAAAAATATTGTATTTTACTATTTTCATACTATTTTACTACTTTCATGTTAAAAAGTCAAAGAGAATTCAGATGATGGTGGCAGTCTCACCCCGGCGAATCAGCTCCTTTCCCTCGTCGATCAGGTCAGAGGTCATTTCACTGTCATCCATAAACTGCTGGAAGCCCAAAAGATTCAGGCAGCGAGTCCCCAAACTGAGGGGAACATTGATTAGAACACAGAGTCACAAACATAATTACATATATAATAAACCGACTGATGGCTCTGTTTAATCCTGCACTAACCAGCAGAGAGAAGCAGGATCTAAAAGACTGCTATAAATGCTACAGCTCACCAACACCCCAGACATGCAAAGGTTTTAAAAATCTGAATTATTTAATCCGTCGGGATCTCTTCCAGTTTTTTGTTTTCAAAGACTTCAGTTTAACTCATGAACGACAAGGAAAAGCAGCAAATTCTGTATGTAAAACCCTGTTCTGGCTTTCAGCTGAATAATCAGTCATCAAAGACTATCTTCTGTCACATGACCAATCCACACTGTTAAAGAAGCACCCAGCAGGGAAGACTCCAGAGACTCATCTCACCTGAAGTAGGTGGCGATGCAGAGGATGACGATCAACATGGGGTAGTAGATGTAGAAGCCATTAGCAATGAAAGAGAGGACGCGCATGGATCCCATGATCTGTTCCAACAAACAAACAACAGGTGAGTCAGGCAGACACTGCAGCACAGGTGTGTTACACAGGTTTCATACAGTGTGGGTATTTACAGAAGTGTAAGCAGTCTGCAGCTTTTCCTGGTGGGAGATGACCGAGTCCATGTGGATCAAACCCAGGAAGTTGAGACAGAGAGGAGGAGTCAGACGACAGAACAGCCTGCAGGAGGAAAACACGACAGAGTCACTAAACCTCCATCAGGTCAACTCCTCCATCACCTCCAAGTGAACTTCTGCGTCACATAACATGTTGTTTAATAACCCTGACTCACTACACAACTCTCTGTAGTTTCTGTGCTTTAAGAAGATAAAGAGGAGATCCTTTCTAAAGAACAGGCATTAAAATTAAGTAATTTGAGGTTTTTTGAAACAGTACAAAATGTTCTTCTTGTATATGAGGAGGAACATTCGAGAAAGAAACACGTGTGCTCATGTCTTCTCTTGGTTTACAGCGATCTTTCCTGAACATGTCCCTTTCAAAATAAAAGCATTCTTGCTGTCACTTACATGCCGCTGAACTGGAGGCTGTAGGCGTCGGTCTGGTGGTGAGAGGCCAGGTAGTAGTAGTTGAAGACTCGGATGCGAAACACGGTGGAGTAAACACAGGTGCACAGGAAGAAGATTGTGATGAAGCACGCCATCTGGTGGAGAGAGAGAGAGAGCAAAAGGTGATCAGAGGTCTGAATGAAGTGTGATCGTATTTCAACAAAGAAAGAGTGAAACTGAAACACGGATCACATGTCACGTTTCCTTCATTGTAAAACAACAAAGACAGCCTTTAAACACTTTCAGAGGCTCTACAGAAATATGAAGCTCGGTGTCTGATGGTTTGTGTGTAAACCAGCGTCTGTCTTCTCAGGCTCACCTCGATGTACAGGTAGTTGTAGTCTCTCTCAGCCAATTGGATGAAGATGGCGAACAGCGAGAGGACGGGCCGTGTGCTGAAGAAGGTGCACTCGGACCAAACCACAACCACGCTGAACAGAGTCAGGACGATGGAGAGGAGGCGGTAAAACCAGCGCTTCAGGAAGCACTCCCAGTACCACTCTGTGATACACACACACACACACACACACACACAGGGCAGTGTTTACTCTTCGATGTCATTGCCACCAGCACCCAAAGGAAAACTGTAGCAGGACACCTGTGCAGGTGGTTACAGGAGTGATCTCATTACACCCACCTACAGTCGGGGTGTAGATGTATCTGCTGAACCAGCCGGCCGGCTCTGATGAAGGGAAGCTGTGGACAAACTGGTGGGTGGAGCTGGTCTCGTTCTTGGCCACGTCCTCCAGGTGGATGGCCTGCTGCAGGAGGATTTGCCACTGCACACGCGTCCGGTTGTGTCTCTGCACGGCGTAGATCACCTGCACACGACAGGTTCGGACATCAGAGCATGGGAAACAGAGTGAACAGGAAACAGAAGACTTCAGCTGTGTGCAGCGTGAGGAGGAAACTACGAGCACAAAGAGAAACGTCATATTTTTCTTTGTTTCATCGTTTTTTTACATCATCGTCATCTCATCGTCATCCTCTTCTTTTTTGAAATCATCACGTGTACAGCATCACTGTAACTGTAAATGTTCTGCAGTGGAACGAGGACTATCTTCTCGCTCAGCTGACAGCAGTGATTACAAAGATTATGATTCATATCTTTATCACTTTATCGATCTGAATCTTACAATCTAAGCCATTTCAGTGCAGCTCAGTTCTGCATTTTCAGGCACTTCTAATATTCTGGCCACCTCATGTATATAAATAAATATGAAGAACAGAAAAAAGAGACATCTTTAAATATAATGAACATGTAATGTACCATCAGCAACATAATTAAAATGGACATCAGAAACTTTGTTAAGGTGGAAATTTTGGGGGCCAGTGGGAGTAAAATGTCCGTCCATCTCAGACAGACGGAGCCTGACATCATGGTTTGCTTCTCACCCCCGGCTAACAAAGGTCAGCACTAGACTGAGCTTTGTAAGATTAGCTGATGCCCCCAACCTTCACTGAGCAGCTTTATCATGTGGATAAAGTTTAAGGTGGACGTGCTCTGTGCAGGTATTCAGGAAACACACAGAAACACTTTCACTGAACACAAAAACATCTGCCACCACATCGTCAGGAGTCTTCATTAGAATCTGTTTCATCTCTTTATTCCTCCAATAAGAAGGCAGCACAGTCTGATTGACTCGTCAAATCCTCTCACCTGTTTATGAAGCTTCACCAGGCTCTTCTCCGTCGGGTACGTATTCTGTTTGTCATCAAAGTCCTCGTAGTCGTCCATGTTCCTGCCCATCTTCTCCTGGTAGTCCAAGGGGCACTGAGGGAAACCACGAGCACGTCATCACACTCATGAACTTAAACATCACAGTTATCACCCATCACGTTCACGCTCAGCTTCGCTCTACGTACTTTCCTGAGGATGGTGTCGATGTACTTCCTCAGCGGGTGGTTGTATTTGATGGATTCGCTGACTTTTCTCACCTCCTACAGCAGAACAGACGTCTCGGTGAAAACGGCAACATTAAACCAAATGTTTGTAACTGCTGGAGGCTGTCACTTACCTCCATGACATCCTCCAGGTTCTCTTCTGCATCCGCCTTCTCCGTCATCAGCTTGGATGCCTTGAAGTAGGTCTTGACGAGCAAGTGTCCGTGCCGGGAGGAGTTCCAGTAGGACCGAGGGATCTCCACCAGCCCGTACCCGAGTAACAGCACCAGCAGGAACAAACCCCAGGTGTTGGCGGCAGTGATCCCGATGGTCTGTAGCCCGTACCTGAGTAACACACAGAGCAGGTAACTCCATACAGCAGCCAATCAGGAGGAGTTTAGGAGTCGATTATGTGTTTATACAGCCCTCTACATTTAATCGTCACAGCATGTCTTTGTCCTGTCTTTCTCTTCACAGACAGGACAAAACAAAACAAAACAAAAAAAAAGGGGGTTCTTCCTCAGGGTCCACTCACCAGGAGAGGCGCAACTCAGGATGAACGGCCACGTAAATGAGCAAAGAGCCGAAAATGAGCAGGTATGTCCCGTAATAAATGGCGTTCTCAATCAGTGCCGTTTTGATCTTCCCGGTGATGGAGAAGCCTCCGGAGCGAGCGTACGACTGCATGAAGGGCAGCAGCAGCCTGACGACACAAGAAAACCTTTAAAACACAAAAACTGAGCATGTGGAGGTTTCATGAGGAGACTCGGGCTCGTACTGACCACGTGAGGCACTGAGACGTCCAGTACACCACCCTCCAGAACACTGGCATGATGCCATCAGGGATGTAGCTCCACGGCTTGTGGCACAGCGTTCGTACACTGAGAGGAAACACAATCAGGAGTTCAGAAACCTGCTGATGTCATCTGGTTTTATTTACTAAGACAACACTTCTTTTAGTCACATTTTTTGTAACACACTCAGGTCTCTCTAAGAAAAGCCGCCTGAGTTTCAAAGTACATTTACTCAAGTTCAATAAGAAGGAGTCGCTTCAAATCCTGCTCTGTCTTCTGCTCTGACTCTCTGTGTGAAAAGATCATTAATGACTTGCCATGCCTCGATGTCCAGATCACAGAGGGCATACTGAGTGGATGTGTTGTTTGGGTTCAGCTCTCTGTCCCTGAATTATGAATTATGTCAAACACTTCCTGTTAATCACCAACAAATTTCCAGAAAACTCACTGCAGAGGTTTCAACCTTTACCCTGAAATCACACACGCACGCACAGCATTCAAACCTTTTTGTGGGTGCAGCGGTTGTGTTTACTATAGTGCGATTGGACAGCGGTGAGACGAGGGTGGGAACAGACGTCTGCTCCTTGTGGTCCTGCTCACACTGCCTGTAGATTGTCTGTAAGCAGCAGACAGACAAACGTACGCTGACACACATTCACTGAATGAAATCAAACATGTAAAGATCTTTTCCACACATATGGAAGTCGAAATCTGACATTTACATCACAGCCGTATAAAACAGTAATCTTTTGTTGTGTAACAGATGTGCTTGAAGTCCACAGGAGCTCATAAGGCTTCTCTATGAAATGTCATAAAAGTTAAAGATGTCATATTAAAAAACAAAAGAATCTCAAAAATGACAAAGAACAACTAGACAGTAGGGCTGCCACGATTAGTCGACGAGTCACGATTACGTCGACTATCAAAATCGTCGACAACTGATTTAATAGTCGACGCGTCGTTTGAAGCTTTGTAAGATCACAAAAGACGCAGGAATAAGTAGTAGGATTTAAGAATGTAATAACGGACTGAAACAGAAGATGGCAGCACTGCATGTACAAGGATGCCAGCTGCCGTTAAACCGTACGCTGTACATCCAATGGATCCATGATCTGATTAGTCGACTAATCGCAAAAATAATCGGTGACTAGTCGACTATCAAAATAATCGTTTGTGGCAGCCCTACTAGACAGAAACCATCAAAGTCCTGAGGAGCTTCGTGAATGGAAGGCTTGAACACCTCTGAGGACTTTGGAGGGATCTCAGTTTGATACTGTGTGTCATACTGACCGTGCTGACGTCCAGAGGCAGGATGAAGACGATGAGGAAGCACAGGTACCAGGCCAGCAGCGTGCCGAACAGCACCATGCGCTGCTGCTTCTTGAAGTCTCCATATCGGTGCAGCAGGAACAGCGCCAAGAAAAACACCACCACGATCTCGATGCCAAGCGCCGCCCCACTCATCCTGCCGCGCTCCCGTCAGCAGGCACTGACACAAACCTGCAGCAGGTGGACAGAAACACCGGCGTGGTCACTTTAACGAAGCATTAATCACTTTTGAATCTTCAAATGCTACATCTGTTGGCTCTGTGATGGATTTTAGTCTCATTATTTGTGGGAGATCTGAAGCGCTCTTGAGCAGAGCACACATCTGTCAGGCTCGACGATCATCTCCACATTACCTGCAGAAAGCTGGAAAAATTAAATATATCCACACTAAACCTCTGTGGGAAAGTCTGACTGCAGACAGTGACAATAAAGGAGCTGCTGTTGGTTGGTTATTAGGTTAGCTGCCAGTAACTGCTGTCTAACACAATAATGATGACCGCCATCTCAGAGAATCAGGACAGACGTGCACCGATGAGCAGAGGCACGCCGACCTGCCCTGAAAGACTCTTTGTGTGGTTTCTTTGAAAAGTTGGGGGATGGAGGTTCCAACAAGCGACACGGGAAACAGCAGTTTTCCTCAGCAAGGGACCGGGGTTACGTAGCAGGGTCGTCAAACTCAGAGCCAGCAAGTCTGCTGTGATGTTTCCTCAGGATTCGGTCACGTTCACTGGGTGAAGTGTGCAGAAGCCTTTGGGTCTTTATGCAAAGCTTTACATCATCTCTATGTCCCCTCTAGCACCATCACTGGCTAACCCATCACATGGACTCTTCACCCTCCTGCCCTCTGGGAGGCACTACAGGAGCCTCTGGACTAAGACCACCAGGTACCGGAACAGCTTCTTCCCCACAGCTGTCAGACTCTTGAACTCTCCCTCCTGACATCTGACCCATGTTAACACATGGACTGGACATACACACACCCACAACCACCTACACACACACACACAATGGACAACTGTACCCTCAGACACACAATAATAACATGGACTGAACCACCACTCACAACCACCAGCACTTTATATAGCCTCTGTAGAAATTATCCACACATCTCACTTATCTTAACTGCACTACTGTATAGTTCTGTGTAAATAATCATTCTGTACAATACGATAATTTTTAATTCTACAACTGTTTATAACCTGCACAGTTCACATTTCTGTATAGCTGTATATCTCATATTCTGTATAGTTTTTTTGTTTCATATTATGTATAGTTTTTCATATTTATATCCTGTTCATAGCCTGTACTCACTACAGCCTGTACATACTTATACTTATAGCATATTCATAACATAATACATACCATGTACATTATAACATACCATAATAGACCCATTTCTGTAATATACTCACATATCTATATTATTGCTAATATATATTGTGATATATCTATATCATGGCTAAAGCACTTCTGGATGGATGCAAACTGCATTTCGTTGCCTTGTACCTGTGACATGTGCAGTGACAATAAAGTTGAATTCTATTCTATTCTAAATGACATCACCTGGGTGAGCTGCCCAGTTTTGACTCTGCCTCTTCTTCCTCAAAGTTAAAGTTTCTGAATGTATCTGTGGTTATTACAACAAACAGCTGGATTCCACTCAGGTTTTTTAAGCCTAACCCTTATTTTCAAAGTTCAGTCCCTGCTAAAGCCGACCCTTCCTTCCAGCTTGGTGGTCAGGTTGCTCTCAGTCTTCTTCGGTGGATAAACTCCACCGGGACTATGCTGGGTGATGAGCTCCTGTATTGAACTCACAAAGAGCCACAAAGCAGTGGCTCATCGCTGCCTACTGCAAGCCCAGCCAGAGAGTTGGATTCTGTCTATGGATGAAGATTTAACTGTTGATGCAGCGGATTATTGCTCCAGAGTTTCTGTCAGAGGTTTATTTCTTAATTTACTCTAAGAAAGCATGGAGGCCCATCCTGTCATCCACACATGTGAGTCCACCTAACACTATTAGTTACCTCACACCTTGTGTCACTCTCTGACTTCTGTCCAGGTTCAACTGTTCAATCATGAAAAACATATTTCCCTGTCAGTGCTGACAGGCACTGCCTGCAGATGTTCCTTCTAGCTTGCTTTGTATTTTTTTTTTTTTTTTTTTTTACAGCATGTCTAATGTTCTGACGTCGTACTGAAACAAACACACCTGCTCTGCCTCACGTTTCCACCCAAGCTGCAAACATCTGCCACCCAGCTGTTTCTGTTTTAATAACCACAGATCCATTTAGAAACTTTGACTCTGAGGAAGAAGAGGCAAACGCTTTAAGAGGAAGCTGGGCTTCTCTGTCTGTGGTCATGTGATCCTCCTCGTGATGGTATAAAGGTCAGAGATCTTCTCTCAGATGAGATTACCATCAATAAAACCAAAGTGTCCACACAGCTGTGACATCAGTCTGTGCTGCAGGACTTGTGCCTCTCTTGATCTTTCTCACACTTGCACTTCATTTTATTTTTATTTCTACAGATTTCTTCCTTATGTGAACAGCTGAAGGACCAGGGGTAACATGTGAAGATTTTTATCTGTCCCCAAAAATACCATTGGTGTTGTGAAAAGTCACATAACCAGTGATGAACCAACAAGCAGGAATGAGCTGAAGGAATGAGCTCAGACTCAACCGCTGTAGCCTCAGTGAATGTGTGTTTCACATATCACTCTTGTTAAACAGGCTTATAGTTTGTGTGTCCGACCTATGTGTGTGTTAATGTGTGTGGGCCCTGTGGTTTTACAATTGTGTCCACAGCCCACCCTGTAATGCCGGGAATGCCTCAGTGACCTCCCAGAAGAGTAAGGAGAGTGGATATGCTATTGCAGAGGCTCAGACTCCAGTAAGTAGCAACCATCACTGTGTCAGGCCTCACTAACATACAGTTAACCTGTGAGGGAGTCAGACAGTCTGAGTGACTGTTCTTGCCTCTGGTCAGGTCACACATGTTGATCTTAAACCTCATTCAGCATTAATGGAGCTCCACAGATGTGCAGGTTACCCAGATGTGCACTTATGCCCCGCTGCACCCTCCTCCTCCCTGCACCCCTATGCTACAGAGGTGTGTAAACAGCTCCCAGTGATGATACAGGCTCTCAGTGTGTAGCAGCTACAAGGAGCTGTAACCGCAGACCCAATCACAGACAGGAAGTCCTGACTTCCGCCTGACAGCCGCGGACATATTCATCACCGTTCCCGGCTGATGAGGAGGATTTCTGGGAGACCACACCCGGAGGAAACTGCGATTCCTTAGGTGTTATGATGTAGATACTCGGGTGACCCACAGCTGACCTCACAGCCTCTCGGAGCTTCACAGCCGCGCGTGAACGCCCGCCGACTCCTTATCAGCCTTGGGGTTGTTCGCGGAGACGCGCAGAGCGACAGCTGCCGGATCAACCAGGAACTCCGGCTAGCTGCCGCCGTGGGTTAGCAACCTCCTCCCAGCAGCCCCATCAGCTCTTACCGCGATTCCTGTGTGGGCTCCGGCTCCTCTCGGAGTGACGTCAGAGGCCACGTTTATCTCCGCGAGCTGCTCCTATTATTATCAGCCACCGGTCTCCGAGATACCTCTTGATTTCAGCTCGTTAGCTCAGTAGCATCAGCCCATCACATCCCGGCCCTACCGGGAGGAGCAGATGACGTCAGAGCCAGTCTGCGCGTGCGCAAACACCATGTCATTCTGCCGCTTCTCTTAGCGCTTTATCGTTACTGCCCTCCACCGGATAGATCAGAAATTACCTGAGACAGAAGATTGAAGGTTCCAGAACACAAGATGACGTCATCGGCGTCACAGCGTCAACACACCTTATCTTCACACCCTGCTGAGCACAGCTGCACGCACAAGTGCTTCCAGCTGTGCTCTAGTTGAATTTAAGCACTAATCTGGATCTTCACCTCCTAAGCAGGTGTGTGTGTGTGGAGGGGGTTGCTCCACTCTCTTTAATATTTTTATGTTCTTTCAGAAGTGTTCTCGAGCCCATACAGTGATTTTCACAGCATTGGGTGTTCAAACCCAATGCTGCAGCTCTCAGTCTGCACCCTGTGTGCACAGCTATGTAGATTCGATTATGAATCAATAAATGGATTTTTATGTTGTTATCTCTCCTCAGCCGGTCTTTCACAGACAGATGAGCTCCTCCATATCTTTAAATCGCACTTGGCCTCTATGTAGGTATGAGGACTGAACACAAAGGCACTGACTCAGGAGAGCAAACTGATTGTTTTCTCCATCAATGAGGCTGAAGGGATCTTTATTGTCTTCATGTGAATGGAGGCTAATGAGCCTTATGAGGGGGCAGTCTGGTAGTAAGACTGGTATTCACGTAATTTTAATGAGGAGGTGGCCAAGGGGCTGAGGGAAGGTCTGAATGGGTCCCAGTTTGCCGGAGGGTTGCAATCTCTTCGTCAATGTTCCCTCTAAGCTGCGCGCGTGCGCAATTGCGCACTGCTGGCACGGTCTCTGCACAGAAAAAATCTGTGTTGCGCACAAAAAAAATCTAACCTGAATTGAAATTAAAGTAAATACGGTAACAATTCTGTTTTGCAGTGTTAGTTAGTAAGTGACTGGCTGCTCCCGTATGGGATTAGAACGATGCCACGGTAGAGATCACGCTGAGATGTTTCCATGTTTTACACAATCCTTTTATTACCCATTATTCTTACAGATGCATCTGGAGATCAGCACACTGCACTCCTATGCAGTCCTATGCTAAAGGTTGATCTAAAGAACTCCACACATCAGTTAAAGTTATAACCTCTGGTCTCCTCCCCCCTACAGTAAACACCCCCACAATGGCCAGTACAGTACAGTGGCCAAGGGTGCTGACACCCTGACCCCCATCACCTTTTATGGTAGTGTCCATTTGCCCTTTGTCTGCCCCTCACCCTCAGTAACGGTGTGTTCACACCGAACGCGATGGACGCGAACAAAACGCCCCAAACGCCCCTAATTTGACGCGTGCACATTCGCGCCTCAACGCGTGTCCAAGAAAAATTTGACGCGCGTGAACCGGAAATGTGGGAGGAATGTGGGAGGAAGTTGTGCCAGACCGGTATCTTTGCAAGATGGCAGCTGTCGAGCTAGCGCTTGAAGAGAGTCTCCCTTCTCTATGTACTGTGGAGAGCAGAGCAGCGGCGTAAAAGACGTCCTCGCCGTACCTGGGTCCATCAGGTCCTCCAGAGGCGTGAGCAGTTTGGTGAGTTTCACCATTTGCTCCAGGAGCTGCGCCTGGATGACGGCCGATTCCAGCGATATCACTCGGCCAGTTTGAGGACTTGCTTTCCCTCGTCGGTCCCAGCATCGCCCGCCTAGACACCAATTACAGGCGCTCAATCCCACTGTCCATCTGCCTGAGGTTAGTAAAAGTATTTAATACGGTAGTCCTTTATTGATACCTGTGCTAATATATGCTAAACCATCCATTTATACACAGCTAACATGGATGTGCTATGCTAACAGTGAATGCTCTCGGTGTTTACTGATAGCAAACTGTGGTACGGAGACGACTGTTTATAATATTTCTAGTGATACTCAGAAGGTCTCATCAAGTCCCGATTTAATTCGATTTATGCTGTTATCAGTGTTTGCAATGATAGCATGGCTGTGGTGTCATATCAATGTATGCGCTCGGTGTTTGCTGATATCAAACTGTAGCATTAGGACCACTGAGTTAACCTTTGTAGTGATACTCACTCCTTTTTATTTAGACCTGGTTTAATTCTGGGATAGTTGAATATTTGTATATAATCCCTGCAGCTGTCAGACTCTATAACAGGGGTCACCAGCCTTTATTAAAACAGAGTTAGATAAAACTGTGAACAGTTTGGTTCGTCTTTAGTTACATGGTTCTATCTTGGTAAGCTATGTCTTATCACAGATTAATTTTTCAAAAATATTAATGATTTAAGCAAGGAAAGGGCTACATGTCAACATACAACTCTTTATTTCTATTAATGTCTTACTTCATTCCTACCTGATTGACATGTTTAGGAATTATGAGTGATTGGCTCACTGTAGTGGCAAAAGTTGCTACCAATCAAATTATGATATGTTAAAGTTAAAACAAAACACAACTGTTTTAGATATTATCTAATATACATTATGTAATTATCCTTATAATTACAAAATGTTTTATGTAAGATTTAAGTTTTGTGATTTAAATCTGACATCACAAAAGTATTTTGGAATTTGAACAATGTATTTTGTAACTGCAGTACACATAATACTAATTTTGAACAATTTTGTCCAGGTTCCTTGTCACCGGGGACTCCTTCATGACCAAGCATTCAGTTACAGAGTCGGTGTGTCCACGGTGAGCCAGATCACCCCCCAGGTAGCGATGGCCATCTGGGACTGTGTAGTGGACGACTTCATGGCTGTGCCTTCACCTGGAGACTGGCGGTCCATCACAGATCACATGTGTCAAGTCGTGTGCCAACATTTGCTGTGTAGTAGAGCTGAGACATTAGTCATTATAAAAATTTATTTGAAATAATATTAAAATTCTCAAACAGAAAAACATTAAACAAATCTATAAAATATAAGTATTTACAGAGAGACAGGAATAAAAAGGACCCAGCTGCTCTCCAGAGCAGGAACAAGGCTGAGGAGGAAATGCTCCATTGGAGACTGGTGTGGACTCTTCAGGGACACCGGGATGGCCAGCTCCACCGCCGATGGACCGTCCTGGGACCCGTCCCTCATCTGCCTTGGAGCCGTCCTCCTCTGTGGGCCTGTAAAACACAGCACAAAACAAAGAAATGAGAAGGCTGCTGCTAGATTTTAATTTCAACATTGAAAAAAACAAAACAAAAACAGGATATAATCAGATTGGTTGTAGATATTTAGTAAAGGTGATCACAAGGCAATCCCACCGACTAAAAAGGTATCACTGCTTGCTGTACATACCTGTGGGTGCAGCAGCAGGAGCTCAGGGACTGGGGAAGCTCTGCTGCAGAATCAGTTGGCTCTATCAATACAGTATTAAATGTTAACATGTTGAATATAATCAGAGAAAGTATATACAGTGGTCCCTCATTTATTGCAGCAGGGGTTCTCAGAATAACTAGCCCCTGGTCACGCACTTTATACACTGTTTTCCCCACACACATGAACATTGAGAATCAATTGTGAGAACTGTGACCAAAGTGCAAACCTTTGTACATTGCAAAACGTAAAAATATTATTATGCCGCGGTTTGTCTTCATCTGCCTGCCACTTTCGTGCGCCTTTTTCCCTCGCGGTGCAGGTGTCTATTTCCGAATGAGGCTCATAGTTATGGGTATTTTTGTGCTGTTTTTTCTATTGGACGTGATGGTTATCAAAACCAAACATGATAAATTTGGCAAGCGCAGGAGACACGACACGAAGGAGATTTGTCAATCAGGCTGCAGAATGCAATGCTGTACGGTGCAAAAAAAAAAGAAAAGAAAAAGAAAATCAGCGAAAAAGCGAAGCGGTGACGGATGAACAGCGGGACCACTGTGTGCTGTTTATTAATAAACAAAATATATTCCTATATGACAACATGCATAAAAGCAGAACGGTATTTGTACTCAGTGGGAAAATAGCGGTGGCTTGCTAGCTTTTGTGCGGCTTCCCCGGGTCAGTGAAAACTTTCAAAAGAGAAATGAATGAACTTACCAGGTTGCCCGATCTCTTTACATATCTTCCTCCAAGCTCGGTCCTTTATCTTCCTGTCTCGGTACAGAAAGCAGCTGGTGTCGTACGGCTCCGGGTTGTTTGCTACGGCATTGATTAGCCTTCCCTCCATTGAAGTATGAAGGGCTTTGGCTGGATCTGCCCCTTTGACCTAGGTCACAGCCACGTCACCAGGCTCCTGATTGGTTGTCGCGGCGCGATTTGACGCTGGAGTTCAGATTTTTCCAACTCGAGCGGTAGACGCGTAACGCGCGTATGCACAAAATGCAACACAAAAACTCACGCGCGTGTTTTTTTTCGCGAGTCAAACGCTCCAAACGCGCTAGACTGACGCGAGTTTCAGGCGTTTTGGCGTTTTGGCGACGCAAATCTGCTTCCGAATTTTCGCAGGAGCCGCAATCGCGGGTCATCGCGCTTTTCCATTGACTTTACATGTAAACCTGACGCTCTGGCCGCCTCTATCGCGTTCGGTGTGAACACACCGTAACTCTTGCTTCATGCCCTGGGGGTGGGGGTTGATTGTCCTTCTGCCCTGCACCCCAGTACTTTGTTCCCATCCCAGGCCTATTTTCTATTTTGTGTTTTTACACCCATTACCACTCTGCCTCTGTCAGTGCGCCCCAGGGTGGCTGTGGCTACAATGTAGCTTGCCATCACCAGTGTGTGAATGGGTGGGTGACTGGATGTGTAAAGCGCTTTGGGGCCCTTAGGGACTAGTAAAGCGCTATACAAATACAGGCCATTTACCATTTACAATATTATAATGTTGCAAGCAATCACAACTACATTCTCTTTAACTTTGATGTACATTAAGGAATCTATTCGCAACACCACCTTATCCCATAGTCCAGCCAATCACGCGATTCACATTTGTATATATGCAGCTAATCAACGTCGTTGACAGGCTATGACAGCGTCCTTATGTGCCAACACCTGTGTTTTAGCTAGCAAAGCGGCTGATGTGGAGTGAAGCCACGTTAATGACAATGTGTACAACCATTGGAGATGTGAGCAGGACAGACGGAACAATTGACGGAAAAAGTGTGGACTTTATACCAGTTTTTAAATTGTGTTGATAGGCCATGTAAAACCAGAGTTATGATAAAAATATCTGCAATGTTTGGTTTTCTTCCTGAATACTGTCGTTGTTTATATTTACTGCGGGGAGAAATGGTAAAAACGGCGTTTTATAAGGAAAACGCTCGAAAGCCTGTGAACAAAAACAAAACCAAAAAATCCCGCCCTTTCCTATTGGTTGAAAAATGTACCATGTCGACCAATCAAAACATGGAATTTAGTTGTTTAGGGAGGGGGAAGTTTTATGAGTGACGGCGGTGTTTTGAGATGTGAGAGATTTGCGACGTTTAGCGCAAATCTTGTGTAGTTAGTGTGTTTTGTTGTGTAGTTAGTGTGTAGTGTAGTCAATAGTTTTGTTGTGTGTGTCAGAACAATGAGGCGACTGCTGAATGTTACAGGTGTTACAGGAGTGATACATCTCCTGTTGTCAGGCCTGCAGGTATCAGGCTGTTGTTCTCCTTTATCTCATAGTGGAGAGAAATTATTTTTTGGAGTGGCACAAATAATTTGTGTGGCATCAAATTTGATGCAGAACAGCTGATTGTTCTGTAAATAGTTTGAAATGTTTATTTAAAAAACGCCTTGGCTGCATTTTTAGGTAAACAGCTGCAAAAAACTTTGTCGTTTACAAAACTCAGTAACTTTTTTTTACGAAGTAACTATATAATTAATTGCCCAGCATTGGTCTTTATATACTGTATTTTGCACACAGAGAGTTACAGGGCTCTCTCCCAGACCACAGACTCATAATACAAGTCAGAGCTTCAGAAAAAAAAAAAAAAAGAAAAGAAAAAAAAGTTGTGTTTTCAAAATTGGAGTTCAAGTTATTTTTTACTTCCAATAGTGTTAACATCCTACACAGGTCATGAACAAGATTTTTTTTAAATTTTCATTGTAAGTGGGCTAAAGCAGTTAATTAAAAGTAGTCTAAGATAAATGTAAAGGATGTAATTTGATTATTTTAATAAACCATGTGACTTGGATGGATTCGATGCTGGCGTGACCACAGTGCACACGTCTGCTGTTGCTCACAGTGGTCCAAGAGACCGCTCAGGAGGTTTGTGCGTTCGCTCAGAACATTGCTCTTCATGTTCTTCTGAAAGCTGCTGATGCTGATCATCCCCGCTTCCATTCAAGTATTCATCAGAGAAAGTTCTCATCACTCTGCTATACCGAGAGTTCAAGAAATGAAATACAGTTTAAATAAAGAACAAATAAACAAGAAAGAAGAAATTTTAAAAAATAGTTAATAATACTGAGATAAAAACAGACCATGAAAAAAAATAACTAAATAAATAAATGATTCAAGCTTTAAAGCTTGAAGTTGATACATTTTAAATCCCATTTAATTCATAATTCCTAAAGAAATTTATTTTTAATTTCTACATTTTGTTGAGTTTTGGGAAATGTGTGAGCCACATGATGAAAACAGACGTTAATAAAAACATGAATAAAAGCAACAAAGTGCTGATTATGAATCAGCCGTTCAAACACATCTGGTGTCTTTTTTTTGTCTGTGTCAGCTGCTGTTATTCAACTTCTATAAAGTTAAAAAAGTGAAATTATGAATTACATAATTATTTAACATAAATTAGACATTTCGTTTTTTTATCTTAATTAATTATATCAGATTACTTAATTTTTAAACATTTAATTAGAATTATCCTTCAAATAAAAAAAATGCACTTTTGTCTTTTTAATTAACAGACCAACAAACACATTTTAATCCACAGAATCAGGACAGCAGAGCTACAGGAACTGTATCATAAATGTTTTAAAGTGATACATCATATGAACTGGATCAGCTGCCTCAGTATAACTACACAGAGCTGAACCAGCAATAAATCATGTACTCTGTGTGTGTGTGTTTGTGTGTGTAGCTAATTAAGACATCCTTACCTCTGTGCTGATGCATTTTGCAGCTTTCATATGTAAATTAGGCCCATTGTTATTTAAATGTAATCATTTCCTCTTCGGTATTGTTCACTGATCATTAACGTGGAGGAAACGGAGCAATTGTTCCCACAGCTGGTGGGAAATTACAGATGCTGTAAATTACAGATGCATGCGCTTCTTCTGGTTTCTGCGAGAATAAAACTTAAACTAACGAGAGCTTTCACAGTTCCCCCAAGCTAGACAGAGCAGGTTAAAGACATGAGCACATCCATTTACAGCTGAGGTCCCATAATGGCCTTAAACAAGCAGCACTGATTGATTTGAAAGGTTCAGGATCAAAGCCAAAGCCACTGCACCTCGTTCACACGCTTCACCTGATTTCAACTTTTAGCTGCAGAGTCCAGAACACAACTCAACACAGCACTGCACATATACACAGTATGTATACACTGTATGTGTGTGTGTGTATATATATATATATATATATATATATATATATATATATTATGGTATAACGATATAACGATACACAAAATTCACGATTTGGTTCGGTTCGATACTTTGGTGTCACGGTTCGATATTTTTTCGATACAAAAAAAAATGTTCATGCCTTTTTAATTTGTCATTTATTAAAATTATAAATATATATTTTAACTCAAAAGTACAGTTTTTAAATTCAATGTTGCTGAAACAACAAAGGGATAAAATAATAAATCTATCTGATTGAGGAATCACTCATCTTTGGAGAAGAGAGTTTATTACAGAGAAATGGCTCTTTCCAAAATAAAAGCTATACTATACGCTTCTTCTGGGCTATATTCTCAGCAGCATATTAAACATATCAGGTCCCCATAAGGAGAATCATGTGCTAACGGCTGTCTAAATGACTCGGGTAAAGTTTGCAGCATGCGTGCTTGTTGTTTTTGTCTGCTTCCACTTGTCTTTGCACTAGGGTGATGTCGGAGTAAATGTGCAGTCATATTCATTGTGTTCCCACTAGTGCTGTCAGCGTTAATCTCGTTGAAATGACGTTAAAGCCACAACACGCCAAATCTCCGTTAACGAGCTACCGCGGATCGCCCCGTGCGTGGGGCTGGACGGCCAACACGTTAACGAGCTAACTGCGCTAACACACTAGTTCCCACCAATGTAATTAAGCATTGCGTGGCACATCCAAGATACTGTTTTACTTTAGTCCATGACGCGCTTACCTTCAGGGTCATACTTCACATGAAAACCAAAATAGTTCCAAACGCCACATCTGAAGTAGGGTGGGGGAGGTTCAATTTGCCATGTTGCAACCAGAGCTTAACTTCTGTCTCGCTAGCTTGCCCTGCACTCAGTGAATCTGCGTTCGACTACTCCGCCTAGGCTGCACTGTCGAGCGCAGATCCACTGAGCGCTCAACACAGACAGCATTGTCAGAAGGAAAGTTGATAAAATAAATTCAAAATTTTGTATTGTTCGATACATATGCGTACCGAACCGAAAGCACTGTATGAACGGTTCAATATCGATACGAGTATTGTTGCACCCCTAATGTATATATATATATATATATAGGCACAATACTCATATTTTTTTTCAGGATCACTGCCAACAAAATCTCTTCTGACCAATTGAGATCACAGAAAAAAACTGCTATAACTTAACATGGCATCGCACTTAAATGTTTAAATATTACATGCAGTAAACAAATTTGCACTATTAGTCAAAATCACGTGAACACCAATCAAATTTTTGTGTTCAGTCACTTTAATATTTATGTCTATCTCCCAGCAGATTTTGTCCTCTTTTGCTCTGTTTCTGACTTCATTTAAATTCTTCCACACCGAGAATAATTACTCTTATTATTCCAGCTCATATAGTGCTGATAAAAGACCCCTCCCCCCAACACACACACATGTCCAGCACAAACCGACTCTAAACTGGAAGTGATTGGGAAGCTGATGATGGATTTCTGTATGTTTTATAATTTATTCCCTGAACAGTAAACTCCATTTCATTTTCATCAGCTTCTGACTGAATCCACAGAGAGTTAGAAGTCTTAGAACACAGCGTGTTCAGCTGTGATCGACTGCCGTGATTAACATTTCACCTTTGTCACAGCACAGCTCGGTCTATTTTCAGGTCATGTGGTGCTGCGTTCAGGGTCCTTATCAGAGAGCAGAGAGCTGCTCTTTCTGCTCTTGAACCCCAGCGTTCAGTAGGTTGAGTTCTGAACAAATATTTACATGATACTGTGCCAGAACAGCAGCAGGTTGTTTTCTAACGAGGCTGGAAGGCCACCATTCGTGCTGACATCATTTCATGCTGCAGCTGCTGGAACACAAAGTATCTCTGCAGGGACGTCCTGCTGCTGTCTGAGGTGCTCTGCAAAGACTGTATTTGTGCTTTATGTGATGTTTGCAAAGATGCATAAAGAACAGAATTAATAAAGTTCATTTTTCAGCTGCGGACCTCATTCAGAGCCACGCTGCAGACACCTCAGAAATCTATAAGAGTTTAATCTCATGCTTCATGTGTTTTAGGTTAACGTGTACAGAGGGGAGAGTTTAAGACTGATCCTGATTTTTTGAGCACTTTACTTTCGGTGTTAAATGTAGTTTAGGTTCAGTTTCGTTTTCCTGTATTTGCTCAATTAAGTTTTTTTTTAACATGAAGGGTTTAATTCAATTTTTTACCAATTTTGGTCTTTGTGATTATTAGAATATGAAGATTATTTATCAGAGTTAAGAAATAAAACAGGCATTAATTCAGTTTAATTCAGTGTTATTTATATTGCCCTAATTCACAACAACATTCAGTCAATATGCTTTATATTATAACATAAAGACCAAAAAAGTGTGAATTAAAAGTATAAACACGAGATGTCATCAGTAGTAGTATTAATATATTTGCTATTTTAATATCTTCTTCTGATGGAATTAATTTAATAATAATAATCTGATAACTTTATCAACAACAACAACAACAACACAAAAGGTTTAGTTTGTAAAAACAAAGAAATTTACAGTCAAAGACACCAAAAGTGACAATAGTTAATATTTAAAACCTTTAAATATGTGAAGCTCATCACTAAAGCTGCAAGAGCAGAGCAAGGGAAGGTGAAGGAGTTTAAATAGATGGGGTCAACCATTCAAAACAACAGGTGGTGTCTGAGAGTGGAGGCAGGGTGGAGTGGGTGGAGACAAGGGTCAGGGGTGATTTGTGAGAGAGTGAAAGGGACGGTTTTGTAAAATCATAAACTTCACCAGGAACTGTCTTCTCAGATAATCAATCAGCTGTTTAGATTAAAAAAATTAACAATAAGTAAACATTATAATCTCAGAGCGGATGTGGGGATGTTTTCAGATCTCCTGTTTAATCACACCACTAATGCAAACTCCACGCACCTCACTGACAGCACTGAGGTGTAACCTGTGCCTGTGTGTGTGCCAGCCGTGCTTCATGTGCTAAGGTGAAGCACCAAAATAACACAGCCTGTTCTCTAACCTGGGATCGTGTCCCGAATCAGAGCTGCTATTTACAAAGCTGTCAGCTGTTCAGCATCGGGGGGGGGGGGTTGTGGTTTCCTACAAAACACAAAGCACTGTTACACGGACACAAAGTGAGCTCATGTCAGAAGAAAATCAATATTAAAATGTCACGTGTGTGTTCATGTTTTTAGAAGAATTACAGAAAAAACATTCAGTGTGTCTGTGCTCGGGTGTAAAGGTCCAGCTGCACATGCAGCCCACAAGTGCTGCAGCAATGACCCCAAGACCCCCACTCATCCTAAACCCACAGATGCAAACAGAGGCAAAGAGACCCACAGACATTGCAGACACAGTTTGCTGTTACATGTCTCCAGCTGTCTCTTACAGATGTTATTATTTTTTTTTTTCTTTATTTCAGATATATACAACAAGCCAATATATAAAAATATGTATACTTGCATTTACATGTGCAAATACAAATATATATATGTGTGTGTGTATGTATACATGCACTCATGTATGTGGTCAGGTTAAAACAAAACAAAAATATATAGACAGAATCTAAATGACATGAAATGTTATACATGTTCACACGTGTTTTGGCCCAGTGAAGACTTGAGTCTCTCCTCTTTTTTGTAAGCAGGTTTTGCGTCTCACTTTAGTTTCTTCTCACATAAATATACAAATTTTATTGCTCATTTTTAAATTTTACACCAAAGAAAATCTGAAAAAAACAAACATGCACATATTGAAAACTTAAGAGTTTAAACTAAAGTTTTAAGTAGAACTACTTCACAGGCCTTAAGAGAAAACTGTTAAAATCACAAAAATATGAGCCTGAAACAGCTGCATCATATTCGATCCAGTTTGGGTTTTTTAGAGTTCTACGTCATAAGTTTAATTCCTCCCGAAAAATAGGTAATAATAATAATAATAATAATACTAATAATAATAATAATAATAATAATAATAATAATAAATAAGTTTCACATAAAGAGATAAGTAAATTGGAAAACAATGTTGGATGTAGCAAATATGATATAAATTATAAAACTAAATTAATATATTTTTAATGTATTTATTTATTCCAGTTATATTTGTGAAGTTTTACCTTTACAGGGTTAATATTCATGCTTTCAGGTAGTAAGCGGATGATGTTTGATTTAATCTACAATGTAGATTAAATCAAACATCATCCGCTTACTACTTACAACTTTAGTAAATTAATTGTAGATTCTACAATTAATTTACTAAAACAGCACGAGGCGCTAAACTGGGCCCTACGAACCACGAAAAATAACTCAGATTACGGCTTTCTGTCAATCTTCACAGGGAGAGACGGCTCTGACAGCAGTGAGCCACGCCGCCGACCACTCCGTCAGCGCGCTCTCTGATTGGCTGCGGACGCGTGTCCACGTGAAAGCGGCATGGCCGTTTGAAGGCACGAGAAGAAGAAAAGCGGCTCACCGGTTTTAGTGTGAGCCGAGAGTTAGCGCCCGAGCAGAGGGCTGCTGCTGTTGCGGAGTCCTCAGAGATCTAGGACAGAGACCCGGAACCAGGACCAGACCGAGGACCAGGGTACAGCGCGGTGACGGCACAACAGAACCGGACAGACCGCAAATGGTTCTCGGCAGCAGCTCCAGGTAAGACCGTGGTGCTGAACGCTGATGGTACTGAAGTTCTGGTGTGAACACTAGAGTCCGGAGCCTTAGAGGCCCGGTTAGGTTCTGATGACGTCATAAATGAGAGGCTCTGGAGCCATCGTGCAGTTACACTGTGAAGTAAAAGTTCAGATACAGCGAGTTTGTGTGTCTGCAGTTCTTTTTCATGATTGAGGTTAACAGTGTACTGCTTTGAATCAAACTCTAAGTTTAAAGTATTAATATTAATGGTTTTCAGTGTTTAAAGACTTAAGACTGCAGTTTATTTATCTTCTTTAACTCTTTAGAACAAAACTCAGACTGTTCGGTTCTTTCTTCGTTCTTTTAATTTCTTCCTGTTTGCATTAACCTGCCGGTTCTCTCATCAAACATCGATACGTACTCAGGTGTGTGTGTGACGTGGCGTGGGCCGCAAAAGCTGTGGTTTTACAAACGTTTTCACGCTTTTGGTAAATGAATGAATGAAACCCACGGACATGCGGAAGGTGACCACAACGTGGTGACTTGGAGGGGGTGTGACCTGTGGCACCATTTATCGTGCAAGACACGGAAGTGTGACGAAACTTCCGCTACACCTAAAGGTGAAGCGTCAGAGTGAGTGTGCTGCTGGTGTTGACCTGAAGAGTTTGCTCGCAGGTAAATGTGTCTGTGGTGTGGAGCTCCTGCTGCTCAGGTGTTTTCACTGAAGTCCGTTTCACCTGATGAGAGGGGGCACCGTGAACGCAACTGTGTTAGTGTAGGTTTTAAGTTGGCGTTTTGCTAGGTACACCTGTCCAGTCTCAACGAATTAAATACAACACGAAGAGACTGTTAAGGATTTATTTGTAGAAATTTAAAATATTTTCAAGTATTTTTGGCAATTCAGCCATGTTTATCACAAACTCATAATTGAAGTTGATATTAGCGCAGGGTGATATGACCAAAAATATTTATCATGATATACATTTGAAAATTTGCGATAACGATATAACTGACGATATAATTGACACTAGACAAAATACTTTACAACTCCACAACTTTATTAGTGCAAAAAAACCCCATCAATGTATTTTCATTTAAACAAGCTGCTGTTTTTTATGTGTATTGAAGTTATATAAAAATTTAACAGTGCAAATGCAAATTCCTTGCTGACAGTTTAACCAAAAGGCATTTCCAGTGGAAATTGGCCGACATATCCTCAGCATAACCATGTATAATATCCACAAAACTTAAAAAGAGGTTAAACACACACAATACGGTAATATTATGTTGAAGCACAGTACGTATCACTCCGCGAGGCTCCTGCCTATGATAGCCGTAATGCTCCAACATCCATCAAGTGGTGCGGGTTCGTAGCTTAGCAAATTCGTACTCATTTCGAGGTCAGTAAACACAACCAGAATTCATACATAAGGCACACTGGATTATAAGGGCCACTGTCGATTTTCAGAAAAATCCAAGGATTGATTTTAAGTGTGCCGTGTTTTCCAAAAAACACGGTAATAACGACGGCCCGCTAGCATGCTCTACCAAAAATAGTGCTTTGTTGTGTATCTGACGGACGAAAGCTAAACCAGTTCCACACCACTGAAGTTGCAGCATTTTTACAAACCAATTCTGGTTCATCCGTTTCATTCAACGATCCGCTTTCGCCCTTCTCATTCTCCACCGTGCTTTTTCCGCCATGTGCGTATGTAAACAAAGGCACTGCGCATGCGCCTTTTACCCATATTCTATCGCAATATTTCATTTTCTTATCGTTGCCCAACATTATACCGGTATTACCATGAACGGTATAATATCGCCCAGCCCTAGTTGATATTAAATATTGTCATTCATTGTTTCTTATGTTGTCCTTCTGTGTACATAGACTAGGGTGTCAGAATATTAGAAACACCTCAATCGTCTGTTAATATGCATCACATTCACAGTGTGATGGTTTACTAACAGTCGGTGACAAACACTAGTGTTACATTCGTTCACATCAGCCGATTATTCTCATGGCTAACTGATGTTGCTGTTTAACCGTCATGTTTGGAGGTTTAAAGGACACTCGTAATTAAAGTGCTTCTGTGCTGCAGTCAAATTTAGAGGTAAGCAGATTGGAGGAAGCTAAAGTTTTCCTCCTGATGGATAACATTTGTTTCACTGATGCTGGTTTGTAGATGCTCAGTTTTGTTTTCTTCTTTTACCTTAAGCTGATGCGCTGTGCTACTTGAAAAGAAATTCTAATGCTGCTTTTGCATTTCTGTATTTTGAAAATATATCATGCTGTGATTCCATATCTCATCATCTGAAGCCTGCTGAGATTCTAAATGTTTTCCCATTAATGAAGGTCGTCAGCACAGACACCTGTGTACAGGTCGCCACCTGGATGACTGGCTGTATCTGACCCCAGACTCTAAGTCAGTCACTTGGTCAAAGGTTGTTTCCTGTGTGTTTTAAAGACTTTAACAATGAGATGGTTTAGGTCACAGCTCCTGATTGAGGTGTCTGTCTGTGTGAGAAGGATCAGAATCCCAGTGTTGTCCTGATGTGGATTAACGAGGGTCAGATTTACTGCAGGGGCTCAGGCAGACGAGCTCCACCTTTGTCTTCACTGACCTGATTAACTGTTTGTGCAGATAAGATATGCTGGATGTTTACAGTCTTCACTGGTGTTGTCACTGTTTGCTCTGCTTCAGATGTTGTCAGACAGAAAATTTACTGGATGTGATATCAGGGACTCAAGAGAGAGACTCTGCTCCCCTCTTCCCAATATGGGCATAATTCATGACAGATATGAGGATTGTTGCTGTTATCTGTAGTTTACACCTGTTTCGTGTTTAGCCTAAAATTTTGACAATTTCACTTTTTTTTTTCTTTAAAAGAAATATCTAAAATACATCAGTAAGTATGGCTTTTGAGTTTGAGTCTTTACAGCATCGTCGGGTCAAATTTAGGAGCTTAGAACTGGTGTTTTTTACTGCATCTTAATTATAATTTTAAAAAAGGGCTATTATCAGTTTGCAGTAAAATGTGGTCAAGTTGGAAATTACATGCACTACAATAATACAGCGATGAAATAACACATAGGAAACTCA
Source organism: Perissodus microlepis (assembly GCF_051167445.1). Lineage (NCBI taxonomy): Eukaryota > Metazoa > Chordata > Actinopteri > Cichliformes > Cichlidae > Perissodus > Perissodus microlepis. The sequence continues at coordinate 28,206,949 of NC_140467.1, read as the reverse complement.
CATTAAAGACTTGTATTCAGAGCCTCAGGGACAGAACACACTGACACAGTTGCTGCAGGACTTAAACCACTAAAGGAGCTTTTATACAGAAATCTAACCACTTACAGCAACGTGGGTCACCTGTTCCACAAAGATGCATGACATACATTACCATACAATTACAGGTAAAATGTGGTGAAATCTGTGGTGGTTTCACCATGACACACTCTGTTCAATCTGCATATAAATGATTTGTACTCATTGATTTTCTTTATGTTCACTTTTGTTACCAAAAAAATGATCATAAAGTTTAAACTTAAACTTTTAAAATGTACTTTTTGAATATGATACAGACTGTGATGACATTCTTGTTGTGCTGAGAACTTTGTACTGTGACTTAATCACATCATTTACTGTAAATGATGGACTTGCACTGTTTTTCAGTTTGTCCATATGACTTAATTTGCATATTTGTCACCTGTAATAAAGTGAGAGTTTCTAATGTGGAGTGAGCAGCAGAAATTAAACCACTTATATTTCCATAGAAGAATCCAGGTTTGTCTGCATTGACTGATCCTGTTGCTCTGTAACTAACGTCCTGGTGTTACAAAGAGCAGACAGTTTGAGTCTGCTTTCAGTTTTTGATAAATATTAAAATGGAGTAAGATTATTTTAACGATGTATTTTAACAGAAGCGCTCTTTCCTGTGTTTCAGTGTTCTGTGCATGCTTCCTCCAGAGCCCACCATGCCGATCGACATGACCCTGCCCCTGTACCTCTCCAAAGAGGACTTTTCCTACAGGAAGCCTCGGAAAACCTGTAAACCTGCTCTGAGGTTCCAGCACTCGCACCTCCTCGATCAGTCCGAGCTCCAGGATGACAGATCCATGAGCAAAAACGGGACCAAAACCAAAAAGCGCGTAACCTTTGCCGACCACAAAGGCCTGGCTCTGACCTGGGTGAAGATGTTCTCTCCATTCAGTGACCCCATCGACATTCCCGTGAACATCCAGGAGCAGCTGAGCTCAGCTCTGTCACTCAAAGCTGAGGATGACCGGCTAGTGCTGGGCTTCGCTCAGCCTGCTTCAGACTACCTGCTGTTTCGTCAGCACTTGGAGGAGAACCTCGTCTGTCTCGAGCACTGCCTGTTGAAAGAGAAGGCGTTCGCGGGAACCGTTAAAGTCAGGAACGTGTCTTTCGAGAAGTCAGTGAAGGTGCGTGTGACCTTTGACTCGTGGAAAAGCCACACGGATGTGGACTGTGTGTACATGAAGGACTCCTATCCCAGCCTGCACCACGACACCTTCTCCTTCGAAGTGTCTCTGTCCGGCGAGCTGAAGCTGCATGAGCGCATCGAGTTTGCTGTCTGCTACCAGGTGGATGGCTGCGAGCACTGGGACAGCAACCAAGGCAACAACTATAGCATCACGTGGTCCTCGATGAGGAGGGGCCATCAGCAGGCCTGGAGCAGGCCCTCCTGTGACTATGGGGTTCACTTCGACCGATATGGCAGCCCCACGTGTTCACATGGGATCTTCCCTGATTGGCCGGGCTATGCCGGATATGAGAACATCGGCCCGTACTACTGAGCATGCTTGCTCTGTTTTTAAAGCACGCACTGCCATGCTGCACATACATGCAGAGTCACTTTTACAAACATGCATCCGTTAATGCCAATGCTGAATCACATTAGATTCACATCAGTGCTACAGGAGGGGGAGGGGTGAGGAAGTCTTCCAAGAGTGGATCTTTTGGGGGGGGGGGGCTTTGTGGTTGAAGTGATTCTTGGCTTTAAAACATGAACTTTAGAAATGCTTCAAAAATAGAAACGGTTCAGAAATTGCCAGAGAAACTTTGTGTTTGGGTTGTCTTCAGTTTTCTTACAATCTTCATCATGAAGTTATCTGCTTCACTAATCAAAAATTTAAAAAATAGGAGAAGGAAACAAAAAACTGAAGCAACTGAAACAAGTTTAAAGATGAAAACTAGAAGCTGCTTAACTTTAGGATGACTCAGATTTCCTGGGGGGGCGGGCTAATCTCAAGTGATGTGAGGGAGCATGTTTGAGGTCAGGTGGGCGGGGTCTCAGCTGCTCCTTCTGGCAAGTTGGATGATTTAAAAGAATGATTTGTGAAAGGATGACCTGCCTGCAGATAATCATCAGTTTTATTTCTCACTGAATTAAAAATCTTAATGACAGATTTTTGTCTGGGTGACAGAAATGAGCTGCTTTTAGAAGCTGACAGTCGGTGGGTGGTCTGACTGTGGGGTGGATGGCTGCAGCTTTAATGTTTCTGCTTTCTTTCACAGTAATGCAAAGATTTGCACATTAGTTTGCAGGAAAGTGCTTCTGACATCGGTCACTGATTAATTTAGCGTCTGCTCAGAGCAGCTGGTAAGGAAAACATAATTTATTTTTTTAAGAAAGGTGACCTGGAAAATGTGGTTTTTTTTTTTTTTTTTTTTTTTTTACACCAGCTGTGATGTTCATGGATTAGTTCTCAAACTCTGTTTAAGCTACATGTTCATTTAGATGTAAGTGTGTGCATCGATTTCCTGTTTTTAAAAAAAGTATTTTTGTACACGCCGCTCAGTGTTGGAGGGAATCGTGTGTCTGAAGTGAACAGTGTGTGTTAACGAGTGTTTTAAGGAAAGCCGGTGAATAAAGTTGAATGTTTAAAGTTGGTGTAATGTGACGGTGAAATGTTTTCTGTGGCAACAGCCTGCTGTCTTACCCCTGAGTGACAGAACAATAAAATGTGGATGTTTTTTAGCTGGAGTCTGGTTTATGTTTACACACACACCTTTCCAAAGAGCTGATGACCTGCAGCTAAAGACATTCACTCAGATCTGAACAAAGAATCAGTGAAAAGTGAACAAAGTCTCACCTGGATTTTATATTTAAAAAAACAAACAAAATGCTTGTCAGCCTGCATGATCTATAAAACAGTGTTCAGCATCATGATCTAACAGGATGTTCAACGTCACGGATGGGGAACCCCAGGCCTCAAGGACCTGTGTCCTGCAGGTTGTAGATATCACCCTTTCTTCAACATTTATTAAACATGGGACATGGAAGCTTCTCTGCATAGATGTCACAGTTGCATCATTTTCATGATGTACACAATGAAACCTCTGAAAGAGACACTTCTGTTTTGCGAGCTTTCAGGTTAAGCTCTCACAGGTGTAAACAGCCATTCACACATTCCTGATGAAAGGTTATAACATCTGTGCAGGCCAGTCTCACCTCCTAGCATGTCTTGAAAGACGACCTGGCAATTATTTTGGTAACTTTACCACAAAATAAGTTTTAATAAAGCAGTCAGGTGTTTGGTGGATACAGACAGGGAAAAGAAAATACAGTAGTTTCAGTAATCAGCTGATTTTTGGATGTCATGTGATTGGCATGTGGACAACCTTTAACCTGTCTGCTTGTACCATCCTCTCGTTATCGTGGCCCTGCAGCGTCCTTCAACTGGCCCTGCTGTGTTTGTTCTGCAGGTTCACTTACGTAACCACACTGAGCCAGGATCATAGCCAGCAGCTGCTCTTTGCATCTGCCACAAACATGCAAACTTTATCATGAGAGTCCTCTGAGGGGAACAACAAAGCTCTTAATAAGGGGTCATCCATCTTTCCCAAAATCATCTTCTAGTCCTCCACTAAAACCACCTGCAGTCGTTTCCATTGCTTAAAACTAAAAATCAAGAGGCTATAGTGTAAAGCATAAGTGTAAGGTTTACACCACAGGATAAGATTCATTCCTTTCACCTGGTACTCAAAACTGTGGAGCAAACAGGTGTTATGTTACTGGTTCAGAATAACTGTTGTTGTTTTAGGCATGTTTGCACTTCAGTCATTCACACATTAAGAGACATGAACAAGAACAAACCTTCATTCAGTCATCAAGTCAGTAATTAAATCAGCAGATGTAAAAACGGTGACGTGCTTTCTGAGCCTCTAATGGGACCAAAATGTACAACTTCATGTTTGAGCCAATAAGACTCAAAATAAGCATCTCAGAGAATTAATTCTCCAGGAGAGGGTTTACTGACGTCACAGTGAGCAGCAGGATCATGTTTTCATGGGCTTTTGTACAATAAGGCTTCTTTAGAAAACCGGAGGAGTCGTCCCCTGCTGGACTTTACAATGAATAGCAGTCTAAGGCTTTGGTTTTCACTGACTAATAAAGCTACTTCCTTCTTTTATTAAATCTTTTATTAGTTAAATTAAAATATTAAAATCAAGTAAAATGTTCCTGAGTGAAGACTGAAAGCATTTATCTGCTGTCTAACCAACGATGTGTTAGAATAAAAACCTTAGAAGGTTTAAAAATGAAATGAGTGTTTCAGTGTTGGGCTTTTTTCAAGTGGACAATGAACCTGCAGCTCAGATTAGACCATCTCATTTAAGGAGGAGCGTGTTCAGCTGAACTTTGAGCTGTCCCACCTTCAAGAAGGCGGAGCGGACCTTGGGCCCGATTCATATCACGTCTTTACACGTAAGTGTGAATGAAGCAAACACAAACAGGTAAAACGATCGGCTTCACTTAAATATTCCAGCACAGAGCCGGGAACAAACCTTCATCCAGAACCAGCAGAGCATCCTGAAAGTGTCTTTACTCAAATACTACATGTAAATACAAACTCGGAAGAACTGTAGCTTACTTTAGTCATTCAGTTTTATTCCATTTAATCTCCAGCAAAGATTTAAAAAGTCACATGCTGCCAAAAGTCTGCAGACTACTGACATTTATTTTCACAATTTATTTCTTACAGCTTTTGTTGCATTTGGATCCATTAAGGGTGAGTCAGCATGGTGCCCTCTCAGCAGTCATGTGTATATTCACTGCTGTATTAAAAAAGATGTGCACATGCTGAATTAGCTGGATGGATTTGAGAATGGATTCAGTAGATTTGGTTAGGAAGGTTTCTGACTTAGTAAAGTGACTCTGAAGTGTGTGTTTGAATTCTCTAAATACTAAAAGAAGGTTGCCTGGAGAAGTCAAAGCTCAGAGTGGGAGTTCTGGGTTCTGCAGCAGGGGGTGCTGCTGCTCTGTTTGTGTGCAGCATTGAAGGCGCTGCTGTCCTTTCTTTAGGAGACATTTGTGCTCTCCAACAACAAAAGTTCACAGAGCTGAGATTACCTGTAAAACACAGGAGAGCTCTGCTGTCTGTCTGCATCATGTGATTCTGTTACTGTGACATTTTTCATCATATTTAGGAGGTTGTAGTGATGATCGGTTTTTCAACCTCACTCCGATCATCACTACAACCTCCTAAATATGATGAAAAAGTAAGACTATTTGGATATGAATATATGAGAGGTTGTTTCTATAAGATCTAGAGGCTATCACTCCCTTTAGACTGTAGTAATGCTTTGCTGTCACAGATCCATGGATTATATTAATATCTTTTTTTAAAATCTTTTTTTCTATTAAGGTCTTTAGAAAATGTTTAGGAAACAACAGAGAAGACCAGGATGTTCAACACACCAGTTTCTGTTTAAAAAGTTATTTTTTGCTAGTTATGATCTGGTTTAAATTCAGACCATATCAATCAGCACATTTCCTTTGTTAGAAAATAATAACAGATTATTTATTTTATTTTTTGTTTTAAATCTTCTTTAATTAAAAAAAGGAACAGTAATATCATCACCTTCACCTGCTGCACCATTAAAGTGATGAATATGACTGCAGCTGTAATTAGAAACAATAATAGATTTGACACTTGTTTCTCATAGAGCCCTGATCGATGTCAGCAGACTGCAACACAGTGGAAAACATTCATTTCAAAGGACTTCCAGAAAATGGAATCAAGAGTGAGGAAGAGTGGATGGAGCAGAGAACTTCCTCCTACATTTTCAAACCTTTTAAAGACACTTCCTGACTCTGCATCTTCATTCATCAAAACGTTTATAAGGAAGAGACCCCATTTGAGACGGGGGCTGCAGACGCCAGAACAGGGGTAGGGAACTCCAGGCCTCGAGAGCCGGTGTCCTGCAGGTTTTAGATGTATCCTTGATCCAACACAGCTGATTTAAATGGCTAAATTACCTCCTCAACATGTCTTGAAGTTCTCCAGAGGCCTGGTAATGAACTAATCATTTTAACCAGGTGTATTGACCCAGGGTGAGATCTAAAACCTGCAGGACATCGGCTCTCGAGGCCTGGAGTTCCCTACCCCTGGGCCAGACTGATGGAGAAGTCAAAGAAGCTCACGGTGGTGGTAGTGGTTTCTGCAGCAGGGAGCGCTGCAACTCCGTTTACTGGAAGTTTCAGTCTCAGTCTACTGGGAGCGCTGGTTCTCTGCGTTACTGGAGTTGTTACGGCTGCTGGTTACATTAAAAATCACTTTACACAGCATGAAGGAAACAGCAAGGAAGTGAAGACGCTCCTGAGGATTGTGGAAGAACTGCACAGAGAGCTGGAAGAAATAAAGAAGTTGTGTGAAGACCTGCAGAGAGAATCAGTGGGAGCTAAAACAGGAAACATTCAAACACTGAGAGACGATATCGATGAACTGCTGAACAACAAGAACAACACATACAGACCTGCTGCTTATGGAGATCAAACAACACACACTCATGGTGCTGATATGTGATGAGTGGAGCAAAACTCTGGTTCAGTGATACATAGACTGTACATCGGTTTACATTGTCCTTAAATACAAGTTACATACATAAATAAAAAAATATTTGTGTATGAAAGAACAATGATCTCAGAAACAATACAGAAAGCATGTGTGTAAAGCTGTGAAAGGGTCATGTTTCCTCTGTTTGTTTCATTATCATCTTCTTCTTTTAGTTTACACGTTGCATATGTGTGTCGTTCAGCCTGAAATGACTTTATTCATGAATGCGGAGTCATATTTGGCTGTTTTGACATGTAGTCAGACAGAATATGACCTCACGCTGTATTTGTCTGAGCTTCAGTGATGGACATTACATTACAAATATTTTCTGACATTAAACATAATTTTCACTGACTCATTTCATTAATTGTTGATGATAAAAATAATAAAATAAGAAATGAATAAAATGAAAACAGACAGGGTGAATGAAAAGAAGGATGGTTTTGAATCTGTCATCGTGCAAAGATCTAAAGACTGAAAACAGGGAGCTGAGCATTAACCTGCAGTCTGTGGGCTCTGTGTCAGGATCACAGTTTCGTGCTTCACCTTGAGCTGCTGGAGCTGTTGAGTTTAAACAAAGTGGATCAGTCAGACTGTCCACGTGTTCACCTGCAAAGAGATTTCAGTCTTTTTTTTTTTTTTTTTTAAACAGGGTTACTTATATCACTGTGCACATGAAAGCACACACATAAAAACCCAAAATGATTTGAAGTGCTGTGAAGAGCAGGCCAAAAAAAGCTAGCTATATAACCCTAACCACAAAGAAATGCTGGCCAATCAAAAGCCTTCAAACAATGACATCAAAAAAAGTTTCTAAACATCTTCACGTTGGCTGAATTTCTGCTTTCAGCGATTTAAAACGCATTTACGTCAATGACGTGACGTGTGAAACTGTCCAAATTCAGGGGCTGCATCCTTTGAAGGAACTGGCCTACTCGAAGATTCTTCATTATGCTAACATCTGTTCTACTGGATATTTTTAGTGACATAAAAACCCAGTACTTATATTTAAAAGTTTATTTTTGGACCGCTTAGACTGTCTGCCATTTTTCCCCAAAACATTCTTCAGCCTTCGATTCGCAATGAATCCTGGGATAGGGTGGGCCACAAAGGATACGCCAGACCCCTCCTTCAAATCTGGGGAAAAGGAGGACGCATTTGTGGGCCGCATTTGGAGCAGCCTTCAAATTTTGGACAGCCTTTGCTGTTGTCAGGTCATGAAAATGTCATTCTTTAAAACAATGATTCAAAAAAATAAACCCTGCATAATTCTAAACAGGAGTATTTATTATATGACGGTATCAATTCAATTCAATTCAATTTTATTCATATAGCGCCAAATCACAACAACAGTCGCCTCAAGGCGCTTTATATTGTACAGTAGATATATCAGGTATGATTGACATGTTCAGCAGAAATCAAGAAAGAAAAATGTTCAGATTATTAAAGACTAACTGTGAGCAGCGAACCTCAGCAAAAATAACATGAATGAGGTTTTCAGCTGTTTAGTAACTCAGTTTATACATGAAATAATAATGTGAGAAAAAAGCTGCTGTTTTTGTGGTGATGACCTCACAGCTTTTCAGGTTTTCGAAGCGCTGAATAAACAAACTCAAATCACGAATGTCTCACGGACTTTCTGTGAGTTCACGGTCATGACGTTTGTTTTACACGTTGTTAAACAAAAAAGCTGCCATTCGTTTTTTTTTTTTTTTTTTTATTTCAATTAACTCAATAATAAAGACTTCAATAAAAGACTCGGTGTGTTTTCGTTTTAACACCCCCATCTGGGTTAATTATGACCAATCACATCCGCCCACTTCATACTGACAGATATCTAATCAACCTGAGTAAACACATTCCTCAGCAGAGGATGAAACTTTTTTTTTTAGCTTTACTCTTTATAATAATAATAATAATATTAATATTAATTTATTACTGCCACAGTCTGAGGGTGTGCTTACACTGAGGTGTCAGAGAGAGTAAAACTGAGAACCGTTAGAAATAAATCTCATGTATATGAGGATGTGTTTATTTTGATTCCTGTGCGTGAATGAGCAGGAATAATCCTTCAGTTTCTGCCCATACAGCAGAAAAAAAAGAGGGATGATGAGAGTTACAACTCAAACTTTCTGCATGTTTTTTATGTTTGAAACCACGGACATGTGACCACTGTCCATAGGCACACAGTCACGTGACCATCGTGTTTTGAACCACACTTCTGAGCTGTGTTTCGAAACGTCCGCCCTTCGGAAGTTCTGCTGAGTGTTGAAACGTCAGTGTCGACCATCTTATTCTCAGTTAAGGTGTTTAAAACCAAAAAACTGTGAAAAAGCTGCAATTACCTAAAACACCTGTGTACCTGTGTAGGAGCCTCACTGGGTTTTTCCTGATGCAAGGTGCCTGCTGCTGTGATGGACATTAACTGACCTGTAAGTGAAACTTCCTGTCTCTAGCTTGGATCTGAACACTAAATCTTTAATTCATATGTATTAAACTACATTTTCTATGATAGCCGGGCAGAGCTGTGGCAGTGTGGAAGTGAAATCATTAATATGAAACATCAAATCAAAATTCAAACTGAAACTTCGCTGCAAAGCATTTTGTTTCTTTTGAAGTGAAGCAGCATTAAGAAATCCTCACATCCTGTTGCAGAGGACAGAGTGAAAGAGCAGCTCAGGGTGGAGGTGATGAAGTAGGAGCATAATGACTGAAACTTAAGTAATCTCATAAAGTGATTGTAGTCCACCGTGTGTGACAGGTATAAACCTGTGCTGGACATAAGAACTCACACAGAGAAGTGTGCAGACAAGTTTCAAGGGGACAATGCAAAGCAAACGTAGCCTATGTTTTACCCGATGGGTACAATGTTGCTGTTGACGTGTTGCTGCTGTTCCTGCTGCTGATAGTGCTGGAGGGCAGGGCTGTGTTGATTTGAGACTGTAGACTATAAAAAGTCCACAGGAGAAATGGTCGCTGATTAAACAAGTGTTATGAAATAATAACAAAATGCAAAGATTGGTGACAGCGGTTGGAACCATAAGGCAACAAAACTGTGAGAAATAAACTAGGCTCCTCCTGTGAATCACTCTTTGCCTCTCTTCCTCCATCTCCTCATCTCAGCTATCACTCTCCACTCGCTGTGAATCTGAGAAAAAGGCACAATTTGCTATTGCATCCATCTATTATTTAATTATCCACACTTAAAAACTCTTCCACTTAATCCACAAGAAAGTAATGATAGAAAATGTTGTAGAACCAAAACATTGCAATTGTGTTTATTATTGTTTTTTATACTGGAATAACTCTGCAATGCAAAAACTATTACATATGTTATTGCTACCTGTGCTCTTTTTATTCCAGCTGGTGAGGGATCCACTGCCTTTAGCAGCCTCACACAGCTGCTAAACATGTCCTCTAAGGACAAGTCTGGACACATTGTCCTTACAGTACATATGTGGACAATGTTATATCATGAGTAATAATAAAAACAACAAATCTATATACATAAAACAAAAGTAATACATAAAAGTATTTATGATGATTCAATTTGTTTGACTATCCACTCTGTGCAGGCAGAAAGCTTATTAAATGTTTAAATTGTAGAGATACAGTATTGTTGCTGCTGTAAAATAAGCATATAGTCCTATTTGAAATATAAATCTAATATAATCTGTTTCTTAATGTATTTTCTTTAAAATACAGTGTTTAAATAATAAATAAATCCATAATTATGTGGATATGCATATTAAATATTTTTAATGAAATATAAGCCCTCCAGAAAAGCAAGGAAATGCCCTGTAAGTTACTTTAAAACTAAATATCTTCCCTAAAACAGTGGACAGCGCTACAGACCCATAACACCCTTACCCAGTTAGCTAGCAGCTATGACCAGCACTACTTGTGCAGTTACTTAAAGGACAGGTAATGTTTGTCGCGCTGTTACACACACAGCACGCTCATTTGTTTCAGTTCATCATTTGTCACAAGCCAGCTTACCACTCTTGTGTGCTATAGACTACAGTGTACGCTGTACACCCTACTTACTGGTTTTTGTTGCATCAGTCTGCGTCTCCCAACTAACTGTTTCTCCGACAGCTCTGCACCGCCCAGACGGCAAAAAATGTGCGTACTCTTTGAGAGCTCTTTCCTGGTACGTAACCAGTGCGCTCTGCCGTCAAGGGCGATCATTGGTTAATGGCAGTCATGTGACTGATGGACGCCAGATCCTTTTATTTAGCAAAATGTGATTAATAGTTAAATATTATTGTTGAGGGGCACAGGCAGGACTCCACACGCACACACACTTTAAAAAATAAAATAAAATAAATAAATAAACATTTACCTCAAGAAAAGGGCACTTGGGGCACCCATCAGGAAAGGGGCAGGTGATCAACCCCCTTCCACTCCCCCCTCTGCATGTGCCTGGATATACTGCATTATCATAAGCAGCCCATTAAATGTGTGAACAGCATCCATCTGTGACTGCCATCGAACACACTGCACCTACCAGTGGCCCCCAAATAGACAGAGGGGACAATATTCTCTCTCTAGGAGAGAGAAGACAAAATTCAAGGATGTTCAGTGGTGGCATGTAAACACATCAGGATGGAAAAGAAGGGAATGGAGGGGAAGTGGTGAATGCATCATGAGAAGCCTGAACCTATACAAGCACAACTGCGTTTTGGTTCAGCTTTACATAATTCAGCTCTAACTATACGTTTTATCAAAAAAGAAAGTTTTAAGCCTAATCTCAAAAGTAGAGACAGTGTCTTTCTCTTGAATCCAAACTGGGAGCTGGTTCCACAGAAGAGGGGCCTGAAAACTGAAGACTCTGCCTCCCATTCTACATTTAAATACTCTAGAAACAACAAGTAAGCCTGCAGTCTGAGAGTGAAGTGTTCTGTTAGGATAATAAAGTACAGTGAAATCTTTAAGAGAAGATGGGGCCTGAGTATTTAAGACACACTGTGCAGGAAGAATTTTAAAAACGTCCTGGTCAAAAATGACTTCAAGATTCCTCAGTGTTACTGGAGGCCAAGTTAATGCCACCCAGAGAAAGCATCTAATTAGTCACCATATTCCTGAGAGTCCTAAGGCCAATTTAGTTTATTCAGGCCTTGATGTCTTTAAGACAGGGGTGTTGCTAGGATCTTGAAAATTTGTGTGCTTAGTCCAGTCATGAAATCTTTTGGAGTTTCATTCAAATAACATTTTTTTAAGTTACTTAATATATCTAGCTTTGTTGGATTTAAACATGTAGCAAATAAACTCTCACATGATGTGAGAATATAATTAAACTGATTATCAAAGGGAAATTTTGAGTTTTAGGCTATTTGAGCTATATATGTTAGCTGGCATAATTATGGGTTATAAACAGCTGTTATTATTTAGCTGGCATGTTGTCAGCTGTCCAGAAACGAGAGGGTTGCATGTCTAATCCGCTGGCAATAAGTACCTACGACAGTATTGGGAATAAATCAGCATTTTTATGCCCAGTTCAGGAGATGAGGCTTGAGGTGAGGAGGATATCCAGATGCTAATCACATCTTTTTGAGATGGACATTGCTGTTCTGTACTCATGTTTTATGTTTGTGGCTAGAGACTGACAACATACACTATATTGCCAAAGTATTCACTCGTCCGTCTTCAGATGTATATAACTTGAATGGTATCCCATTCTTAATCCATAAAATCCAATATGATGCCGTCTCACCCTTTGCAGCTATAACTCTTCTGGGAAGGTTTTCCAGAGGTTTAGGTGTGTTTATGGGAATTTTTGAAGCACATTAATGAGGACAGACACTAATGTTGAATGAGAAGCCCTGGCTCACAGTCTCCTCTCTAATTCATCCCAAAGGTGTTCCGTTGGAATGAGGTCAGGACTCTGTGCAGACCAGTCAAGTTCTTCCACACCAAACTCAGTCCAGTCCAGTGGTGGTGAGCTTTACACCGATGCATTTGACAAGTTGCATATCAAACTTGGATGTGGCTGCTCGACCATGGAAAGCCTTGCCTCAAGCCTCCTGCACTGAAGTCAGGGCTCTAACACAAAAATTGCATAAAAATACTTATTTATTCCTGATATTGTCACAGTCAGTTATTGTGAGTAGCTGTCTGTGGTTATAGGCTGACATTATGTCACCTGTCACATCGTATGACAGTTTATTCACTAAGTGTCCGAGTCCAACAATAACATTTCATAGACAGTTTCACTAACACTAGCTAACTGGAGCGCTTACCGACAGAAAAGTTCAGCCTACTCTGAACAACTCAGCATCATTGTTATAGAAATACTTATGACAAAGGATCCAGCGGATCCAGTCTGAAACATTTACCACAAAATATTTAGTAGATTGTATCAATTTTGTCCTTATTTATTCCTAAATGTTTTTGTTTATTTATTTGTTTGTGTGTTTTTGCGACAAACAGTATTAGGACCATGCTTTAATTGGTAGGGGTAAAAAAGCAGAACTCAATTTACTGTAATCTGCAATCAATAGACATCTAGTGGTAGAAATAGTGCTCACTGTAACTCACTCATTTTGTTTTTGTCACATTTATTTCTTGCACTTTCTGTTGTAAATTTCTTAATTGTTATTTTATTAGAATTTTTATAATATTTTTGTGTGTTAAAAGGTGACTGGCAACATTTCTGAATTTCACTGTACAGTGTAACCTGCTGTATATATTTTGACTTTAACTCTGTCCAAGGGGAGCGATATACTTTTTATAGGCATCATAAATGTTCTAATTTAATAGCTTATTTACAAACACATGGTTTCTTCCAGTTTTCAAGTATTTATTGTTTTTGTTTTTTATAAAACAGCAGTTTAGGATACATGCAGAAAACTGCAGGTTTAAAAGTGATCCTACATATGAGTGAAACTGGTTTTTTTTTTTTAAATAATCTTTGTTCAGGAGGAAACAATGACCAGTAAAGAGCTGCTTTTGAGGACACTGGAAGAGTTGGGAGATGAAGAATTCAGTGACTTCAAGTGGTATTTGGAGCAGCCACACAACCTGGATGGCCTCCCATTTATCCCAAAGAGTCATCTGGAGAATGTAAAGAGGACAGAAACAGTAAATAAGATAGTACAGACCTACAGTCAGCAGTCTTTGGAGGTGGTGAAGAAAACTTTAACAAAGATCAGCAGAAATGATCTGACGGAGCGATTATCAACCATCAGCACAACAGCACAAGGTAAACTGCTGGAGAACCACACATGTCGTCTGGTTATCACTCAGGATCAGACTGGTCTTTACGGCTGATTTTGCAGGTGACAGGCGGATAACTTCAATCTGAAAATGCAAAGAGTGGATTTATGTGTTCTGAGATTATAATATTATTTTATGCCATGTTAGACCCTTAATTAAAGATTGTGAATTATTATGTAGTTTTAGTTTGCATTATTCTCCTGAATTAGAAGAAGGTGATAACTCTTGCATTTGTTAAACTGATTTGCATTACATTAAACTGCTGATTGATTGTGAATGAATGATATTGTTTTATGATGTATTATACTGCTGAGTTATAAGAAATACTGTTTGCAGAAAGTCATCGCCTTATTTGTCTGATTAGAAGAGAACAGAACATACTGGAGAGGTTTTCTGCCCCATCTCAGCAGGAGCAGATAAACAGGGAGCCAAGGTCGTAGCTTAGGCGCCGTGTGAGAGAAAGAATGTGAATGTTTAGGCTTTTATGATTAGGTGGGGGCCACTAGAGGCTATAAGAGTTTGATCAATGCTCCACCATTTTGAGATCTGATGCTGTCTGCGTACGGTGTCCATCTCCCACGCGTGTGATCATTAAAATCATCGTTTGACTCAACCCGGCCGGACCAGTGTTGTTATTGTGGTTTTTCCTCTTGTATCCATCCCCAATATTTGAATCCGTAACAGTTTGGGGGCTCGTCCTGTGGTATTGGGGTGGAAGTTGGAGGTTTGGACGGTCCGAGGTTGTCGAACGGACAGGCACAAGCCAGTGGTCTGACGTGAGTGGGCATAAGCCAGCTTATACAAAGGTAAGGCACTACCTGTTGAATCTATTTCCAAAGTGTGCCAAATTGGACATGATTAAATTAAAGTCTACTCACTGAAATTACTGGTAGATGTCTGTTTTGATTTTGATGAAAAATCTCATGAGTTAAAGCAGTTAGAGGCTGCTAAGCAGTTAGAGGCTGCTAAGAAGTTAAAGCAGTTAGAGGCTGCTAAGAAACTAATGCAGTTAGAGGCTGCTAAGAAATTAATGCAGTTAGAGGCTGCTAAGAAACTAATGCAGTTAGAGGCTGCTAAGAAATTAATGCAGTTAGAGGCTGCTAAGAAATTGGGTTAGAGGCCCAAGTAGTTTGATAGGGAATTGGTCATTTAGTGAGTTAGAGGCTCCGTTGGTTATATGGTGGACCTGAGTTGGTCATGTTGTGAGTTAGAGGCTCCATTGACCACTAGGTTGCACCTGCCTCAGTCAGACTCTTGTTTTGGGGTGCTGACTGTTGTTTCAAAGTGTTATAAATTATTATAGAACGGCAGTTAGAGGCTGCTAAGAAGCGCATAGCCCGGAGGTTACGCTCCCTCCTGGCCGTGGACGCGCGACCTTGACCTGTCGGCGAACAGGGTTAGTTCAGTTTGGCTTAACTGTGGGGTACGGGGCATCCTGGAATAAGCTAGGAGTTAGAGGCTCCTTACCGTGTTAAATGGTATCTGCGCTTTTTTGGACACTGTTAAATTGAGTTAGGGACTTTAGAGATGAGGCCAGATACAGTTAGAGGCTGATACTGGTTAATTGATTACAAAAAAGTTGGACTTTCTTCGGTTGGACCCGTTAACTTAAATTTGTCAAAATTGTGTAGGCGCTAAAGCTGCCAGGCCTGACAGTGATTGTAAATATAAGACGTCTTTGTAATGTAAAATAATAGAGCTGTGTGAGAGACTGTGAGTGAGACTGTGTGTGACGACAGCGCGCTGCAGCGCTGCGAGCTATTTTTAGACGGTGTGTGAACATGCAAATGAGGTGGCTGCTGTGAAGCGCACAGAGGACTTTTGCTTCCTGTTTAGCGTGTTTTTGAGTTTTATAATTAGGATTTGCAAACAATGATACATGACTGTAATTGAAATGCTGATTTTGCTGATTATAATATTACAAATAAGGTTTTGAATGACTAGGGTGAATGTTTAATGTTTGGCTGGGTTTTGATATAGAAGAGACAAATCGTGCATGATGTAGACCGGCACTTCAGTCGGCAGAGTGAGATTGAGTGATAAATACAGCTGTGATTTGTTTCAGTTTTGTGGTGTGAAGCAGGATTTATAAGATTTTTAAGTGACTCTTGGTTCAGTTCAATAATATAAGCGGTTACATCTGATTTACTGTTGGTTTGATCATAATATAGGGTGTGATCAAGCACGAATTTCAGCTGTGTGTGTGTGACAGGAACTTTGCATGCCCATAGAAGGCAACTGCCTGACTGTGTGAAGTATGCACCAAGAGAGAGAGAGAGTAAAATCTAGGCAGATGAAGCGAGTGGATGTTTTCAGAAAAGAAATACTAAGTGAATATTTTAGTGTGTTAATACAGGTGGATTTCTCTCAACCTGACAGACAGGCCAAGCTTTGGCTCAAAAGTTTACAGCTTGACCCCAGCTTTGTCCCCACCCGGAAAAGAAGCTTAAAGGACATCTTCTCCTCCAGTTATCGGTTACCATCACTGGAAATTTTCAGGCAAGTTTTTGGCTGAATTGTTATTGGCACCATGTGTCCCTGAATCTCACAAGCAAGCTCTAACTCCTGGCTGAAGACATGGAATGCTGTTATTTAAGGTGGGAAATCAAAATTTGGGAAACAAAATAAAAACACACACACAACCAAAGAAATATATGAGAAAGGCACGTGTTAGAGGAATGCCTCGTTTGAGAAAAAAGTTAAATTAACCCACCTACAAATGCACACACACGCAATGAAAAAACAGCTTTGGGTGCCTTGAAAAGCGCTATATAAATCCAATCCATTATTATTATTATTATAATTATTACATTCATGAACACGTGAAGATTTTCCAGCAAGGTTAAAGCAGCAAAACTTAACATACACCTGTTGTTGAATGATAAAGTTTATCCACTACTAACAAATAAACTCTCTGGGTTGCAGGACAACAACTTAACTTCAAAAAAAAAAGACACTGGTCTGACCAACCAGTGACGACACGACAAATTTAGTGGTTAAAAGATTCAAATTGTGACATGTTTTCTGCTGATTGATTAATACAAGTGATTACTGAATGAAAGAAAATTCCTTTTATGGGCTTTTAAACATGATCTTAACAATTTTAACATGTACCTGTGTTGTCCTGTCAGCTTGGTGGGTTATGAGTTGATTATATAGTGAGAAAAAACAAAAAAAAGGGGGAGAGAAGGCTGACACAGGGCCTGGCCCGGTGTTTCTCCCCTCTCTGAATAACACAGCCAAAACAACATCATTTTCCTGTTCGTCTGTTTTTGTTTTGTTTTGTTTTTGTTTTTTCTCTTTATGCTTGATTACAGGCTGCTTTGCCGAGGCTGACCTGGACTCCTGCTCTCCCCTCTACCATCTTTGCTCTCTCCTCTACCATCTTTGATGTGACCCTGACCAAATGCTACAGCAGCTGGACCCACAACAACAACCTGCAAATGTCAACAGTGCTGCAGGAAAGCGATCTCATGCAGCGGAGACGGAGAGCATTAAATCCAAGGCCCGTTTCACTACACGGGGGAGATTTCCAGACAGCTTCAGCTGACAGAGCTGTGACGAGACGCCCATTAAGCCCGGATGAAAAGTGAGGCCGAGCAAAAGAATGCTGACCTTAACAACTCTGCATTAAAACTGTGCAGGACAGTGACAGACCAACACGGATGATCGGGCAGCAAAAAGGGCGTGGCAGAGACAGGAGGAGTAACTGAGGTCAGGAGGCACCTCAGAATGGACAAAAGCACAAGAAGAAAATAAGCTGAAGGCACAGGTGTCGGGGCTCGGCCAGGAGCTGACCTCTGAGAAGAGCCGAACAGCAGAGCTACAGAAGGCCGTGGAGCAAAGCAAGGAAAACATCAATAAACTTCAATCTGACGTGTACGGAAAAGACTCTGAGGTTTCTGCCCTCAGTAAGAGCTCAAGGCATCAGAGCAGAAACTGAGCATGGCTCAGGAGGAGCTGGCTGCTAATTGAACCCATCAGTCAGGCTTGGAGTCCCAGACACAGGACTTGAAATCAGGCCAGAGCTTGCTGGAGCAGGAGGTCACCAGACGGGACAAGAAGCTCCAACAGCAGGAGCAAGCCCTGAAGGAGCTACAGAAGCAAAAGGGTCAAGTTAAGGAGGAGCTGGACAAGGAGAAGATGCAGGACACTGGAGAAAAGGACTGCCTCAATTGGGGCCAGAACCAGTATGGACAGAACTTTGAGCAGCAGCACCAATGGATGCAAACAGACTGAAATGGAGGAGGGCAGGACCCCAGGGCACGCTTCAGGCCGTGGTTTACCCAGAACACCAGAACAGGAAAGTGATGAACACAAACACACACAAACACACACATCTACATACACTGACTCAGAATGAAGAGAAACACACATATGAACACATATGCACTCGTTGATTGAGTGAGAACTGACACACACACACATGCGCCAAGTCAATTCACTGAGAAATGACACACACACGCACACAAATCGAAATGCTAGTTCAATTCACTGAGAAGTGATCCACACACACACACATGCACACGCTTGTGCAATGAAGAATGCTTTACTAACAAATGCTTATGCTGACACGCAAAATGCTGCACACAAACATCCAAATTCAGAATCTGTTACAACAACAAGAAGCCATTGATTGTTTATTGGTTAAATGCATTTCATGTCACCCAGAGGGCATTTGTGTAGATTTAGGGGACAAGGTCTAAAGCAGTTTGGTGATGAAAACAATGTCTGTGCGTGATGTCTGTTTATGGCTCAAGGCCTCAACTGAATTGTTTACTGTGCTTCACACAGCCTGATAAGGAGCAGTGGTACAGAGTGAAAATGATGAATTAATGGTGTGAGCCTTATTTCGGAGCGCCACATTTTTGTGATTGAGATTTAATTGAAGGAGGAACACACTGAAAAAAAAAGAAAAAAAAGGGGGCCAGCCCTTGGATTTACGTAAGCATCTCGCGTGTATTTAACACAATTGCCTCAGGCTTTAAAGATCTGTACGAAATTCAACAACTCAATTTGTTCTCATTGAGATGATACGATACAATCTAATAAGAGTGGTTAGTTGCTGAACTCACGGAATTCACAACAACGCATAAGATTTCAAACTACAGGAAAATCACTGGAGTTATAAGAGGCAGACAGCGACACACACACCACATGCATGCTATTGCTATTTATTGTGGATTAACCTGTCAAGGGCAAGAACAAAAGAATTCTACATCAAATACAGGAAATCATAGCTTTCCTGTATTTCCCACATTGTTGGCATGCTGGTTAGTGCTGTTGCTTGACAGTAAGAAGGTCCTGGGTGCAAATCCACAGTCTGGCTAGTTTGCAGTGGTTTCTCTCTGGGTATTCTGGTTTCCTGCCACAGTGAAAAGTCATGCAGTTATTAGAGCTAGGTTAATTGATGATTCCAAATTATCCATGAATGTAAGTGTAAATGGTTGTTTGTTTCTATCTGATAGACTGGTCAGCTGTCCGGGGTGTACCCTGCCTGGCAACCTATTACTTCAGGGTTATTTCTCAGCCCTGTTGCAACCAGGATAAAGATAGGAGGATGGTAGTTGTTGTAGACCCATTCAATTTTTATGGTAACCAGGATCTAGACTTTGTTGAACCGTATGTTATATGAAGACAACATGTAGTATTTCAGTGACCAAGTAGTATTTGGATAAAAGTTATTGAATAGTGTTGAAATAAAATGACAGAATGGTGAAGGATTAAAATATTCCAGGAGCTCAACTTACTCCATCCGAACATGTTTCAATCGTGTTTTATGAACACGAAATGCACAGGTTTACTGAATATGAAAAGGTTGTGTTGATTTAACTCAGTTGTTTAAGTTTCTGCCAAAGCAAAACATTTGTGTGCAACCAGTGTCCACTATTGAAGCAAGTAAATCCAACATTTTTTCAGGGCAAAAAGGAGTTACGGTCCCTGTATTCCTACACAATAATTGTCCCAGGAGGGAGAAAAACTTTCTGGTGAAGTTTTGGTTGATTTTTGGGTTTTGCTTAACACTAGGTTGATTTCATCAGTGAGGTTTGGATTGTTTTCTTTCTCTAAGAGAGAGAAAGATGGTTTTATGCTTGGACATGTTTGCAATGGGCCCCAGTATTTGTTATTATATGAGTATTTTATTGGTTACGTTTGTTTTTGCTTTTGTTACAGTGCACTGAAATAAGAACATCTGAGAGGTGTGATCCACCGGTGGTGATATTTTGGTATTTTGTGAGTTCCTGATTTAACAAATCAGCTCTTTAATCCAGGCCTGAGAGATTGAACTTTAAAGCGCTATAAAATATTCTTACTGGAAACAGTCGCAAAGTGTTTTTCTCCATGATTATAATGGGCTTGGGAGAAATTCACTTATATGGGACACTGATCACATGAGAAGTCCTGAGCCTAAAAGGATTGCAGCGAGTCAATCCAGTCAAAAAACAAGGAACGGTTTTCCTTTAAAATGATGACGTCATCTTGCTGGTGATGGAGGCTCGAATAGGTTGCGCGTGAGACTCCATTATCAGCAACTTATGGTATGAATGTGTGTGGATGTATGCATGTGACTGGACGGTGATGGACTGACGACTAAAAGTTTTAACTGACTTGATACTGAGACAAAAACGGTGCCGACTTTAGGATTAGTAAATGTCCACAAACAATTCACCCAGCCTATAAAAGAAGGGGTGGATGTTTTGTCTTGCTTTGTTTTGTTTTTGCAAGAACAGAAGGATGACAGAGACTAAAGGGGGAGGCTGTAGCTTCACATGAGTGTGAACTGCAGACTGAACCCTTTGGTTGCTAATTTTGAGTTACTGATGTTTGCATTAAGAAAATTGTGTTTTAGTAGCTCTGTTTCGATTAATGTATCACATTATATTGTTGGGAATGTTAAATGCTAAAGTGAAGAAAAGGTTTGATTTCACTCATGACTGAACATGTTATTATTAACCATAGCAGGCCACTGTAAAGAGTCAATTAACTTTTATAGAGGAAAACAGCCAAAAAAACCTCTATTAATGTCTATGGATAACAGGGAAATGGTAGACTTGTCACATTCAAAATGGAGATATGTAACAATAAACACTGGTCCCCGTCATTTAGGTCCTTTCATTGAAATAGTCAATAATATAGAAAAGTAGAGATATAACCGACAGGGGCATGTGCTGAGGGGTGGTGCTGCGCAAGAACAAGAGCAAAATAAAGAAAAATTGTGTTTAGCTTTGAGAAATTCAAATTAAAATGCACCATTACACTCAGAGGATCAATATGAAATTCATTATATGCTAATTTTGTGGGTAAGTACATGACTGATAACTGTTCTGTCCTGAGCTTTTGTTTTTACAGCACCCACTTGACCACACCAACAGTTTCTCGCCACCAAAAGGGGGTACTTGCAAAGAATAGGGAGGAATATCATCAAAACTGGGAAAGGTAAGCCCCGAAGGGGGTGATAACACCATAAATTTCACTTATGGTCAAATTCTTAAAATTTGACCCCAAACATGAAAAATTCTTCAAACATTTAGAGACAGAGTGGATAAACATAATATCGCAAACCACATAAGGATGGAGCATTGGAATCGATAAGATGGTGAAATAACATGCAGGAAAATATTGACCATGTTGATTATGTTTATTCCAGTGTGCAGAGATTGGCTAATCGGACCAGGGGATGTTATAAAATGGATTGTCGGAACAGTCAGCGTTAAAGTCACCTTTGACAGTCCAGACCAAGGTTATTATCGTTAACGAAAACGAAATAATGAAAACTAGAGGTGAAAAAACATTTTTGTTAATGGAAATAAAAATAAAGAAAAAACAAAAAAAGGAAAACTAACTAAAACTGTAATGAGCGTTCACAAAACTAACTAAAATTAACTGAATTGATAGCAAAAATGTGTTTAGTTTTCATTGATGTGTGCGTGTCCTATAATAGTCAAGGGTGAAAATGAAGTTTAGTTTCCAGATTTTTTCTTGCCGGCAGGTGGCAGTACGTTAGTCGAGTCGTCTGTGTTGCTGCTCCGTCCACGCGCAGAATCATGTCAGGAAAAGTCGGGAGAAAGCGCCAGAGTCCAATTTGGGATTACTTTGAATATGACTGTGTTTTGGATAAAGCAAGTGTCTTGTAGTGGAAAGAGACAAATTATGAGGGACAGTTCTAAAGGGAAAAATCCCACAAACCTTAAAGTGCACTTGAAAAGCTCACACAAGAAGGCTAACCTAGCTTACCTTGAAAAGGTAAGGGAGCACACTCCCCCCCCCACTCAACCCTCATCCCCAGAAAACAGAAGCTAACCCCAGGCAAGGCAGCGTGATGCATCCCGAGACAACAGGACGGGGATATCTACATAACTGTGTGAGTCAATTGCCTTCAAAAAGTTTATCCATCCAATTGAACGAAAATTACGAACACCTGTCACTGCAAGAGTTAATAGTCTCAATACCCAAGGATAAGCATAAGAGCATGACTGATATGATGAAACTGGGATTTTGTTACACTTAATTTTTGCAAACACAACTGAAGCTAATCAAAACTAAACTGAAACTAAGGATTTTCAAAAATAAATAAATAAAATAAGATCTAAACTAAACTAGCAAACAATTGGTAAAAACTAATTACAACTGATATAAAATTGAGAATCTGAAGTCAAAACTAAATCAAAATAAAAACTAATGAAAATTGCAAAACTATTAAAACCCTGGTCCAGACTAAGATGGCGTTGGACATCTTCAGGGCAGAAAAGGGTTGGTGTGACCAAGGTGTGGTTTGGCTGGTTGTATGTATATTTCAAGATGATATGGCTCTGGATGGACCAGTTACCAGAGCATGGAAGGAGGACGGACTCATTAAATGAGGAGAAGGAATTTTCTGGGATTGGAGATCCTCTGGGTGAGTGGTTGACTAAAAGCATGCATAAAATATAAGCTATTTTTGTTGTTGATTGGTAATAGATTGATAATTGGCCACATTTACAGCTGTATTGACTTGTTGTGGACGTAGTGTACTTCATGTTTGAGCACTCTAATTAACAGATTGAAAATAGTGACATTAAAGGAAGAATATGCAGCGCCACCCTGTCAGATGCCAGTGACGGTGGGGCTCAGTGATGAATCAGGTGAGCTGCATTCATGGCTGAATCAAAACAAAGTTTCCCCTGCTGTGGTCAGTGAGGGAAAAAAGGGGGAAATAAAATTTAAAAGAGGCATTTATAAACGTTTATGTGGGAAGTGTATAAACGGGATACAAGGGGGTGTTTTACTGTTATTTTAGCATCAGCATTATTGTTACATCAGAATCATATAACAAGCATTGTGTTAATCATTTATTGAAGCTATTGACATTACATTAACATTTGTATTACAGTGATTGTTATAATCTCAGGTTAATCTTTTATTTACAGGTGCCAGAATAATTGTATGATCTTTCATTGCAGGTGTAACCATGATCATATTTATACATATTGCAGTTTGTTGCTCATTATAGTGTTGTGCTCAAGTTAATAAGGGTTAAAAGCTACAGTCAACGCGATGTTTGGCTGATCTATGGACTGGAGTGACTTTGGGCATTGAAGGCCGCATGCGCTTACATAACACTGATATCATGCTATTCTTTGTGATCTTTTATTCAGTTATATCTTTTGCTAAGTTTTAAGTAGTGGCAGTTGATTAAACAACATCCATTTAATATTACATACCTGATTCAGAGCAATACACACAGATCAACTTAACAATCTGCAGAACCTTGTAGCTGCAATGTTGTGTCTCCATCAGGGACAGTTGGCTCCAGGAGATAAGTGGGAGTCAGTGCCTGTCCTTGAGAAGGAGAGAATCTTGCTTTGCTATGTCAAAAGTAGTCAACAAGTTCATATTCAAGTGAAGTTCATATTATTACAGGTTTTGTTTCTTGGCAATTCTGCGGACGCAGGCTCTGGGCGGAGCCAGGAGTTGAACAGATCTAACATGCCAATTAAATTGATTTCATTCCCTGGCACAGGATGACAAGACTGGAGCAACGACACTGGATAGGAGAAAGTCTGATACTTTCTGAGATATGAGGTCACTAACCTTTTCTTTTAATTTTCTAGCGCCGTTGATTTGACACATTGGAATGTGTCAAAAAAGGGGGGAAGTTGAGTTTTAACATCAAACAAGGGTTATATGAACATTTTTATGACTTCATTTGTGTTTTAATAACTTAGGTATGGTAAAGCTTAAGCTAATAGTGACCCAAGAGGTCTCCGGACTTTTTTAGAGAATCAGTGAGAAGCATAAATCAGTATTTGTTTTTAATTTGTTTTTGATGTCTTTTGTTAGAATGGGTGGTTTTAATAATTTTCAGACACACCTTGCAAATGTGCTTATAATGAGTTGGCACTTGGTCTTTTGAAGGTCATAAGCTTCGTTCGGCGTGATGGTCCGGACTGATATATTGCAGGTATTGACTTTGAGTGCAGAGGGCTAAATGCAAACACGCTTACACACACATAGGATATGATTAGAATAAGTCCCTGGGACATTCTGAATATTCTAAACCAATTCTGCATCACCAGAAGATCAGTAGATAACAACATTAGATTATTAGGGCTAGGCAGAGAGGTGTTTTGGTTTTCTGTCCCTTACAGAGAAAGGAACAGACACCAGACGAGGTCACAGATATACGAGGATCCTTCGCAGCAGAGACAGACACAGTGACTGCCAAGACACCAACTGGGTTCAAGTGTCATGGCGTTTGGGCTCCGATTAGTCACCTCAAAAGGATGGATCCCATAAACACAGCAATAACCACGAAGGGGTTGGCGGAAATCCAGGAACACCAGACCAACAAGGTTCGAAAGGCTCTTGGTCAAAAGGGGGACACGTTCCTGTTCCTTCTTCTGGAGGATACACAGGATACACAGGACCCGAGGATACACAGATCGTTGTTTGAAATCGGGGCAGAATAATCCCCTGATCTGTGCAACGACTGAAGGGTTGTCTAACCCCTGAGGTTGAAGAAAGAAGAGCACAGGATCACCCGACTGGAAGACACTGGTAGCTGCAGCAATAAAATAAAGGCTAAAAGCTCCTTGGACAGAGGTTCTAGTCTGAGTATGTCTGAAGGGTATAAGGTAGCACCAAATAAAGCTGTGGGAGACCTGGGGAGAACTGGGGAGTGTCATCTGTACCTGCTACTGTTGTAATAATAGTTTCTCTTGCATCTGGACTGCGCAAACTCAGAGGTCATATAACATATGGTTCGCCCAACAGGGGGACAAAGGGCCTGAGGGGTAAGGAGAAGTGAACCCGGCCACACTGGATTACAGGGTGTAGGTGAACTCTTTATTCTAAAGAGCACAACAGGGGGACTGTGAGATTATAATATTATTTTATGCCATGTTAGACCCTTAATTAAAGATTGTGAATTATTATGTAGTTTTAGTTTGCATTATTCTCCTGAATTAGAAGAAGGTGATAACTCTTGCATTTGTTAAACTGATTTGCATTACATTAGACTGCTGATTGATTGTGAATGAATGATATTGTTTTATGATGCATTATACTGCTGAGTTATAAGAAATAGTGTTCGCAGAAAGTCATCGCCTTATTTGTCTGATTAGAAGAGAACAGAACATACTGGAGAGGTTTTCTGCCCCATCTCAGCAGGAGCAGATAAACAGGGAGCCAAGGTTGTAGCTTAGGCGCCGTGTGAGAGAAAGAATGTGAATGTTTAGGCTTTTATGATTAGGTGGGGGCCACTAGAGGCTATAAGAGTTTGATCAATGCTCCACCATTTTGAGATCTGATGCTGTCTGCGTACGGTGTCCATCTCCCACGCGTGTGATCATTAAAATCATCGTTTGACTCAACCCGGCCGGACCAGTGTTGTTATTGTGGTTTTTCCTCTTGTATCCATCCCCAATATTTGAATCCGTAACAGTGTATATGTTAACTTTTTAATCGCCTTAAGACACTGTAGACCCTCAGTTTTTTAAAATGTTTTTTTATCTTTTGGTAGGCACATTGATTTACACATAATGAAATATGCTATGTTACTGAAACTGGCACTGACAGATTTATTTAAATAAAACACAACGATTTTTACTTATTAAGTCTGCGTGGAATGGAAGTTTAAAACTTTGTTCTTTACATGTTCATGTCATACTGATAAGAGATTTTTTAGTTTTGTGATTATTGTTTAGTTGTAGCTTCATTTAAGATAGGAGAGCTTGTGAGTTGGAACCACCACAGGAAAGGAAAGTGGAACCAGATGTGTAGAGGAATGCGGTGACATACATACTACATCCTGAGTTAACGGTCACCCCCCTCTCTCACTCTCCTTTTAAGGAAATGTTTAAGTTTCTATACATACCAAGCTATCTCCTATTTCAACAGACAAGCTAAAGGTTTCTCCTATTATGGAAACGTTTTTGTATACTGAACATACCACTCCCACTTCCTTGAAAGCTCACTTGGAGTATAAATAAAGAATGCGCTGAGAGCCCTGGGCGGTTTTTCTGTCACATCTGTTGTGCGCACTTTGACAGCAGAGCAGATCGGACTGACCGCCCATGCGCATGTAAAAATTAGATATCTGAGTGTGACTTCATTTGCCTTTCTAATAACTTTTCTCTTCACATTTTCTTGGTCCTCCGAGCCGGAGAGGAAGCATCGGCCGCTGTGTCCTGCCGTCGTGGAAAGCTGCACTGAAATCTGTCCTCTAGGTAGGAGTGAAAAAGTCCAGGGACGCTAAAATTCGATTCCTGGCCAGTGTTTTATCAAGTGGTCCACGACGCTGGGATCCAGTGGCTGACTTTCAACATAGCCAGAGAATCTTGGGAAGGTAAAGGAAGTCACTCATTTACACTCACGTAAAACGAACTTTGGTCTCACCCGCCGAAAGGGTGTAATTAGGCTAATCCACTGCACGGATTTGTAAAAGCGCTGGGGTGATCCACCGAACGGATTTTCAAAATAAACGCGTTGGGGTGATCCACCGAACGGATTTTCAAAATAAACGCGTTGGGGTGATCCACCGAACGGATTTTCAAAATAAAAGCGTTGGGGTAATCCACCGAACGGATTTTCAAAATAAAAGCGTTGGACTGATCCGCCGAAAGGATTTTCAAAATAAAAGCTTTAGGACTGGCCTTCCGAAAAGGTCTGCGCGATTGTGTGAAATGTCTGTTTAAATGTTTGTGTTTTCTGTGTGTTGAGAGTGAATTGATTTAAACAGCACAAATACGCTGCTGAATCACTCTCATTGTTATTGTCATTTTATTTCCTGTCAGTAGCTGAAGTACTGGTGACAAAAGAGAACGGTTGAGTTCCGCCTGATAAAACTGACACCGCTCCACTAATTAGAGTGGAGTAGAAGGGCGTAGTCAGTAACCACTCTTTAAGTCTAATACCAGAGAAGGCTCTGCAGTTCTGTTTTAATGGGTAATCAGCCCACTAAGTTTACTGTTGACGAACAGTGGTTAGGAAAAAAGTGTCCAGGCGCCGGACAAATTAGTGTGCAAAGATGGAGAAATTCTAAAAAGACTAAATGAGAATGTAGCCCATCTGCATTAATACAACTTAAAGAAGCATTACTGAAAGAAATAGGAGAGACAAAATAAAGAAAGAAGGAAAACGCACGTAAGAATTAGAATATTTCCAAGCATGGAAGAGAGAGGCAGATAGACGATGTGAGAATAAACAAAAGAAACAAGAAAAGAAGAAAGAAAAGGCAGAGGTATTAGACCCCCCACCATATGCTCCACTCGCTGCTGCGAGGCCGACCCCCACTTCTGCTGCTGTGAAACCAGCCCCCACTTCCGCTGCTGCGACCCCCCTTAAACAATCCTGTGATCCGTTCAGACCTCAACCTGGTCCTTATGCAGAGGCACAAAACATGTTAGATAAAATAGCACTAGGTGAAAATCCACAAAAAAAAAAAAAAAAAAAAAAAAAAAAAAAAATAATAATAATAATAATAGGAAAAGATCGCTACGGAGGAGATATGGGAGGTGATGTTGATCCACCTGGTCCTCCCGGCATTTTTCCCATGATAGCAGTACTAAACCCCAGATACGGCCATCCCGCAGGGGAAGGTGGAGAAGGTGGAGAGGTAACAGACAGGGACAGAGGAGGATTTAGAGGAAAGGGCCAGAGATATGTAAGACAGACAGACTTACGCGAAAGAAGTGAAGAAAGAGATAATACGTGCTGGAATTGTGGCAAGGAAGGGCATTTCGCCAGAGATTGCAGACATAAAACAGACAAACGGCAATATTCAAATGAATGACTAAATGAGAAAAAGCCAAATGAAAATGATAAAAGTGACGCAGAAGTATTTACTGTCTATCAATTAGTGTCTGAAGTAAAAGGCAAACCTACACTGACAGTATATGTTAATAGCAAACCAGTGCAGATGTTATGTGATACAGGAGTATGTAAAACCGTTTTGAACAGAAGACCACAGGAAGTACAATTCTCAGAAGATACATATATAATCGCAAAGAAGACAAAGATTGTTATATATGCTCACACATGCCTGCTACAACACAGCATGCTACATTATATGGCAGACTTATGAACATGATTCAAGTGACATGAGCAGCAAGCTTTGCCAGTTTAGGTTATCAATATTCAGGAATTGTCCTAAACCACAGCAACCTCCTGACTATTGGACTATAGTTTTGGACTGTTTTTAAATGCATCGACCAGCATCAACAAAGAGCAAAATCAGGAAATTGATGCCATAAGAATAACTGTTATGCAACACCGAGTTGCCCTGGACATGATCTTGGCAGAAAAGCGCGGACTGTGTTTTGTTTAATATAACTTGTTGTACATATATTCCAGACAATGTGCATTCTGATAATATGACAAATGCTCTACAATTACTTAGAAACGTTAAACAGGCACAGGTAACCGATTGGGCAAATTTACAAAGTAATTGGTGGAATTGGTTTATGAGCGGCTCATGGAGAACACTGATGTTTAAGGTTTTAATGTTTATTGGCCTAATACTTATTATGTTTTGTATCTTTACTACATGCATTATCCCCTGTGTAAGAGGAATGGTATCAAGAATGATATCTCAATCTCTTGTTGCATATGTTACTGTGCCAGACGAGGAAGAAGGAGAAGACGATGAGTATGAAACTAATGTGATGAATGATTATGTTTGAATGATACACATTTTATGACGACCAGACCGAAAGCACTCACAATGTAGGGTCTGTGTCTGAAACACATTGATGTATTTTCTTAAAATCGCTACAAACAGGAGGGAATGATAAGAGATTTTTTAGTTTTGTGATTATTGTTTAGTTGTAGCTTCATTTAAGATAGGAGAGCTTGTGAGTTGGAACCACCACAGGAAAGGAAAGTGGAACCAGATGTGTAGAGGAATGCGGTGACATACATACTACATCCTGAGTTAACGGTCACCCCCCTCTCTCACTCTCCTTTTAAGGAAATGTTTAAGTTTCTATACATACCAAGCTATCTCCTATTTCAACAGACAAGCTAAAGGTTTCTCCTATTATGGAAACGTTTTTGTATACTGAACATACCACTCCTACTTCCTTGAAAGCTCACTTGGAGTATAAATAAAGAATGCGCTGAGAGCCCTGGGCGGTTTTTCTGTCACATCTGTTGTGCACACTTTGACAGCAGAGCAGATCGGACTGACCGCCCATGCGCATGTAAAAATTAGATATCTGAGCGTGACTTCATTTGCCTTTCTAATAACTTTTCTCTTCACACATACAGATGTGAAGTCTCCACGGCCCATAACACGTTACAAAGAACAGCTTCAGTCAAACCTTCAGGTCAGGTTTATGTGCAAACAAGAAGGATGGACATCAAAGAAAGATGAAAAGAACCTGGATGACATCTACACTGATCTGTACATCACAGCTGGAGGAGAAACACACACCACCAGTCACTTCAGGCAGATTGAAATGGCCTCTGGAAGGCCTGCAGGAACTGAAATTAGCAACATCTTCACACACCCTTCTGGCATTAAAAAGAATATAAGAACTGTGCTGACTGCTGGGGAAGCAGGAAGTGGTAAAACCTTCCTGGTGCACAAGTTTGTTTTGGATTGGGCTGAAAAAAGAACCAATCAGGATGTAGATCTGTTATTTCCCTTCATGTTTAATGAGTTGAATTTGCAAAAGGACAAAGAGTACAGCTTTGCCAAACTCATCCACATGTGTATCCCTGAAAGTGTGCACATCAAAGAGGAGGAGCTTAACAGCATCTTCACAACACTGCAGACATCAGGAAACTCAGACTTTGAAAAGAGTGAATACAAACTTCTGTTTGTGTTGGATGGACTGAATGAGAGTTGCCTTCAGCTGAACTTCACTGCCACAGAAAAAATACCTGTCGATGTGACCAAGTCCACCTCAGTGGATGTGCTGCTGACAAACCTCATCACAGGTTGCCTGCTTCCCTCCGCTCGTATCTGGATGACCACATGGCCTGGAGAAGCAATCTCTGCTGATTTTATTGATATGGTAACTGAGGTCAGAGGGTTTACGGAGCTACAGAGGGAGGAGTACTTCAGGAAGAGATTCAGAGATGAGGAGAAGGTCAGCAGGATCATCTCCCACATCAAGTCATCACCAAGCCTCCACTTCATGTGCCACATCCCGGTCTACTGCTGGAGCACTGCTACAGTTTTGCAGGAGGTATTGAAGAGCAAAGAGAGAGGAGATCTGCTGGAGACCCTGACTGAGGTTTACACAGAGTTCCTGAATGTTCAGATCAGAAATTTGAAGCAAAAATATGGCCCAGAAAAAAGCCTTGAGTGCATTAAAATGATTGGAAAACTGGCTTTTAACCAGCTGGAGAAAAGCTGCCTGATCTTCAGTGAAGAACTAACAGAGGATGCAAGCACTTTCACAGAACCCTTAAAGCTTTCAAATGCATTCTTCTGGTTCTTTAAAGAGGATCATCAGCTGAAGAAGGGCAGGAAAAAAGTGTTCAGCTTTGTCCATCAGAGTGTAGTGGAGTTTTTGGCTGCTCTGTTTGTGGTCTCAGACATTATCACTGAAGACAATTTGGCTCCATCACAGACTTGTTTGAAGATACCTGGAAATGTTTTCAGCCAAACACATATACCAGAAATCTACAGTAAAACTGTTGACAAAGCCATAAAGAGTCTGGATGGACATCTGGACTTGTTCCTTCGCTTCCTCCTGGGCCTTTCACAGCAGACCAACAAACCTCTATTACAAGACCTGCTGCAAACAAGAAGTAGCTCACAGACCATTAAGCTAATAGTAGAACTTGGAACTCAATAATCCACACTGTAAACTGCAAACTGTCAGGTTTGTCAGACCAAGTTATATGGTACTAATGCTCTCTCAACTAAGAGAAGCAGCAAGCATGAGATGAATAATTTTCTTAGCAGCACATTTACTCTTGGCACACTTCAATAGAACAACTTCCAAACCAATCAGGAATCAGAAAGTCCTGACAAATGTCAGAAAAACAACAAGGCAGATTGAACACATTATTACTTGTATGCAAATACATGCAAATTCCAAAACATATAGGCACTAAATGGGAATGGAAATATATAAAAATCATCAACACAGTAGCTCCTATACAGAGGGGTTTTGAACTAACTGGTTCATTTATCTTATTACTGCCTCTTGACATATGCGTTTGCCAGGTAAACCATAAGCAGAGTAAGCACAATTACTATAATGTTACATATATAGCTATGATATCATAATATCTAACATAGCTATGATATTAGCTATTTTTGACAACTAATGAAAGAAATGTAAACACATACTTGCATAAATCATCAACAGTCTATTGTAGTCTGTTCATTTCAGTCTACTTTGCATCAGCAAAATCAACATTAGCAGCTGACCAAAGTCACTCTTTAAATTATAGGGTACTACCACCACATGGTGATACTCATCCACTGAAAGTGGTATGCAGGTTGAAAGCATGATCCTGTGAGGCTGAGCTCAGGGTTAAATAATTTTTATAGCTCTACACATCTCCAGATCACAGCACTTTCAAATCTGACTACAGTTTTTTTTTTTTTAACATACTGACAAATCTGATTAATCACACATTCCAAATACACTTTGGAGGATTCAGGAGGAGGCCAACAGTTACTGACAGAAGGTTCAGCAAAGAAATTTTAAATGTTTAAGTACACATGCTTCATAACTGGAACACAATACCTGACTTCAAAAAATAATAACATGTCCTGGATCCAATATTTGATATGTTGTCTTACTATTTTTTAATTTAATTTAATCAGTAAATGATTTGGAAAATATTGCTTTCTGCTTTTACTCATATTACATTTACATTCCATCTGTATCGAGTGTATCATTAACATCTGTGTGAAATTTTTGTTTAGTTCCTCAGTTGGCTACATGAGTGTGTGTGTGTGTGATGAGTTGTGTTTTTTTTTTTACATTCCTTCTGTTTCTGTTTTAAAGGCTGAATTGCTGTAATCTGTCAGAGAGAAGCTGTGAACCTCTATGTTCCCTTCTCAGCTCCAAGTCCTGCAATCTAAGAGAGTTGGACCTGAGTAACAATAAGCTCCAGGATTCAGGCATGAAGCTTCTCTCAGCTGGATTGAAGAGTCCACACTGTAAACTGGAAACTCTGAGGTCAGGATTCAGCTGTTTAATCAGAAGATTAACACTGCTGCATTAGATTATTAGCATTAGAACATATGGCACTATGGCAACATGTACGGCAAGTAAATGTTACTGATTGTTTACCACAAATATTTCATAAATGGATTGTAATGTGTTGTTATATCTGCTGCTCTGTTTAAGGCTGAGTAACCGGTCCGTGAGTCGTTTGGTACCGGGCCGCGAGAGTTGAGGCTCAGGTGTGAAATGTATGGTTTTCAGGGTTTTTATCGGTTTTCAGCGTTATTTTGTTATCGTTTTTATCGTTAACTTTTTTTCCTGGGCTTTTCACGTGTGTTATGAATAAATCTTTTTTTTTTCGGTACCGGTACTAGTTTTATTTTGTTGTATTTATCCGCGACACCTTAAAGGCCGGTCCGTGAAAATATTGTCGGGCATAAACCGGTCCGTGGCGCAAAAAAGGTTGGGGACCGCTGCTTTACACTGGGAAGAGGGCGGGGGGGGGGGGGGGGGGGGGACAGTTGTTACACTCGCAGTAGCACAGAAACAGAGCTGGAGGGAAAGAGAGAGAAAGAGAGCCAGGGACAACAACGTCACATTAGAAAGGTATAGTAATCATCCACAACTATTTTCAGTTGCGCATGATAAAGGATTCAGAAAGGTTATTCATGCAGGCCCTTATAACAGAGAATATGCATGTTCTTTTTGTTTTCATATTTTAATTTATATTTAATTGTGTTGTGGTTTGCAGTGTTTTGTGTTGTTTCACTTTAAATTTCTTTAAAAGGAAAAAGATGAAAATTTAAATAGTTAAAACTTGAAATGTGAATAGTTGTTTTTTGTATTATATGATTTATTTATTACATTTTATGTGGAGTGAATAAATAAAGTACATTTACAGTGGCCCCTAGAGACAAAGGATGTACAAACTCCAAAACACATACGAACTCCAAAACACGTACAAACTCCAAAACACGTAAAAACTCCAAAACACGTAAAAACTCCATAGCACGTACAAACTCCGAAGCACATACAAGCCCCGAAGGACGTACAAACTCCAAAATATGTACAAAAGATAACAGAAGTGCTCCAGGATGCTAGGGGCAGTGTTGAGCTTTTGTTACCTATGGGCTACACAAGCCAGAAAGTACCAATGACCAGATTTGGTGTGTGGTAGCAACAGGTAAATGAACATCCATCCATCCATCTTCATCCGCTTTTTCCGGGGCCGGGTCGCAGGGGCAGCAGCCTAAGCAGAGAAGCCCAGACCTCCCTCTCCCCAGCCACCTCCTCCAGCTTATCCGGGGGAACACCAAGGCGTTCCCGGGCCAGCCGAGAGATATAATCTCTCCAGCGTGTCCTGGGTCTGCCCCAGGGCCTCCTCCCGGTGGAACATGCCCGGAACACCTCACCCAGGAGGCGCCCAGGAGGCATCCTTGTCAGATGCCCGAACCACCTGGCTCCTTTCGATGTGGAGGAGCAGCGGCTCTACTCTGAGCCCCTCCCGGATGGCTGAACTTCTCACCCTATCTCTAAGGGAAAGGCCAGTCACCCTTCGGAGGAAGCTCATTTCCGCCGCTTGTATCCGCGATCTTGTTCTTTCGGTCACTACCAACACATCCGCGAAAAGCAGAGATGAGATTCTGAGGCCACCGAAGCGAAAGCCCTCCGCCCCTTGGCTGCGCCTAGAAATCCTGTCCATAAAAATTATGAACAGAATCGGTGACAAAGGGCAGCCCTGGCGGAGCCCATCACCCACCGGGAACGAGTCCGACTTATTGCTGGCAATGCAAACCAAGCTCTTGCAATGGTTGTATAGGGATCGAATGGCCCGTAGTAATGGGCCAGACACCTCATACTCCCGCAGCACCTCCGACAGGACACCCCGAGGGACACGGTCGAATGCCTTCTCCAAGTTCACAAAACACATGTAGACTGGTTGGGCAAACTCCTATGCACCCTCAAGTATCCTTGAGAGGATAAAGAGCTGGTCCAGTGTTCCGCGACCAGGACAAAAACCGCATTGTTCATCCTGTATCCGAGGTTCGACTAGCGGACAAACTCTCCTTTCCAGCACCCTGGCATAGACTTTCCCAGGGAGGCTGAGGAGTGTGATCCCCCTGTAGTTGGAACACACCCTCCGGTCCCCCTTCTTCTGCCCCTGATCTCCACGCAACATTGTAGAGGCATGTCAACCAGGACAGCCCTACAACGTCCAGAGCCTTCAGGAACTCGGGGCGGACCTCATCAACACCAGGGGCTCTGCCACCAAGGAGTTGTTTAACTGCCTCAGTGACCTCGCCTCCGGAAATTGGCGGGTCATTCCCCTCATCCCCAGACTCTGCTTCGTCAGTGGTATTAAGGAGGTCCTCGAAGTATTCCTTCCACCGCCTGACAATTTTCTCAGTCGAAGTCAGCAGCGCTCCGCCAGCACTATACACAGTGCAGGTAGAGCACCCCTTTCCCCTCCTGAGACGCCTGACGGTTTGCCAGAATCTCTTTGAGGCAGTCTGAAAGTCTTTTTCCATGGCCTCTCCGAACTCCTCCCACACCCAAGTTTTTGCTTCAGCCACTGCCCGAGCCGCATTCCGCTTGGCCTGTCGATACCTTGTCAGCTGCCTCCGTAGTTCCACAGGCTAACCAAGCCCGATAGGACTCCTTCTAAATGAACATTTTTCTTTTAATTATTTGAATATATATGAGTGCTTGTGTATAAATACACAAACAATACACATATGCTTTCAATTGTGTAATTTAAGTGATCTAGGTAGCTCTGTTTTGGAAGTTCAGTTAACGCTAGAAATGTGTTTTGGAGTTTGTACGTGCTTTGTCTCTAGGGGCCACCGCCTATATTTATATATAAACATATATAAATAAAACCACTTTTTTATTTACATTAGTAATTCCTTTTGTGCATAATTTTATATTATTGTTAATAATAAATTAATTAAAGCAACAAAACAACCTGAAGAGTCGGTTGGGAGCCAAAAGAGCTGGTTCTCTAAAAAGAGCCGGAAATCCCATCAGTACTGTTAGTAGAGCAAGTGAAAATTTCCTTTTCAAATCTGATGTTAGAAGCAGGAAAAAATGAGCAAGTGTTAGGGTTTGAGCGGGCTTAACAAAAAGGCAAATTGTGATGGCTAGATGACTGCATTACCGCAGTCACTAAAGGAGTCTGAAAAATATAGCGACAAAGTCGCTAAGTTGGCAACACTGTTACCATACCTTTCTAATGTGACGATTTGTCCCTTGTTGTTGTCCCTGGCTCTTTTTCTCTCTCTTTCCCTGCCGCTCTGTTCCTGTGCTACTGCGAGTTTAACTACCGCCCCTCCCCCCTCTGCTCAGCGCAAGCACAAGGCTCGCGTGCGGAGTGAAGTGAAAAAAGAGCGAGAGAGAGTGTGAGAGAAAGAAAAAAAACACGGCTCCCAATAAGGAGCTGGTTCGCGTCGTTCACTTCAAAGAGCCGACTCTAAGAGCCGTTTCGTTCGTGACCGACACATCACTAACAGCAGCTGTAATTTCACACAGTACTGAAATACAGGTGCCTTAAAATCCTGCAAGTAATACAGATAATATGAGAGGCACAGACATGACTACTCAAAAACATTGTACTTCGATTGTAGCTTCTGATTGAAACTCTCTTTTTATGCAGGACAAATAACATCTCAAAGTACAAGGACATCATCTCCAACAGTGATCTGACCCGTTCAGGACCTCCTGCTGTTTACCAGCTGAGAACAAAAAAACAGAAGTTTGGAACTCTGACAAGAATGACTGTTGGTGAAAAAAATCCAAACAAGCCAAATAAAACTATTTTACTTGTAGGTGAAACAGAAGCAGGAAAATCTACTCTGATCAACTCTCTGTTTAACTACAGCATGGGAGTGAAGTGGGAGGATGAAGTCTGGTTTCAGATCGTAGAGGAGGAGAAGAAAAGTCAGGCAGAAAGTCAGACATTAGATGTGATCGTGTACGAGATCTTTGGTTTTGAAGATAAAACTCTTCCCTACTCTCTGACCATCATCGATACTCCTGGATATGGAGACACCAGAGGGATTAAACATGACATCATCAGTCAGCGATTATTGGACTTGTTCGGATCAGATAATGGAGTTCATGAAGTTCATGCACTGGGATTGGTGATGAAAATGTCAGATTATCGACTGAGTGACCGAGCGATAAATGTCTTTGATTCAGTGATGTCTCTGTTTGGAGAAAACATGGAGAAAAATGTTGTAGCTCTGATCACACACTCAGATGGAAGACGTCCTAAAAATGCTTTTCGAGCTCTTGAAGCAGCAAACATTAAATGTGCCAAAAATGAGAAGAATCAGCCTGTTCACTTCCTGTTTAATAGCTGCCAGCATGAAGAGCGAACAGAGGAAAATGAAATTAGTTTGGAATTTGCATGGACAGTAACAGAGAGAGGAATGAGAGAGTTCACAGCCTTTCTGGAAAAAGCTACAGCTCAAAGACTGATGATAACTGTGGAAGTTCTGAATGAACGAATCAGACTGACGACCTGCATCCAAAATCTGAAAGATAGATGTGGCCTGACTGAACTGAAACAGTTTCCAGAAGGTTTGAAGAAAAAGAAAAATTATAGGAAAAGAACAGAGAATCTTTTGGAAAACCCTGAAAAGGAAATTATCCAACAGACAGCAGAGGAGTCACAGTTATTAAATGAGTCCTACAAACTTGTTGTCAAACTGGATGAGCAAGCTCTGAAAGCTGATTCAGCGTCTTCCATTGTCCACTTGGACTTCCTGATTGAGAAGATGAAGGAGAAAGGAAACACAGAGAAGGTCCAGAAACTGGAGGAGATGAGAAGCAGAGTGGATGAAGGAACCAGAGCAGCTCTGCGGTTCAAACAGCAGCTGGGAAAATATTTAAAAATGGACTGAAGAAGGTTCACATTCATTTGTTTTTTAACAGTGTGATATTTTTTAATACCTTAACACAGAGGTTCCCAAAGTGTGGGGCCCGCCCCCTAGGGGTGAGTGCAGAGCCATTGCAGGGGCGGGTGGGGCGGTATGAAAAAAAAAAAAAAAGAACGCTTGGACAATGCTAGCGTAATTGACAGGTTTTTGACAGGGCTCACACACAAACGCAAAGCAATAGATGAAGCATTGCCAAGTATGTTTCCAAACTTTTATTTGCTTACTCTGTATGCTCAAATGTGACCCGTTATAGCCAACAGAAAAAAAGCGGAGGCCCGAAAAACAGGTGGGGGTCCTCCACCACCACCACTCACAGAGGCTGAGCAGTTGGCCCTCAGCCAAAACAGTGGGCGCCCAGTGGCTGAAGGCATCTCTGCGGGGACATCCTCTGAGTCAATAACCCCGCAAGACACAAGTGCCTACATAAGAGGTAAATTCAAAATAATACATGATGTGCATACATCCTTTCTTCACAGTCACCTTTGCAGTGCTACTCATTCATTTGATAAACTCTTTACCATAATGAATTATTTTGTAGTGAAGTTATTTTCCTACTGATTTTGCCTTCCCTCAGTCTTGGTTGTCTTTGAGAGCATAATGACAATGAAGTGTAAGGTGATTGGTATATGTTTGTTAATTGCCATTTGGTCCCTTGTAAGTTATAAGTGACCTGTATAAACCTCATATTCTATCAGTTGATGGTGATGGTGTACTGCATCTGGTGCAGCCTCCTGTTGAGCCAGACCAACATGCAGTTGTGAGTACTCTTAATACTCCACAGATTATATGAGTTTACAGTAGAACAGCAATGTTGTTAATTTCTTTACTACAGGAAAATAATGAAGAAACATTGACAGCTGTTACAGAGGAGGAAGCAACAGAGACACTTTATGAGGTTTACATCTTACAATGGAAAATATAACAATTGAATAAAATGTGGTACTATAATAAAACCATGGACTTTCTATGTCTCTAACAG
The DNA here is from genome assembly GCF_051167445.1 of Perissodus microlepis. Lineage (NCBI taxonomy): Eukaryota > Metazoa > Chordata > Actinopteri > Cichliformes > Cichlidae > Perissodus > Perissodus microlepis. The sequence goes on along the minus strand of NC_140467.1, from coordinate 28,168,584 downwards.
AGTGATGATGGAAATGAAGAGGAAGAGGGTCCAGCCACTTCTCCAACAAACCTTTCCTCAGTAAGATGTTCAGCACTGATTTACAACCAACCTAAGTAGGCATGTACTATGAATGTCAATGCTATTTTCTGTGTTTCAATAGCTCCCTGTAAAGCAGCTGTACAAGACCTATTTGATCAAGAAAATAAAAAAATGCGACTTGGAAATGGAACACTTCAAGCAGCAGATCCAAAAGACCAAGATTGAGATTTTACTGCTGGAACATCAGTTAAGGGTGGGTGAAGTGGTCAGAGATGGACGAATTATTTCAGTGTTTGAACAACATAATAATATACTTATTAATACTTTGTGTACAGGAAATACAGGCGACCAATAAAGCCAGTTGAACAAAAAATCTGTTTATTCTTCTTTCAACATGTTGAGGTGATGGGTCAAAGGAAATGATTGTGACATATGGTGTCTCTGACTGCTCTTCCATCTTGTATGTCCGTGGGAGGGTCAGGATGTTCATGGTTTGGATCACTGCTGATGTTTGGTTCAGAAGGACAGTGTTCTCCTCTAATTGTGGCAATGTTGTGAAGAATCACACATGCCACAATAATGTCACATGCCCTTTCTGGGGTGACCCTGAGTCTTTGAAGGCACTGGAACCGGGCCTTAAGCATTCCGATAGTCATTTCAACTCTGGCTCTTGTCCTGCAATGAGCCAGATTATATCGCTGCTGTGGGCCCGGTTCAGGGTCAGGGTAAGGGGTAAGCAAATAGGGTAAACATGGATACCCCCTATCACCAAGCAAGTAGCCAGTGAACTCTCCTAAGACAGAAGGATACACTTCAGTTCAAATGTCCCTGTAGCAATTGGTCTTTATATATTTTAAAGTATTTTCAACTCACCATGTCCAAATTTTGTGCTCAGTGTACATTCACGAAAAATTTGTGAGTCATGACCAGAGCCTGGCCACTTGGCTTCCACATTTGTGATAATGTTGGCAGCATCACATATGATCTTCACAGTGCAGAGAACACAAATGAGCATCCATTACTATACTGAAATAATTTGTTAGTTTGAAATGCTACAGGGAACTATGTACCTGTACATTAATGCTGTGGAAAGACTTCCTGTTCACATAGTCTCCTTCATTTACTGAAGGAGCAATGATTGGAATGTGAGTGCCATCTATACAGCCAATCATGCCTGGGAACCCTGAAAATAAATGTAAAATTTAAGTAGTAGTTCAAGTATCACCACATCATGAATTAAGTTTTGTTCATCCTGATACCTGCAATTTTGTGGAATCCCTCTTTGATAAATCTTGTGGGTCTGTGACCGGGGAACACCACTAACGAGTACAGGAGACGTTTCAGTGCAACTGTAACACTCCTGACTGCCCGACAGACGGTAGCCTTGGAAACGTGCTCAGCGTCACCAATATTATACAGAAAGCTCCCGTTTGCAAAAAAACGAAGTGCAATACAAATAATATGTACAGAACTGAGAGAATGTCCGCGATGTGTCACATGAGCAATATTAGGCCTGAGGATGTTATTCAAATGAATTATAGATTGTGCTGAAAAACGGTAACGTTCACACAGAAAATCATCAGGAAATGATAAAATGTCCAAACGCGCTCTAATCACTCTCTCCCGGCGGAGAGCTCTGCGGAGAATTTGGGCTTCAACATCTACTGGCTCTTCAAGGAAGGGGCACGCCATGTCTGACACTTCCTACAGTCAGGTTTCCGACAAAGAGGCGGAGAAAGTCAGGGTAAGTTGCAGTAAACCTGCTAGGGGGCAGGTTAGCTTCACGGAGTGTGTCGTCATGGTGACTCACTCAGGCTTCATCTGAACTCGCTTTGTGAAACCGAAGACCCAGAGTTTTCGTTCACTCAGGGTGTACTTACTCAGAGTTTGCACTAAACCGGCTTCCTGAAATAGGGCCCAGGTAACCAGCAGTGTTGAAAACTTTTCGGTTGATGTTTGCTACTCTACAATCCGTCCTGCTCTGTAGTAAAATCAGCGACATTTGACCATCCTGTTGCTCCCATTAAAAGTTATACAGCCTATTTAAAATCTAAAACTTAAAATTGTCTGTAGCCTGCTGTTGTTACCACTGTCCTGTTTGAAATGGATACTAACTAGCTAACTGACTGAATGCCCATTAACCTTATAACTCCTGTTGTGTGTGTGTGTGTGTGTGTGTGTGTTTGTGTGTGTGCGCGCGTGTGTTTGTGTACAGAGAGACAGCCAGGTTCATAATGGATATAAGGAGGTTTTTTTTTTTTTTTTAAAAAAAAGGAACCACATTCAGGTAAAAGTGTAAAATCAAATGATCCATCAATCAAGAATAATGTTGGATCAGTGTTTCAATATTTATATCTTTTATTAGATGTTCATGTGGTTTGGTTATTTGCCTTTTGGTTGAAAGTACACTGAGAGAGGACTTTTTGTTAGTGATCTTAATAGTATTCTTTTCATATTAATGTAATTTTTCATCTAATTGAATACAATTAGAGCGAGGAAAGAGGGGAACGTGAGGAGAAAGTACAAGGTCAGGAAGAACCAGGTAAGAAAACAGACAGGAAAAGTGACAGGCAAAAAGAGAAAAAAAAAAAACTGATTTTACTCATACAGTCTGGAAGTTGTGTCCTCCCTATATTAAAGCTGCTATACAGAATCTGCAAAACAAACTGGGTTGAAACATTTTTGACCCTCTTTAACAACATTCCAACATAACATTATAATTGATTGGGGAGATTACAATTAATGATATATTTTTATGTGGTTCAGCAACAACTCTACTAAAACCTCAGCCAGTAATAGGTAGGCCAACTTTTGGACCGTCCAGTTGTCTGTATGACTGCCGCAGTACGTACATCACATTTGCACACTATCAGAAAGTGCCAAACAGCCCTGGTGGAGTGAGGAGCTGTAAAGAGAAGTGCTCTGTTTATATTCTAAAAAATTTTTAAGCTTGTTTCAAAGATTCTGTACAGCAGCTTTAAATGTTTTCCAAAAGCACACATACACTTATCAGTTTTTCTCAAACTTCTTACAGTGTCAAGCTCTCCTAAGTACCACTATGAAAGAATGAAACCCATAAATCTTACAACACAAAATTAGTATTATTAAATTAGTAAAATTAGTGTCTGCAGTAAAGATTTTTATTTGTAATAATTTATTCTGTTTTGGGAGTGTTTTTTATGTATCTGTATTATATTATACATACACATTAAAAGTGAATCTCTGTCCAAAAAATGCACTGTTTACTTTTTACTCACTATGAGCATCACTCATTATTTTCCCCCAGTAATTAAGGTTAGGATATGTATTTTTTTTTTATTCCAATCCATTCTTCTTTTGCAGCATTTAAATAACCTTGATCAGATTTGATGGTTTTGTTACAGACTTTTCAAAAAAGTGTTTTGCTTTTCTTTCACAAATGTGGGGATTAAGTTGTGTTAAAATGTACAAAACAGTGATGTCATGTTTTGAGATGAGGACCCAGGGACAGAGAGACTTGATGAATTTAAGAATCTTATGATTTATCTTGCCTGGCTGGGCAGCTCTCTGGGTGCTCAGCACCCCCAAAGCTCTAATCCTAGAATCGCCCCTGGTTTGTTGGATGACATTGTGTTTTCCCCTCTAGTTTTAAATGAAGCGATACATCAGTGAAGTGAGTACACAAGTTTATATTCAATAGAAAACTGTTGTGTTAACTGTTATGATAGTCATTTTTCAGAAATTCAATTGGATTTGAGATGAGCTTCTTTGAGGTCCTCCTCTCCTCCCTGGCGACTTTCATCTTCAGCTGATCCTCCTTCTCCGTGATCACTGTAGTTGTAGTAAACCACGTCAGTGTCCTTTCTGCTCAGCTTCTGCTCCCTGCTGGCCTGCAGAGACATCACAGATCAGACTGACTGCATTGATCCTCTTGTCAGTTCATTCTCAGCAACAAAGATGTTTCAGTACCTTCCAGCAGAAATAAAGGGCAGTAATCACAATCAGGAGAATCAGCAGCAGGACAACTCCTGTGATGGTATGAACTGTTGGAGCTGCTGGAGCTGTTGGAGCTGTTGGATGGAACAAAGTTTAATGAGTTCAGTAGTTTAAATTATTACACTGAACCTGAATAAAATATTTGATTGATCTCTGAGAAGAAACTGAGTCATTTTTACAGCTGTTCAGATATAAGAATAGTAATATAAGAATATGTGAAATGAAAGAAATATGTTAATCAGACTAAAAATAGTGATACATCTCTAATTATTTGTTGAAAGTGCAAATATATCTTCACTGAAATATTACAAATATAATTTTAATTACATATTTGAGACACTGTACTGTAGTATAGAAAAAGTATTTGGACAGTTTTGTTTCAGTACACCATCACAGGGGATGTTTAAATGAAATCATCAAGTTTAGCTAAACAGTAAACTAAAGTATTAACCAAGTATTCAATTACAAACACTTTAATCCATATTTTCAGAATGCTCACGAATTGGTCAAATATACGGATTGTTTTTTTATACTCATAATAATCCTTTGCAGTCACTGGCTGCCTGAAGTTGAGGACCTATGAACATCACTCACTAAATCCTGGATCCCCTCCCTGAGATGCTCTGCTTGTGGGTTATTCTGAAAAGTTCCTCTGTTGTGTTGACATTAGGTGGCTGTTTTGGTTGTTAAAGAATCACCCATCTTTTTTCCTTTAGAAACTCTTGGGTTACTTTTTCAGTTTCCTTTGGCTCATTATCCATTTTCACCGTGAAGCACTTTTTGGTTTGTAGGGATTAAGTGAACCTAAACATCAGTCCTGTCATGTTTTTAATAAAACATCAGTAGTAGTGAGCAAGCTTCTTTATTTTAACGTGGCTCACATCCATGCATGTAAACATAACCTGCCGCTGCTTCTACGACACAGTATATATATAATCACAATTTGGTTAGACAGCCCCCTAGTGGTGAAGCCGAACTACCCACATAACTCCTATCAACACATCCCCTTTTCTTTAGATGTTAACTGCTGAACAACACTGTGGAAACATACCTAACATTGCATAGCTTGAATTACATCACAAACATTTGTGACAGTGTAAACTACTGAACACACAATAATGCAGAAAGTTCCTTTTTGATATATGTATATATAGCTATATATGTATACACCAACATATACATATATATATATGCTTAAAGGTTTAGTCTATCAGGTGGCTTGATAGAGCGTGCTGATCTTCTGACAATGGGTGACTGGTCTCTTTGCTCCACACTGTCCTTCACAGGTGTTGTTGGTTCAGGTGGTGTGTCGTTGTCATCACACTGTCCTTCCGATGGTCCCATTGTCTTTTGAGTGTACAGTAAACTCCTCCGATTTCTCCTTAATATCAGTCCATCTTCAGTTTTCACATTGTATGATCTTGGGTTTACCTCCTCCAGTACAGTTGCTCTCTTTGCCCAGATGTTTGCATCTTCCACTCTGACTGCTTCATTGGGTGCGAGTGGTTTTAGACTTTTTGAGGACTTGTCAAAGTTGACCTTTTGTCTCTTCTGCAACTGTTCCATTTTGTCTCTCACTTGTTTGTGTTTCCTGGTTGTTGTGTAAGGAAGAGTGGTCCGTAGTTTTCTTCCCATTAATATTTCTGCTGGTGACTTGCCATGCTCCAGTGGTGATGCTCTGTAGCTCAGTAGTGCCAAATAAGGATCTGCCTTACTATCTTGTGCTTTCTTTAGTAACTGTTTCACAATGTGCACACCTTTCTCTGCTTTCCCATTGGACTGTGGATGCAGGGGGCTTGAGGTCACATGTTTAAAGTCATATTCCTGAGCAAATAGTTGGAATTCTCTACAACTATAGCAAGGTCCATTGTCACTATGAACAATCTGTGGTATCCCATGTCTAGCAAATATTGATTTCATGTGCATTATGACACAAGTAGCTGACATGTTGGACAATAATGCCATCTCTGGATAGTTTGACAAGTAATCAATAACCAGCAGGTAGTTTTTTCCTCCCAGGTGGAAAATGTCTGTTCCGACTTTCTGCCATGGTTCCTCTGGTATGTCTGTTATGGTCAGAGGCTCTTTTGGTTGTTTGGCCTGGTGTTTGATACACGTATCACAAGTTGAAACCATTTTCTCAATGTCTGCATTTATACCTGGCCAATAGACTGCTGTTCTGGCTCTCCGTTTGCATTTCTCTATGCCTAGATGTCCCTCATGCAGTCTTTTCAGGATGTCTCCTCTCAGTGAGTGTGGAATTACTACTCTGTTTTGTCTTAGCAGAAGTCCATTCACAACACTTAGTTCTGCTCTTATGTTGTAGTATGTTTTGCATTCACCTCTTGGCCATTTCCCATTCAACAGTGTTATAACTCTTTGCAGACTAGAGTCCTTTTGTGTTTCAGCCTTGATCTGATGTGATTTTCTGTCTGACATAGGAAGTGACTCTGCTACCAGGTTTACATGTATATTTACATCCATCTCTGTGGAGCTTTGATCTTTGTTTGGGGTTGTGGCCCTAGAGAGCGCATCTGCTAACACAATGTGTTTACCTGGTGTGTAGATCAAGTTGAAATCATAGCGCTGTAGCTTCATTATCAATCTTTGAATGCGTGGAGACATTTCACTTAAGTTTTTCTTGATTATGGCTATCAATGGCTTGTGGTCAGTCTCTGCCACAAATGTTGGCAAACCATAGACATAGGTGTGGAACTTTTCAAATCCAAAAACAAGCCCCAATGTCTCTTTTTCTATTTGGGCGTAGCGAGATTCTGTCTCTGTCATTGCTCTTGAGGCATATGCCACTGGCCTCCAGTGGTCTCCATAAGCCTGCAACAACACTGCGCCGATCCCGGCCTTCGATGCATCTGTTGACACTTTTGTTTTTCTTTTTGGATCAAAATACGCCAAAACTGGCTCTGTAGTAAGTGTCTTTTTCAGTTGTTGCCACTCGTTTTCCAGTTCTTTATTCCATCTGAACTCGCAGCTATTGTGTAGAAGCTGTCTCAGGTGCACTGTTTTGGCCGCCAGGCTTGGGATGAATTTTCCAATAAAGTTAACCATTCCTAGGATTCTCAACACACCTTTTTTATCTTCAGGACGTGGCATTTCCAGTATAGCTCGTAGTTTTTCCTTGTCCGGCTCGATGCCTTCGGCTGTCAGCTTGTCACCGAGAAAGTTAATGTCACCCACGCCAAACTGACATTTTGCTCTGTTCAGTTTAAGTCCATAACGTTTCACTCTTTCCAAAACCTTTACTAGTCTCTCATTGTGCTGCTGTAGTGTGGATCCCCACAAAATGATGTCGTCCATATAAACTCTGACTCCCTCGATTCCTTCGATCATATGCTCCATGGTCCTGTGGAATATCTCAGGAGCTGAAGAAATTCCAAAAGGCATTCTCAAGAAGCAGTAACGCCCAAATGGCGTGTTGAACGTGCAGTATTTTGTACTGTCCTCATGAAGCTTGAGTTGCCAAAATCCTTGGGACGCATCTAGTTTGCTAAAAAATTTTGCACCAGCCATTTCACTTGTTATTTCTTCTCTTGTAGGTATCTGGTAATGCTCTCTTTGTATGTTAGCATTTAAGTCTTTCGGATCCATGCAGACTCTAAGAGCGCCGGTTGGTTTTTTAATGCACACCATGGAGTTAACCCATTCAGTACGTTCTTCAACTTTTCTTATAACTTCCAGTGCCTCCATCCGCTCTAGTTCCTCTTTAAGCTTGTCTTTAAGAGCAGCTGGAACACGTCGAGGTGCATGAACCACAGGCTGAGCTCCTTCTTTCAGCTTTATCTTGTAGGTGAAGGGTAAGACTCCAAACCCCTTGAATATGTCTGGGTACAGATCCACTATTTCTTTCACTCTTTTGGGCTCAGAGCTGTTTATACTGTATACCCGTCTGACTAGGCCGAGTCTCTCACATGCTTTATCTCCCAACAGACATTCATGTCCCTCCGGCACAATGATAAACATCAGACTGTGATATTTTCCTTTTACTTGTACCCTGAGCCTGCATTTACCTTTGGTTTTGATTGGTTCTCCATTATATGCTTGGAGTAAACTGTTATTGTGGAATATGTGTGGTTTCGTTTTCATTGCTTTCACATCCAGCTCATTCACCAGATTAGCCTTGGCTCCTGTGTCCAGTTTGAAGGTTACCAGGGCTCCATTCACTGGTAACATCTCTGTCCATTTGTCCTGCTTCACTGTACTGACTGCAGGTTGGTCCATGGGTGTATCGTGCTGCATTACCATTCCCACAAAAAACGTGTCACTGAGAGCAGTTTCTTCTACTGTGTGTACTCTTTCTTTTTGCTTATTCTTTGAAAAACATTGCTTGGCAAAATGGTTTTGTCCATTGCATTTTTTGCATATTTTACCATAAGCTGGGCATTGTTTCCTTCCATGTTTTGTGCCACATCTTTTGCACAAGAAAGTGTCTTTTGATTCTTTCTGTTCTTTTTTGTACGTGCGCCCTGCCTGCCGTGTATTAACTGCAGCTACAGCTGTGCTTTCCGTGTCTGTTTCCCTCAGCGACCCGCTGAAGGTTTTTGCATGTTGTATTGCGAGCTCGCTGGCATGACATACTTTCACAGCACTTGCTAGAGTCAGATCCGCCTCTCTCAGAAGCCTCTCTCTTATCTTTATATCTTTTATTCCAAATACGATCTGATCTCTTATCATAGATTCTTGCAGCTGTCCAAAATTGCATGTTCTTGCCTTTAACTTGAGGTCAGTCAGAAACGTATCAAAACTCTCTGAAGGTTGTTGTATACGTGACCGAAAGACGTACCTCTCAAATGTTTCATTCTTTTTGGGCGAACAGTGTTCATCAAACTTTCTCACTACTTCGTCAAACTTTTCTTTGTCTTCTGCAGTTGCGAACACAAACATGTTATATACTTCCACCGCTTGTGGACCTGCTACGGTAAGAAGCAGTGCAATCTTCCGTGTATCAGGCTTACTATCTAGGCCGACAGCTTGCAGGTATAGCATAAACCGCTGTTTAAAAGTTCGCCACTCACAGTCCACATTTCCGTTCCAGTTGACGGCATCTGGCGGCTTAACACTGTCCATGATGACCTGCTTTACTGGTTCACTCCTGGTACCATGTCGTGTTTTTAATAAAACATCAGTAGTAGTGAGCAAGCTTCTTTATTTTAACGTGGCTCACATCCATGCATGTAAACATAACCTGCCGCTGCTTCTACGACACAGTATATATATATCATAATTTGGTTAGACAGCCCCCTAGTGGTGAAGCCGAACTACCCACATAACTCCTATCAACACAAGTCCTGAGACCACTGCGGTTTTGACAAATGAAAACTCTGGAACGCAACATCAGGTGTGGATCTTCATGCACGCCAGGATGGCCCTATGTATCATAGTAACAAAGTGAGTTATTAGCAGATTAACCCTGGTTCTGGGTCCTGAATGAAGTATCTGAGTCTTAGCTAGGTGTAGGAAGTACACCTGAAAATGGCTGAGGGGTGCATGATAGATGAGATGAAGCTTGTATCTTTCTCACAGTTGACCGCACTCAGAACCAGACTTATCCAGGTGATGAAACATGATCTTTGCTCTAATTATAAGGCTCATACACAAAAATGAGATGCTATAATTTTTCCTGTATGTGAACTTGCCATATAACCTACACACACACTGAGCACGTTAAGTTTTTACAAAAAAAAAAAAGTATCCTCAGAAAGCCCACTGTGCGGAAAAAATGGAGAGAACATCAAGCGACGATGAGCTAGTCCTGATCCTGGGTGCATGCCATTCTCAGGAGAAAGCGGCAACAAGGAGAATTTTCTGGTCTGATCCAGGAGTTGAAGCTTTCATCCATATTTCAGGATTTCAGTGGGGTAGCAGATTTGGGACAACACATGAGAAGGAAGAGAAATAATTTCAAAGACCTGATTGTGAGCTATTCTGTGACACAACAAACAAGTGTTCTGCCATGTTGAACGCTTTGACTGTTTCACCCTCTTCAGTGCCGTGATTGGTCAAATGTGTTTATATGCATCCAAAAAAAAATCAGAAAAATTCAGCTTACGTGAAACAGCAACAGACAGCTGCCGGCTCTCGGAGGAGAAGTTATGAGAGAAAACGTAGATGTGATAAACACAGCTGTAGTTTCCTTGGTGGGCGGGCACTGCAGCAGGAAACAGGAAGTGGGCAGAGTGATTGACAGCTGGCTGGGTGTAGCTGTATGCCGTGTTGGAGGAGGTGAAGGTGAGCTGGAAGGAACCTCCTGGGTACTGTGGCTGGATAGAGCAGCTGATGGTGAAGTTGGAGTGGCTGGACACCTGAAGCCCCTGCTGCTGGGCCTCAAAGACCCCATCCATGGAGGATGCATGGATGTTTGGCTGAACCAGCAGGTCTGTAAACACACAGATTCTACAAGGTCACCTTACATCAACCTTTCATTCAAACAATGAGCACCAAACACAGAGCATAATGCTTCCTGCAAGTGTGTCCTGGAGGGTCTGAAGCTTTCTTAATCTTTACAATCAAGACCACTAAGCAAACATTATATTCATGACAGAAAGCATGTGACAGGTATAACTGTCATGAATGATGTCAGTGGTGAGCCTACCTGAGCAGGTGAAATTCATAATCAGTAAAGAGTATTCTGATGTTACACACTCCCTCAGAGCACATCCAGATTGAACACAGTCAGGTTTGAGTCTCCAAACAGATCTGAGCAAGGACTCATTTCTAGCCTCCACATAATCAAGAGAACCACAGTGCAAAAGTTCACAGATAACGGCTGCTTTGCCCAGGATCCACTCAGAAGCTTCCACTGGTCTCCAATCTCCCAGTTTCAGCTCCAGTGATCCTGCACAACGACTGGCTCCTCCCACCAACCTGAGATCATGAGGCTCTAACAGAAAGCAGAGAGTCATCAGTAAAAGAATAAACGAGTTTGACCACATCAAAGCTGCAGCTCCTCTTCTACCTGAGCAGGTGAGTCCAACAGCTTTGCCAGGTGAGCAGCTGTTTCTAGCTGAGCCTGAGCTTCTACAGTCCAGGAGAGCAGACTCATGGCCTCCACACTGGAACTCTTTGTTCCACACTGGAGCCTCCACTTCTCCATAGAGCGCCCCCTGGAGGACCGAAGGAGGCCCACAGCCGAGCTCCCTACAGACCACCTCTGCATCCTGCTGGTCAAAGTCAGCTTCACACACTGAGGACCAGCTCTGGTTAGACTTCACCTCCAGTCTGCCTGAACACAGACTGGAACCATTCAGCAGCCTGACAGAGTCTGGAGACATCAGAGAAGATCAAACAGAGAGATCAGAGACAGCAGACACACAAGAAAAAGATTTTTTTCTGAGACTAACTTGGAGGTTTTGTGACTGTGGGAGGAAGGCAGAGTAGCCACAGAGATACAGAGAGAAGGAACAGACAACCTCTGCATGGAAGTAGATCAACCTGGATTTGACTGGTGGTACTTTCACAGTTATAACTGTGAAAGCACCAATAGAAAAAGGAGAACACTTAAAAAGATACTTCTTATGGGGGAATAACCTCAGCTAAGATGAACACTTCTGCTAACATTAGCCAAGTCTGATATCAATGTCACTAATCAACTTTTTATGGTAAATAAAAAGTTAACTATTGACCACTCCTACTGCAGCGCTCAATATGTACAATGCTTGAATATTTGCAATGCAATGATCTATTTACAAACTATTTACAAAAAAAAAATGGTGATATGAAGTTTAGGCACCCTTGATAATTTTCATGATTTTTCTTCATAAACCATTGGTTGTTTGGATCAGCAATTTCATTTAAATATATCTTATAGCAGATGAACACAATGATATTTGAGAAGTGAAATGAATATAGGATTTACAGAAAGTGTGCCATAGTTACTTAAATGAAATTAGGCAGGTGTATTGGCACCCCAACAGAAAAATTAGATCAATATTTAGTAGATCCTCCTTTTGAAAAAATTACAGCCTCTAAATGTTTCCTACAGCTTCCAATGAGAGTTTGGATTCTGGTTGAAGGTATTTTGGACCACTCTTCCTTACAAAACATAACCAGTTCAGTCAGGTTTGATGGTTTCCAAGCAAGGAAAACCAGGGGGTTGGGAAGCGCATCTGTAACCAGAAGGTCGCCGGTTTGATTCCCGGGCTCTCTGTCCTGGTTGTTGTGTCCTTGGGCAAGACACTTTACCCTACCGCCTGCTGGTGTTGGCCAGAGGGGCTGATGGTGCGATATGGCAACCTCGCTTCTGTCAGTCTGCCCCAGGGCAGCTGTGGCTACAACCGTAGCTTGCCTCCACCAGTGTGTGAATGTGAGAGTGAATGAATAGTGGTATTGTAAAGCACTTTGGGTGCCTTGAAAAGTGCTATATAAATCCAATCCATTATTATTATTATTATTACTTTAAGTCACACCATAGATTTTCAATGATATTCAGGTCTGGGGACTGAGATCCCAGAACGTTGTACTTGTTTCACTGCATGAATGCCTTAGTGGATTTTGAGCAGTATATGGGGGCCGTTGTCTTGTTGAAATATCCAGCCCTGGCGCAACTTCAACTTTGTGATTGATTCTTGAACATTGTTCTCAAGAATCTGCTGTTATTGACTGGAATCCATGCGACCCTCAACTTTAACAAGATTCCCAGTACCTGCACTGACCACACAGCCCCACAGCATGATGGAAGCACCACCAAATATTTTCTTGGGATGCTGTGTTGTTTCCACCATGCATAGCACCTCTTGTTATGTCCAAATAACTAAATTTTAGTTTCATCAGTCCACAGCACCTTATTCCAAAATGAAGCTGGCTTGTCCAAATGTGCTTTAGCATACCTCAAGAGACACAGTTTGTGACATGTGCGCAGAAAGGGCTTCTTCTGCATCACTCTCCCATACAGCATCTCCTTGTGCAAAGTGCGCTAAATATTTGAACGATGCACAGTGACTCCATCTGCAGCAAGTTGATGTTGTAGGTCTTTGGAGCTGGTCTGTAGGTTGACTGTGACTATTCTCACCATCCTCCGCCTCTGCTTATCTAAGATTTTCCTTGACCTGCCTCTTTGGGCCTTACACAGAACTGTTCCTGTGGTCTTCCATTTCCTCACTATGTTCCTTATAGTGGAAACTGACTGCTGAAATCTCTGAAATAGCTTTTTGTATCCTTCCCCTAAACCATGATGTTAAAGAATGTTGGTTTTTAGGTCATTTGAGAGTTGTTTTGAGGCTCCCATGTAGTCACTCTTCAGAGAAGATGTAGAGGAGAAAAACCTGCAATTGGCTACCTTAAATACCCTTTCTCATGATTGGATTCACCTGTGTATGTAGGTCAAGGGTTAGTGAGCTTACCAAACAAATTTTGTCTTCCAATAATTAGTGCTAAAGATATTTAAGTCAATAAAATGACAAGGCAGGGCTCTAGACTAACTTTTTGACATGGGCGCACCGGTACGCCTAACTTTAAAAATTTAGGCATACCGGCACAAAAGTTAGGCGCACTCAAATTTTTCAACCGCATCGCTTAACACCACAGTTTTACATGTGCACTTTCTTTGGGGTGGAAGTCCATACAGACAATATTCATTTCTAAATTATTAACTAACAAACTTGTGCTTAAAGTGCTTTGTCAAGATTGTAGAAAATGTTAAACTTAATCATCATCTCGGCTCCTCTGACGACCTGTTTGCTGTTGCATGCTGCTGAAAGGCAGTGGGGAGAGGGGACACTTGGGCAGTGCATTTATTGCAGCATATAATGTGTTTCCTGGATACACTGTGCTTTTTCAGCGTTCAAAGATTGATGGCACTGTGTCAGAGCACTGGCTATGAATTTAGGACAGATCAGGCCTTAACTTAACAAAAAAGTTATCAATAGTTCTTTTCATCTTTTCTTATTACCCACAGCTACATCCACTTCTCTCAGGCCTAGGCTACTCACTAGGGCTGGGTATCATCACTGATTTCTATAATCCATTCGATTCCGGTTCTCAAAGTCCTGATTTGATTCAATTTAGCCTCAGACAGTCAGAAATATTATAATTCTGATCATTTATCAGTACTGATACATGTGAGACTTCATCAGAATTGTGAACATCACAGCAGATGCCTTTGTGTGAAAGTAACTGAGAATAAAACACAGAAAAACATGAAGGAGATTTTCCTGGTCATTTAAGTGAAAAAAGAAAAAGACAGCGCTGTAAACAACGGTAGACTGGTGGGTAATAAGCAAATGAATAATGCAGAAAACAGATTTGACACTGTTCTTGAAGTACACACAGAGAGAGAGCTGTGCAGGAAGTGTGATTTTTATCGTGGTGGAAGCAAAACAGCAAAAGTCAGAGGGAATTCATGACGACATTGATCAAATGTGAAGCGTAGTTTGCTGCTTCTGTTGCTGCTGGCTCGGTGAATTTTGGTTGGAGAGAGACAAAACCCGCAGCTCAGAATTAGCGCAAAAAAGACGTAAACACAGAGCGGACCCAACGCATCAGAATCGCTAAGCTCCGACAGCGTGTCCGTCTACGGGCCGTCGGGTGAGAAAAGCCGAGAAAGACAAAGCTGATTCTGATGTGTCGGGTCCGCTCTGTGTTTACGTGTTTGTGTGGAATCCGTTAATGAATTGATATTGCTTTATTCAAGCTACTCACCTTTCTCTTCCACCTGCACTTTCAACTGGACCGTGGCCAATCAGAGAGGTCCCGCCCCTGACTATCTCTGATTGGTTTAGTCCACGATAGGGGCATAATATGTGTCTGTTGTTGACCACACAGAGAGTTGCAGAGATTTTTTTTTTTGTTACCGGAACAGCTGGTCGCACAGGTGCGACCAAATATTTCTTTTTAGTCGCACCACTGAAAAATTTGGTCGCATTTGCGACCAAATTGGTCGCACTCTAGAGCCCTGCAAGGGTACCCAAATTTACGCACCTGCCTAATTTAGTTTAAGTAACTATTGCACACTTTCTGTAAATCCTATAAACTTAATTTCACTTCTCAAATATCATTGTGTTCATCTGCTACATGATATATTTAAATGAAATTGCTGATCCAAACAACCAATGATTTATGAAGAAAAATCATGAAAATTATCAAGGGTGCCTAAACTTTTGCATACCACTGTATATCTTACATTGAGAAGGCTATTTGTTTTTTTTTGGCAATTCAGATCAGCCAGATGACCAGACAGACAGTTGATGCAGAGTAACTTATAAATATTTGTATTTTTATTACGTTTATGGATATTCCCTTTGAGGTCTGGAATAATATCGTCTGTTGTGAAAATTCTCAGCCTTAAACATGCACAACGGGAACCATAGAGAGAACATTATGGGGATGGAATGTATGTGCAAATGTGTCTGCATAATGAGAATATATATCGTTTATTTTTCCTTGTAAAAAGTCTCATTAACATTAAGGGTCTCTTAAATGGAGACCTGGCTAAACAGGAAAAGTCATGGTCAACTTTATTTATATAGCACATTCCAAACGCCCCATGCTGCACAAAGTGCTTTTCAAACTGAAATGTAACTAAAATAAGTAAAATGAACAACAATGATGCAATAAAATATAAAACAGAAGGAATAATACAATAGGACAATAAAATAAACTAAAACAACAATAACTAGGGCTGGTAAAAGAAAACATGTTTCAGTCAACCTGCGCTAAAAGCCAGACCATAAAAATGTGTCTTCAATAAAGATGTAAAATGTTCCAGCATTTATACAAATCTAACAGTTAGAGGCAGACTATTCCAGAATCTGGGACCTGCCACAGAGAAGGCTCCATTGCCACAAGATCTAAGTGTAGACTGTGGAATGAATAGCATTGGATTTTAACCGGACCTCCTGGTTCTTTTTGGAGCAAAAATAAATAGACACTCAGAAAGGTAAGAGAGGGCTCAGCCATTTAGTGATTTAAAAACAAAGAGTAATATTTCAAATTGGATCCTGAGAGAAACAGGAAGCCAGTGTAGAGAAGCCAACACTGGGGTTATATGCGCCTTTCATTTTGTACCAGTCAGCAGACGAGCAGCTGCACTTTGGATCAACTGCAGATGATAAATAGAAGCCTGGTCTAAACCAAAGTACAGAGAATTAAAGTTGTCTAGTCTGCAAGTAATGAACAGATGACTAACACGTTCAAAGACACAAGCTGGCAGGTATGGCTTTACTTGGCTAGCGGTCTCAGATGAAAAAAGCTAGATTCGACTACTGCGCTCACCTGTCTACACAGTCTAAAGGAACCCTCAAGGCACACACCGAGGTTTTTAACATTTGTCTAGAAACTAGCATTAGCATTCAAATACATTGACAAGTTCAAATGAGGAGTATTTGGAGGTGCTCTGGAAAACAAAGGCTGTGTCAGGGTGAAGGTAATGATGAACCCTGGCTAAGCTGAGCTGTTAACACTTGTGGCCAGTCAGTCACTGGGGGATGTGACAGTGGCAACCAAAGAAGCTGCTGCTGGTTGTTCCACTGGACTCCTGAAGCTCTGCTTTGCCAGGCTGTTGAAGATTGTCTGCCAGTCTAGGTGATTTATGCGTCTACCTGACACATTACTATCAGTGTAATGTGATAATATTGATACGCTTACCTGAGCACGTGAGATACAGAGAGAAGGAAGACAACCAAAGTTGTAAGCATTCTTTTATAGCTGATCCAGACTCAATGCAGCCGTTTTGGATCTTCCACACAGATTTCTCTGTGGAATCCTCTCGCCATTCTACTGAAATAGCAGAGCCACAATCCAGATGTTCACAGATAACAGATGCTGCCTTTATGGTCCAGTCAGAGCTATCCATTGGTCTCCACACACCCAAATGTTTCAATTCCAGTGTTCCTGCACAGCGACTGGGTCCTCCTACCAGGCTGACAAACTCTGAGCAGAAAGCAGAGTGTCATAAGGAAAGAAGTAAAAATATTTTTGAAAAGATTTTAATACTTGACTGCTGATGGCACTTCTGTAAATCATCACTCCTCTCTGAATACTTCTTGTAGCTGTAGTACTGAAGTATAGTTTAGGATTTTGAATAAAGCTCAGCTGAGGACTGAACTCTCTCTCTCTGCTTAGTTAGTAAGAAATTTTTATTTCAGCCTTGAAACATCTCAGTAACCTGACTCTGGCCTTTTTTAAATTGTTTTTTAGTGGTCAGTGAGATGCATATGAGAAACACGAGTCCGCAGACTGCATACACAGAGTTAGCGGAACGGGAAGCAGGACAACCAGTAAACTTAAAGGCAACGGTTACAGGAGTGCAAAAATCATAATCTGTCATTTTCATGTGTAAAACAAAACTACTATATATGCTATTTGTTTCCAATGAGTGTTAAGTTAATTACTAATGCATGTGATACAACAGTGTTTTCTATTGACATTTATACACTTTCTATAATCTTAGTCACATGGGCTGTTTCCAGATCATTTTCAGTAAGTTTAGATTGATATTTTTTCCAGACTGATATTTCATCATCTCTTAGCTTACCTGAGACAGTGACAGGCAGCAGACGGCTCTCAGCAGTGAAATTATGAGAGAAAACGTAGATGTGATAAACACAGCTGTAGTTTCCTTGGTGGGCGGGCACTGCAGAGGGAAACAGGAAGTGGGCAGTGTGATTGACAGCTGGCTGGGTGTAGCTGTACGCTGTGTTGGTGGAGGTGAAGGTGAGCTGGAAGGAGCCTCCTGAGTATTGTGGCTGGATGGAGCAGCTGATGGTGAAGTTGGAGTGCCTGGATACTGTAAGCCCCTGTTCCTGGGCCTCAGAGACCCCATCCATGGAGGATGCCTGGATGATGGGCTGAACCAGCAAGTCTGTAAAGACAGTTCATTATTTAAGGTGAAGTTACAGTCACACTCAGTTGGAGCAGGTGATTTCTGTCATTTCTTCGGAGAACTTAAAACTTAAAGAGGGAGGATTACCCTGAAATTCTGGCTGTCATATATGATGTCACACATGGTCTTACCTGAGCAAATGAGATCCAGGGTGTAGTTGGAGGCATTTGGTGCTGCACACTCGCTTCGAGTAGATCCAGACTGAAAACAGTCAGAGCTGATCCCCAGCACATCTGCAGGTGAGGACTTCGGTCTGATTACAGCAGAAACAGCAGATCCACAGTCCAGATGTTTACAGAGAACAGCTGCTTTCCTGAGGTCATAGTCAATTGCTGGTCTCCATTCTCCTTGATGTTTCAGCTCCACTGTTCCTACACAGCGACTGGCTCCCCCCAACCTGACAGACTCTGAAGAGAAACAGATCTGACACATTTGAACTGATATTTTCCTCTTTATATAACAAGGTTACTGTGAGAAAAAAAAGATTACCATCAGACTTAGAGGAGAGAACTAATTTGTAATAACCCTCATTAACCCCAAAAAGTTCACTCTGTTCATCTGGACTTAGCATTTTCAGTGGGAGAAACATTTCAACACTCATCCAATTGACTTCTTTAGTCTCAGCTGATTACAGGTTCCTCCAATCTTATAAACATTACATTTGCACAATGACAGAAACTAGCCAATTAAATGAACAATGGGCTGTCAGTTTACAATCATTATCCTCCTAAGACCCGAACTCTTTCATGCATGCATTTTTAATTTTTCTTTGCTTTTTGGGTTGATTGGGACCTGATCAATGTAAAAATAAAGAATTACCAGATTTTTTTTCCTAATTTTTGTTTCTGAGAAAAATAAGATCCACATATGAGGACATTCGTTTTAAATTTTGATAGAACAGTGGCAGTATAATGTCCTCATCAGGTGATATCAGGCCCTGGTAGAGACAAATTGAGTATTTTGGTCTAGACATCCCAAAATGTGATGTCCACAAATGTGGACGCCAGGTCCTAGGAGGTTAATATGCAAATTGTCCTGACCATTGATCAACAACCACTGATCAAAAAACATTGATCAATGACAATTGCTTAATGATTAGGAGTATCATTCACAGAGAGTTTGGGAATTGCTGCAAAGTGTTGAAAAGGCTGCCGACTGTGAGTGAGAGAGCCCTTGTGGTGAGAGAGCACAGTTGCGCTATTAGGCACATGGTAGAGCACGGGGGTTAAGCTAACATGTAGGAAGAGACAACTTGCAAACTGATTCGACAGTGGATTGCTATGCAGATTGTGGTTTGTTTGCGTGGCTAAAGAACTGTGAGTCGACACTGATTCCTGGCCTCTTTGACTCCCAGCTCATCATCATTGAGTGCTCATCATTGAAAGAGTGTCTACTGGTATGTAGGTAGGTGTAAATAGACTGTGCAGCAAGAATCAAGACAAGCCTCATAAAATTCTTATTAAGTTTTATTATTTTCATTTTAAGTGCTTATTTTTATTAGGTGTTGATGAAGTAGAAAATCTCTTCTGGAATGTGATTTTGGGGGTTATTAGGAGGAAGGAAGCTAAGCCATATTTTTTAAAAATGGGAGGTGGAACTCTCCTTATCAGACCAAGTATTTCCAGAAAAAGCAACTTCCCTTCAACCTTGATCAAGAACACTAAGCATAACACTGACGCAAATATACAAGTGTGGAAATAAATAAAGCCTTCATTAAAAAAATTGCAATTCATGAGAAAAAAACACACAAAAAGGATATTTGAAAAAATGTGATGACAATGGGAAATTTTTATATCAGTAATGCACCCATTGATGTTTAAAGTGTTTCCTTATTCAATTTATCTAGAATTAGCCCCTATTGCAAACTGCGATGCTCCTCTCACGTGATTTGAATCTTTACTGTGAGGAAGAGTCTGAAAAGTAAGATTAACTATATTTAAATTTTGTTTATAGGACATTGTCAATAATCTGACATTTGAGAAAGGAATTGAAGCTAGTTTGTTTCTTTTAGATGTTTCAAGAAGTTCCCTTATTTTTTTCATACCAACAGACAACAGTACAATCCACGCAGAACCTTCTCAAAAGGCACAGTCCATTCACACATACTGCCCAATAACTATAAATGAACTACTTATATTTTAATATTTTGGAGAAACGAAAAAGGTAGAAACTTTTCTTCTAGTAGTTAGCAGCAGACCAGACCTTCCTCTACTCAGCTATCTCCTCTTGCTCAATTAGAGGGGCAACAAGGTATTGCTAAGCCTCCTCAGAAAAATGAGTAGGCTTAGCAATATCTTAGCATATAGCATATCCAGGTCTGCCCAGGGCCTCCTCTCGAGGGTACATGCCTACACCTCACTTACGGGACACCTGGGACGGTTCTGACATAAACGGTAGTAACCAGACCGAAAAGCAGCGCACATTTCGGTGCTTTATTTCGGTGCTTTTTTTTTCCTGAGATGTCACACACTTTGGATTCCAGCCAATCATTTTACCTTTCCGAGGATAGTAGGCGGGCCCAGGTATGTACGTTCTTTTAGAGCAGAGCTACAGATTAAAAATGCCCAAGGCGAAGCGGTCAAAGTCTGGCTTTACTTCACAGCAAAAGATGCAAACTCAGCAGCCTGCAACAAGTGCTTTAAGGTGATACTGTGCAAAGGAGGTAACTCCTCGAATCTGATGAAACACCTGGCGACGTATAGCATTTTTTTAAAAGCCGAGAAATGCGCCGTATTTGATAGCTTGCTGCGAGACCTCACACCGTGCACATCTACTGCAGGTGTGGTGCCTGTTATCGGACCCAGAGTTAGCAACATCCCCCAAAAACCCGAAGAGTAGAGTCCTGGCCCCTAGCCCTGCCAGTGTAGCAGAAATGATGACGGATGATGATGGCAGCAGCAGCCGTTCTTCTCTGCATGAGTAGCTTAATGTTGTTCGTGTGTAAACTAACCACGTTATTAAATTAATGCATGTAAGGTGAACTAGCAAACACCGTTGTAGATACATGCGGCTGTCTTCTTGTTTGATGGCAGATACTCCCTTCACCTTGGCCAAAAAGGCTAAAATGACCAAAGAAAAAGTGGAAAACAGTTAAACATGAGAGGTTTTTGGACAAAGTTTGTGTTTTTTCCATTGATTAACCACTGCTTGCAGCCAAGATTGATACCATAAATCCCCTATAGCTACAGAAAAGGCTAGCATTGTAATCTTTTTACAAAAAAACAGCTGAACATGAGAGGTTTTTGGACCAATTTTGTGTTCTTCATTCTTTAAGCACCGGTTCGAGCACCGTTTAAGCACCGGCACCGTTTCAAAAGTACCGGTTTGGTACTGGTATCGGAAAAAACCTAAACGATACCCATCCCTACTCACTATACATTTAGCCAGTCCAGGCATGTCCAGTACGCACCTTTGCCGAACTCCTCTCTTTACCTGAGTGTACAGAACATACAGCGGCAGATCTGATGATACCATTACAAAACTGATCATTGACCTGTGGCATAGCGTGTGCTGGTGCCCTAGTGCACCTACAGACATCCTTATGTTCCTAACATTGTGTTTGTTATAGACAAATTAATTTGCGCAGAAGTTCAGTAACTGAATAACACTTGGGTTCAAATCCGACAGGTCGCTTTTCTCAGTCAACCCCCCCCCCCCAGGTCTCTATGTTACTGCCCATGTGAGTGGTGAAGTCCTCCAATAGGACCACCAGAAGAAGCAACCTCCAGCACCACAACCAGGGACTCCAAGAAGGCTGGGTACTCTGAACTGTCATTCAGCACATACAATAAAATAAAAAAGCAAATGAAAGTCAGTATCCAACCCTTTTGAGCACCGGAAAAACCACCTATGTGCAGGCAGTGAGCCAACACGATACAAAGAAAAAAAACCCTCCCCTAACTGCTGCCTCTCACCAAGTGCAACTCCAGACTTGACCAGCCCTTCTCCAGGAGGCTACTTCCCCACCAGAGAAGTAACATTCCGTGTCCCAATCACCAGCCTCGATAAGCAGGCCTCAAATTGCCACTGACTCTGCCCTTGACTGCCACTCAACACACATTGCACCTGGACAGAGACCAAATCTGCAGTGATGCAGACACTGTATGACTGGAAACCCCTTCTTTGTTCCGGGTGAGCTGGATGAAAAGTAGGTCTGGGTTTCTATGCTTAGGCTGCTGCCCCTATGACCCAGTTCCAGAGAAGGAAAAGAAAATCATTCATCAAAAACAGGTCAGACACCCTTGGTGCAAACCCAGGTGAAAGCAAAACTTCGTTGCATTTTGCTGAAGCTGCACAGGAAGGAAACGAAGTGAAGCTACCGCCATATTTAAGGGACTATTTCAGCTTGAAGTTTAAGAAATGCAGCAGCTTTATTAGGCAGTATAATCTGTTTTTTCCAAGGGGGACTGAACTAGCACCTTATAGAACTTCTGACTTCAAACCTGTGCCAGCATATAAAGGTAAGGTAAATGATACTTGTGTCCTAGGCGTTAAAAAAGAATGTTCATAGTATAGTTTCTAGTTTAAATTAGCAAAAAAGACACTGGCGATGACGTTGCTAATACAGGGAGTGCAGAATTATTAGGCAAATGAGTATTTTGTCCACATCATCCTCTTCATGCATGTTGTCTTACTCCAAGCTGTATAGGCTCGAAAGCCTACTACCAATTAAGCATATTAGGTGATGTGCATCTCTGTAATGAGAAGGGGTGTGGTCTAATGACATCAACACCCTATATCAGGTGTGCATAATTATTAGGCAACTTCCTTTCCTTTGGCAAAATGGGTCAAAAGAAGGACTTGACAGGCTCAGAAAAGTCAAAAATAGTGAGATATCTTGCAGAGGGATGCAGCAATCTTAAAATTGCAAAGCTTCTGAAGCGTGATCATCGAACAATCAAGCGTTTCATTCAAAATAGTCAACAGGGTCGCAAGAAGCGTGTGGAAAAACCAAGGCGCAAAATAACTGCCCATGAACTGAGAAAAGTCAAGCGTGCAGCTGCCAAGATGCCACTTGCCACCAGTTTGTCCATATTTCAGAGCTGCAACATCACTGGAGTGCCCAAAAGCACAAGGTGTGCAATACTGAGAGACATGGCCAAGGTAAGAAAGGCTGAAAGACGACCACCACTGAACAAGACACACAAGCTGAAACGTCAAGACTGGGCCAAGAAATATGTCAAGACTGAGTTTTCTAAGGTTTTATGGACTGATGAAATGAGAGTGAGTCTTGATGGGCCAGATGGATGGGCCCGTGGCTGGATTGGTAAAGGGCAGAGAGCTCCAGTCCGACTCAGACGCCAGCAAGGTGGAGGTGGAGTACTGGTTTGGGCTGGTATCATCAAAGATGAGCTTGTGGGGCCTTTTCGGGTTGAGGATGGAGTCAAGCTCAACTCCCAGTCCTACTGCCAGTTTCTGGAAGACACCTTCGTCAAGCAGTGGTACAGGAAGAAGTCTGCATCCTTCAAGAAAAACATGATTTTCATGCAGGACAATGCTCCATCACACGCGTCCAAGTACTCCACAGCGTGGCTGGCAAGAAAGGGTATAAAAGAAGAAAAACTAATGACATGGCCACCTTGTTCACTTGATCTGAACCCCATTGAGAACCTGTGGTCCATCATCAAATGTGAGATTTACAAGGAGGGAAAACAGTACACCTCTCTGAACAGTGTCTGGGAGGCTGTGGTTGCTGCTGCACGCAATGTTGATGGTGAACAGATCAAAACACTGACAGAATCCATGGATGGCAGGCTTTTGAGTGTCCTTGCAAAGAAAGGTGGCTATATTGGTCGCTGATTTGTTTTTGTTTTGTTTTTGAATGTCAGAAATGTATATTTGTGAATGTGGAGATGTTATATTGGTTTCACTGGTAAAAATAAATAATTGAAATGGGTATATATTTGTTTTTTGTTAAGTTGCCTAATAATTATGCACAGTAATAGTCATCTGCACACACAGATATCCCCCTAAAATAGCTAAAACTAAAAACAAACTAAAAGCTACTTCCACAAACATTCAGCTTTGATATTAATGAGTATTTAGGGTTCAATGAGAACATGGTTGTTGTTCAATAATAAAATTATTCCTCAAAAATACAACTTGCCTAATAATTCTGCACTCCCTGTAGTGCTGGGCTGGGGCGGTCCTAGCCTGTTTGGCGCCCTGGGCGAACACTCCCCAGCACCTGATGGCTTTGAACTTTTCTTGTCCTCCTTCCATTGGTTTTAATTTTGCACTCCAGTATGAACACCCATCCCCCAACTCAAGGATCACAACAAAACCTAATAGACCTCCACCTTAGTTCACAGATTTACTTTGTCTAGGGTTTATTTCTGGGGTTTCGCACAACCCATGATTCAAAACATGAATACATAATGGGCTTGGATTTACAACATTATGAAGGAAATGTGCTCTATTTGGAAGCAGCCGGCCCCCCTCCCCTTTCGACGGGTTGTGTGTGAGACTTTAAATCATCAAACTATAAATTATAAATTTGAAATTGTTATTGATCCCTTTACCCCGAGTCCTAAAGTGTATATTTATTTTCTTACTCTTCTTATATATTTTGTTTACTTGCACTTCTGTAACTGGAGCCTCGTCGCTTCTTCTCTCTATATACTGTACTGTATGTAGCAGAGATGACAATAAAGTTTACTTTGACTTCAGCAGCAAGCAGGCGCACCGAGGGCTCTCGCGCTCACTTTTCGCGTATAGAATTTTGAAAAAACATCGGTGCAAATTATAAGTCTGTATCATAATGTCTGGTGTTTTCGTGTTTGTTGGTTTGTTTTTATTTTGTTTTATTTTGCGAGTTGGTTATTAGCTGCTGCTCCAGCCAGCCAGAGAATCCCCCACCGCCCCGCCCTCTCCTCCCTGTGCCGCAAGCAGCAGGCGCATCTCGCAAACGGAGGGTGCCCTTACGGTGTGTTCACACCAAACGCAATAGACGCGACCAGAGCGTCAGGTTTACATGTAAAGTCAATGGAGAAGCGTGATGACGCTCGACTGCGGGTCCCGCGAAAATTCAGAAGCAGATTTGCGTCGTGAAAACGCAAAAACGTGTCAAACACGCGTCAAAGCAGCGCGTCTGGCGCGTTTGACTCGCGAATAAAACCACGCGCATCAGTTTTTGTGTTGCATTTTGTGAATTTGCGCTTATCGCGTCTACTGCTCGAGAAAATCTGAACTTCAGCGTCAATTCGCACCGCGACAACCAATCAGGAGCCTGGTGACGTGGCTCTGACCTAGGTCAAAGGGGCAGATCCAGCCAAAGCCCTTCTCATTCAATATGGAGGAGAGGCTAATCAACGCCGTAGCAAACAACCCGGAGCTGTACGACACCAGCTGCTTTCTGTACCGAGACAGGAATATAAAGGACTGAGCTTGGAGGAAGATATGTGAAGAGATCGGGCAACCTGGTAAGTTCATTCATTTCTCTTTTGAAAGTTTTCACTGACCTGGGGAAGCTGCACAAAAGCTAGCAAGCCACCGCTATTTTCCCACTGATGTACAAATACCATTCTGCTTTTATGCATGTTGTCATATAGGAATATATGTTATTGTTTATTAATAAACAGCACACAGTGGTCCCGGTCTTCATCCGTCACTGCTACTTTTACGTTTTGCAATCTACAAAGGTTTGCACTTTGAGAATCAACTTGTGAGAACTGTGACTAATGTTCATGTTTGTGGGGAAAAAAAGTGTATAAAGTCCGTGGCGAGGGGCTAGTTATTCTGAGAACCCTTGCTGCAGTAAATGAGGGACCACTGTATATACTTTCTCTTTGATTATTGTATTCAATCTGTTAACATTTAATATTTACTTGATAGAACCAACTGATTCTGCAGCAGAGCTTCCCCTGTTGCTTCTCCTGGCTCCCCAGTCCCTGAGCTCCTGCTGCTGCTGCATCCACAGGTATGTAATTGTAGCATCAGATGTACAGCAAGCACTGATAACTTTTTACTCGGTGGGATTCCCTTATGATTACCTTTATATATCTACAACCAATCTGTTTATATACTGATTTTTCAATGTTGAAATTAAAATCTAGTAGCAGCCTTCTCATTTCTTTGTGTTTTGTGCTGTTTTACAGGCCCACAGAGGAGGACGGCTCCGAGGCAGATGAGGGACGGGTCCCAGGACGGTCCATCGGCGGTGGAGCTGGCCATGCTGGTGTCCCTGAAGAGGCCACACCAGTCTCCAATGGAGCATTTCCTCCTCAGCCTTGTTCCTGCTCTGGAGAGCAGCTGAGTCCTTTTTATTCCTGTCTCTCTGTAAATACTTATATTTTATATATTTATGTTTAATGTTTTTCTGTTTGAGAATTTTAATATTATTTCAAATAAATTTTTATAATGACTAATGTCTCAGTTCTACTACACAGCAAATGTTGGCACACGACTTGACACATGTAGAATTTATCAATCAAATCAAAATTTATTAAGAGGAACTACTAAAAACATAACTATAAAATCAGGAAGGCACCTGGGTAGCAGGGTTGAGACGGCAAAATAGTTAATTAAAACACTTTATTAACAAACAATGATTAAAACGACCAGACTCCCTACCACGATGCTACCCTAAAACAATCACAGCATGATAAAAGAATAACCAAACAAAATAGTGGAGACCGGCCACTTGAGGAGGCAACCTACAGGAGGAGTGCCCAAGGGTGCCACCAATTACTCACCCGTGTAACTTCACTGCAGACCTCACTGTCACTCACACTAAACTCTAAATGGTGCAATCTACCTATGCCTGGTGTGTACACTCGCATGCATCGGGAAGGGGATTCCACCTCACGTGCCTAGCCCCTCAGCAAGCGGCCGCACCTCCATTAAAGCAATAAAACAAAGCAAAACGTTACACACATTAATAAAAGATTACAATTACACCCCAAAGTACTGTTCGTTATAAAAGCATCACATAACAAACAAAACAGCATATGACAAGACAGCAGCAGTATAGTGCAAACCACTCTCTAAAGGGCAATACTAAACTGAGTAGCTTTCCTGGAGAGATCTGCAGCGCTTAACTGCCTAATGCTCTCAGCCACCTTGGATGGACAAGACTGCCAAATGCCTCCTTCTGGTAGTGAAGCGCAGCTGTTTCTTATAAGCCTGCTGATTATTGGCTGGGAAGGTGTGGATGTCAGTGGTGCGTTTGTGGACATCATGTAAAATCCTACCCCACAATCTACTTCACTACACTAATGACAAAATATACTAATACAGTGGGATGCAAAGGTTTAGGCAACATTGTTAATCGCCATTATTTTCCTGTATAAATTGTTGGTTGTTACAATAAAAAATGTCAGTTAAATACATCATACAGGAGACACACACAGTGATATTTGAGAAGTGAAAAGAAGTTCACTGGATTTACAAAAAGTGTGCAATAATTGTTTAAACAAAATCAAGCAGGTGCATAAATTTGGGCACCACAAAAAAAGAAATGGAATAAATATTTAGTGTATATCAATGTGTGTGTCTCCTATATGATATATGGGGTGCCTTTGTCTGGACGTGCTTCCCATCCAGAGCTCCACAGCAGAGAGGGAAGTTCCAGCGCTCCTGGAATCCCTCTGTGATGGACCGCCAGTCTCCAGGTGAAGGCACAGCCATGAAGTCGTCCACTAGACAGTCCCAGATGGCCATCGCTACCTGGGGGGTGATCTGGCACACTGTGGACACACCGACTCTGAAACTGAACGCGATGGTCCTGAAGGAGTCCCGGGTGACAAGGAACCTGGACAAAATTGTTCAAAATTAGTATTATGTGTGCTGCAGTTACAAAATACATTGTTCAAATTCCAAAATACTTTTGTGATGTCAGATTTAAATCACAAAACATAAATCTTACATAAAACATTTTGTAATTATTAAGGATAATTACATAATGTATATTAGATAATATCTAAAACAGTCAGTTGTGTTTTGTTTTAACTTTAACATATCATAATTTGATTGGTAGCAACTTTTACCCCTACAGTGAGCCAATCACTCATAATTCCTAGACATGTTAATCAGGTAGGAATGAAGTAAGACATTAATAGAAATAAAGAGTTTCTTAAATCATTGTTAATATTTTTGAAAAATTAACCTGTGATAAGACATAGCTTATCAAGATAGATGCTAGATAGAACCATATAACTAAAAACTGTTCACAATTTTATCTGCCTCTCAGTTTTAACAAAGGCTGGTGACCCCTGTTATAGAGTCTGACAGCTGCGGGGATTATATACAAATATTCAACTATCCCAGAATTAAACCAGGTCTAAATTAAAAAAAAGGAGTGAGTATCACTACAAAGATTAACCCACAGTGGTCCTCATACCACAGTTTGATATCAGCAAACACCGAGAACATACATTGATATGACACCACAGCCATGCTATCATTGCAAACACTGGTAACAGCATAAATCACTAGAAATATTATAAACAGTCGTCTCCATACCACAGTTTGCTATCAGTAAACACCGACAGCATTCACTGATAGCATACCACATCCATGTTAGCAGTGTATAAACGATAGTTTAGCACAGGTATCAATAAAGGACTACCGTATTAAACACTTTTACTAACCGCAGGCAGATGGACAGGCGCTCTGCCTGTAGTTGGTGTCTTGGCGGGCGATACTGGGACCGACGTGGGACAGCAGGTCCTCAAACTGAGCGAGGGAAAGACGGTGGTATCTCTGAAAGCGGCTGTCATCCAGGCGCAGCTCCTGGAGCAAGTGGTGAAACTCACCAAACTGCTCACGCCTCTGCAGGATCTGATGGACCCAGGTACGGCGAGGATGTCTTTTACGCCACTGCTCTGCTCTCCACAGTAAACATAGAAGGGAGACTCTCTCTTCACGTGCTAGCTCGACAGCTGCCATCTTGCAAAGATACCGTCTGGCACAACTTCCTCCCACATCCCTCCCACATTTCCGGTTTGACACGCGATGAATTCGCGTTGGACACGCGTCGAGGTGCGAATTTGCTTTGATTGCGTCTATCGCGTTCGGTGTGAACACACCGTTACTCCCAGCAAATGGGCGATAGAAAACCGATTGGTGCCTATGCCATCTCCAAAATGCGCTGGCTGATGTTGGGGCAGCATGAGTGCGAGCAACTTTTTTTTTTTGCCGATGTCTGTGATGCCGCCCCCCACCACGATGCCGCCCCGGGCAACCGCCCGTGTCGGCCGTATCAAAAACCACTACTGGGGCTGGGCCTTATCATACCGTTCATGGTAATACTGGTATAATGTTGGGCAACGATAAGAAAATGAAATATTGTGATAGAATATGGGTAAAACGCGCATGTGCAGTGCCTTTGTTTTCATACGCACATGGCGGAAAAAGCATGTCGGCGACAGAGAATGAGAAGGGCGAAAGCAGATTGTTGAATGAAACAGATGAACCAGAATTGGTTTGTAAAAATGCTGCAACTTCAGTGGTGTGGAACTGGTTTAGCTTTCGTCCGTCAGATACACAACAAAGCACTATTTTTGGTAGAGCATGCAAGCGGGCCGTCGTTATTACCGTGTTTTTTGGAAAATACGGCACACTTAAAATCAATCCTTTGATTTTTCTGAAAATCGACAGTGCCCCTTATAATCCCGTGTGCCTTATGTATGAATTCTGGTTGTGTTTACTGACCTAAAAATGATTTTATGTTGTACACAGCGCTCGAAAATCTGTCAAATGTTTTAGTACGACTTTGCTAAGCTACAAAGCCGCACCGCTTGATGGATTGTCGGAGCATTACGGCTATCGTACTGTGCTTCAACATAATATTACCGTATTGTGTGTGTATAACCTCTTTTTAAGTTTTGGTTAAACTGTCAGCAAGGCATTTGCATTTGCACTTTTAAATTTTTATATAACTTTAATCCACATAAAAAACAGCTGCTTGTTTAAGTGAAAATACATTGATGGGTTTTTTGAACTAATAAAGTTGAGGAGTTGTAAAGTATTTTGTCTAGTGTCAATTATATCGTCAGTTATATCGTTATCGCAAATTTTCAGATGTATATCGTGATAAATGTTTTTGGTCATATCGCCCTGCTCTAATTGCTAATGTTGGTTGGCCCTGGCTATCTCCTGGTAAGTAGTTATAAGCATGCCTTTGCTCAGTACCTGATATAATCAAAATGTATCTGGTACATTCTAGAATATTCTAAGGGCTATAAAATAATGTTAAACAGTAATTTATTGAGGACAAACTGAAATAATTTCAGTTGGAATTGATAACTGCAGTTGCGGTCTATTTAGGCTATTAGACTATTCATCTGAAGAATGGCTAAATTCAGCCGATTATTTGCTCCATGAGTCAGCTCCATATTAGCTCTGTTGACTAAGTTACTGATCTATGAAGATTAAGTTATTGAAATTATCACCTGTTTGAAAGTAAGGGGGGGAGAGGATTTCATATACGCTCAAATTTCAAACATGGTTACATCAAAATTGATAAGTGTGTAAATGTGAGACTGGTAGTTCAGTTGTCTTTAAGTGTGGTTGTGTGAGGTACTTGTGCCTAGTCAGTGTATTACCCATAGCAGACAGCCCTGTCGGGGTGGCTCTATCTCAGGTGGTACTCCATTACTAATTGGAAGGTTGGTGGTTTGATCCCAGTCTGCACACTAAATTTCCTTGGGCAAGATACTAACCCCAAATTGCTATCGGATGCATCCATCAGAGTATGAACATGTGTGAATGTTAGATAGAAAAAAGTGCTGGTGTGAATGAGGCAAGTAAAGTAAAGTGCTCTGAGTGCTCAGATAGAGTTGAAAAGCGCTATACATGAACTAGTCCATTTACCATCATCAAGTTTACAGGTGCAACAACACAGCAAGAAGTAAGACTTGGTCTTTTTCACTACCTGGTCCTACACCCTCATTTTAGATTTCACACAATCTTCCCCATGAACTAATGATAAGTGAATGAATCAAAAATAGGGGAGGGAAGGTGGGGCACCAAAAGGAGAATGAACAGCTTATAGAGCCGGTGGGGAGGGTAATAGGGAACCAGATGGGACATGTTTGGAGGTGTAGTCCAACAGATAATTTATCTCCAATTCAATAGCTGGGGCCACATCCTCATTTAAGGTTTGACAGCATTTTAAGTGGATAACGCCAGATGGCTTGAACATGAATTGAGGCTGTAGTTAAGGAAATGCCTGACAGGAGGATGGGAGCAGCTTTTGGCCGGGGCAGATACCCAAAAAAGGCATCCAGAAGTAGTGATGACTGTACGTAACAAAGATCAAAAATGGTTGCCTGGCTAGTTTATTTATTCTGAGTAAGGTAGCAGTTGACACTTGGAAGGGTTTGGAAACCAGTGGATTGGGAGCATCATCATCATCATCATCACTATGAAGTGCTGCCATGAGCACAGGAAGCAACAGGTGGTGATAAAACACAAATAAGGAAAAAAATATTAGCCATTCAAAAGCCCCCAGTCATGGTGTATGGTGCAGTGTCTGGCATGACAAAATGGAGATACAGGTGCACGCCTCTGACTTTGTGAGAAAAAAATCTCTGTTGTTGTCTGCCACACAGCAACACAAATACTACGTTTCTGAAAATCTTCACCCAGGTTATGAAAATCTTTTTTGTTGATCCAAAATACTGTTTCGTCCAAAATACTTTCATCCAAAATACTGGACGAAAGGCCAAAACACAAAGAAAGGAATATGTTTAAAAGAAAAATACCTGTGTACATGTGAATGTAACCTTAGTTTTGTCCTCTTTGCATCATTTAGGGAAAGTGATAAAACTTGTGACTCATACCCATGTTGATTTATTGATCATGACTGTTTTTGGTGTTGGTGAAAAAAAAAGTGGATTTCTCTGCTCAATCCACAGTTTATGCCAATTTTAAGATTTATAACCCTTTGTCCTTCTTTCACTAAAAAGAAGAGACAAAAACTAGATAATTAAGGAAACAACTTAGGGAGGGGAATTGTTAACTGAATTCAGTTTTGTTCAAAGAAGGGTTCAGCGTTATGTAACAGTGGCTGTAGCTGTACTTTTTGTTTGTTGTTGTATTTAGTAATGGTAGTCATTTAAAGATTTCTAGCTCTGATCTTTTTTTATTGTGCTTTGCCTCAACGCTCCTACAAACCTACAATTGGTCCAGTATTTTTTGCATTGCTGTAAAATAATGACATAAATGCTACAGGTAGAGCAGGAGGAACAGTGTGATCTGTGGGTAGGATTAGGGCAGGGGTAGGCAACTCCAGACCTCAAGGGTAGGGTTAGGGTTAGGGTTTCCTGCAGGTTTTAGATGTGTCCTTGGTCCAACATAGCTGATTCAAATTGCTGAATTACCTCCTCAACATGTCGCGTAGTTCTCCAGATGCCTGCTAATAAACTAATCCTTTTATTCAGGTGTGATGACCCAGGGGGATGTCTAAAACCTTCAGGACACCGGCTCTTGAGGCTTGGAGTTGCCTACACCTGGATTAGAGACACCTGCCACTATTATGTTAACAAGAACAAATTTCTATTGAGTAGTTCCAGCCAACTGTACCATCACTGATGCCTCATCTCAAATGATGTCTCATCATTTGTTCCTGTATCTCCCACCTCGTCTTACTGTCTGTTCAGTTTCTTGGTCAAGTTCACAAATCTCCACTTCCATATTAGCCCATGCCCTAAGTTCACCTTCCTAGACCTAGCTGTGATTTGTGTTAGCATAGTTGCTGTTCAGGCACATTACTTCATAAACAGCTGCTGTAATCAGCAACTAAAAAACTGTTAGGCTGAAAGAGTCCTTTCAGACTGGTCAGAGGTTCCTTCAGAGTACTTCTAAATGTCAGCCTTCATGATGGCTGGAGACAGTCTGCTGCTATTCCTGCTACTGTGTATGTTAACCTGCTACATTACCGTCTTAAATTATGTCATACATATTTTACCTGAGCAGGTGATGTTCAGGATGAAGGAATGGTAACTTGATGCTGTACAGTCCTTCAGTGCAGATCTGACGTGAACACAATCATATTTGATCCACCATGCAGGTCTCTTTAAAGACTCATGTCTTGAGTCAACAGAAACAGCAGAGCCACAGTCCAGATGTTTACACACAAAAGCTGCATCTTTCAGGGTCCAGCTAAAGGCACTCACTGTTCTCCACTCTCCCAGATGTCTCAGCTCCATCATGCCCTCACAGTAATTGGCTCCTCCCACCAACCTGACATCATCAAGCTCTGAACAGAAAGCAGAGAGTCATCAGTAAAGTATAAAGTGAGTTTGAACCACATCAAAGCTGCAGCTCCTCTTCTACCTAAGCAGGTGAGTCCAACAGCTTTGCCAGCTGAGCAGCTGTTTCTAGGTGAGCCTGAACTTCTACAGTCCAGGAGAGCAGACTCATGGCCTCCACACTGGAACTCTTTAGTCCACACTGGAGCCTCCACTTCTTCATAGAGCACCCCTTGGAGGACCAATGGAGGCCCACAGCCGAGCTCCCTACAGACCACCTCTGCATCCTGCTGGTCAAAGTCAGCTTCACACACTGAGGACCAGCTCTGGTTAGACTTCACCTCCAGTCTGCCTGAACACAGACTGGAACCATTCAGCAGCCTGACAGAGTCTGGAGACATCAGAGAAGATCAAAGAAAGAGATCAGAGACAGCAGACACACAAGAAAAAGATGTCACCAAACAACTATTCACTGATTCAAACTCAGCACAACTCAACATGCCTTCATCATTAACAACAGAACTCATCTTTAAAATTACATTCAGCTCATTTTATTTCTTCATAAGCAGGTCAAAACACTTTTAACTGTAATGTGAAAATATGCAATTTTTAAATTCTTTGAATTTTTTTGGTAACTTGTAACTGTAAAAAAAGGCATGATTAGTGGTGTGATTATTTAGAACTTAAAAAAAAAGACCAATCTCTCCATTTTCTTCCATCCATTCAGTTCAGATTTCTGAGAGGGCGGCGCGTATACCAACAGTCATGGTCAAAGGAAGCTAAATCTTGAACAGGATACAGTGTTAAAAGAGGCATCCCTGTGCATAATAACACCTATGGCTACTTTCAAATCACCAATCAATCTAACACATGTTAAATTTTATTTATACAGTGCCAAATCATGATGTCAGTCACCTCAAGGATGTTTATATTGTAAGCTACACCCTACAATAATATAGAGAAAACAGCAAGCAAGCACTATGGTTACATTGGGAAGGAAAAACTCCCTTTTCAGAGGAAAAAATCTCCTACAGAGAGGTGTGCAAACACATAATGAGGGAAGAAAAAACACCTGTTAAAAGGGAGTTTTTTCCTTCCCACTGTCACCAAAGTGCTTGCTTATAAGGGTCATATGATTGCTGAGCTTTTCTCTGCATTATTGTAGGGTCATTACCTTACAATATAAAGCATAGCTCCTGTTGTGACTTGGCTGTATGTAAATAAAATTGAATTGATCTGACTTGAATAACAACAAAAATATTTTTACCTGCGCAGGTAAGATTCAGGATGGGGTTGTAGTAATCCGATGTTGTGCACTCTCTCAGAGTAGATCTGGACTGAACACAGTCAGGTTTGATCCTCCAGCTAAATTCTAATGATGACTTGGTTTGTTGTAAAGAAACAGCAGAACCACAGTCCAGATGTTCACAAATAGGAGCTGCATCTTTCAGCGTCCAGCCAAACTCATACATTGGTCTCCACTCTCCCAGATGTTTCAGCTCCATTGTACCTGCACAGGGATTAGCTCCTCCCACCAACCTGACATCATCAGGCTCTAACAGAAAGCAGAGAGTCATCAGTAAAAGAATAAAGTAAGTTTGAACCACATCAAAGCTGCAGCTCCTCTTCTACCTGAGCAGGTGAGTCCAACAGCTTTGCCAGGTGAGCAGCTGTTTCTAGCTGAGGCTGAGCTTCTACAGTCCAGGAGAGCAGACTCATGGCCTCCACACTGGAACTCTTTGCTCCACACTGGAGCCTCCACTTCTCCATAGAGCGCCCCCTGGAGGACCGAAGGAGGCCCACAGCCGAGCTCCCTACAGACCACCTCTGCATCCTGCTGGTCAAAGTCAGCTTCACACACTGAGGACCAGCTCTGGTTAGACTTCACCTCCAGTCTGCCTGAACACAGACTGGAACCATTCAGCAGCCTGACAGAGTCTGGAGACATCAGAGAAGATCAAACAGAGAGATCAGAGACAGCAGACACACAAGAAAAAGATGTCAGCAAACAACTATTCACTGACTCAAACTCAGCACAATTCTGATTAGACTTCATCATTAAGAGCATCATTAACATGCATTACATTTTGACAATTTTCAAAACTTGCTTCTTTTTATTAGTAATGATATTAGCCTCTTATGACTTTACGTATTCCATTTTTTTATACTCAAATCTGCCTTGTAGCTCCTTTTTTACTTGGATGTGTTCATTTATACTTTGGACTGGAAACATAGCCTCTATCTTTGATTTTAGTGTGTTTTCAAACACACATGGAGCAGACCTCCACAGTAGACAGGTCACAACAATCAGATGCTGCTTGTCAGGAAAGACTTTCTACAGTCTGGGTATGTACAATGGGATTTGTTGTAATTAGTGGATAGCATGTTTTTGTTGTTTGTCATGAGGGCAGATAAGAAGGAACTGATGGGACACGGTGGTTCAGAAAACTGAAAGAGACCTTTGAGAGAGGTGGTTGGTCCAGATGAATCCTAAAGTTTTCTCTGTTGTGACTCCTGAGAAGCTGATGTGAACGTGTTGCACTTATGACACGCTTTATACTTATAGGCTCACCTGCACAGGTGACATTGGTGATGACAGGAGATGAATCTGATGTTACACAATCTCTCACTGCAGATCCAGACTGAATACATTCAGTTTTCATTTCCCACACAGGTGTGTTTGGGGTCTCAATTCTCCATTCTACAGAAACAGCAGAGCCACAGTCCAGCAGTTGGCAGACAACATCTGCATGTTTCAGGGTCCAAGCATAACCATCTACTATTCTCCACTCTCCCAGATGTTTCAGCTCCAGTGTTCCTGCACAGTGACTGGCTCCTCCCACCAACCTGACATCATCAGACTCTGAACAGAAAGCACAGAGTCATCAGTAAAGAAGTTAATTGACTTCTGAAAAGTAAAGTTATCTGCTGCTTCTGTGAGTATTGGATTTCTGCATTTACCTGAGTTATGTTTTTCTTCAGCCTGGACTCCTGAAAAGAACATTAGAGAAAAAAGTTGCCATTTTAAAGCAGGACTCTGGACTCGTTTTACCAGTCTGACTTGTAAAACAAGAAGTCACAAATCAACATTGCAGTTTTTAAAGACTTCATGGAGCAGTCCATTCGGGTCCTCACTGCTTAAAGTAATCTTGTTTTGTCAAAACTATCGGTGTCATGGTCCCTGTGCCTCCCCGGCCAGCCCAGTGTGGCCACAAGTGTTTGTTGTTTTTCCCTCGCTCTCTCTCTCCTACCTGTCTGCCTCGGCGGAGCTCTGATTGGGCTCCTGCCCTTGGCCCACGCACCTGCAGCTGATCTTGAGCGATTTGCAGTTCTCTGGCTCTCCTTAAGGCTGGGGCTCTGAGCTATTCGTCGCTGGAATATTGAGTACTCTCGTTAGTATTGCCTGGCTTCTTTGCGATTCTACTGTTCCCGTGTTTGCTTTCGACTTACCCTCGTCTGTGTAAATAGGTTTACCTGGATCAGCCCTTTTGTGACCCCTGGACCCCGTGAGTGAGTGTGAGCTGGTTGTGTGGAGACTGTTTGGACGAGGAGCAGAGCGAGTGCGAAGAAGTGTGTCTCCCCAGCCTGTTGATCCCCGGGACCCTGGTGTTTCCCCCCACCCCTTCATGTGTATATAGCGCACCAGTGTGATAAATAAAGTGTCGTTAAACCGTGCTATCTCAGTCTGCGCCTGAGTCCGTTCCACTCCCGTGACAATCGGTGTGTCAAAAGCATAATATGATGATGATATACCAGGAGAAGATGTTCCATTTTTCAGCATGAAGGGTTACTATTGCAAAAAGTGAGCCTGTGATAAAATGGGTGAAGTGAAACAGAATCAAATATAAAAACGGAGTAAATAAAATAAAAAATCAATCAATCAATAAACTTTATTGATCCCAAAGGTTGGCCACGAAGGAAATTGAGTTAGGGCTGCTGGCCTTATGCTGCCGCCATCTCAAACCAGTGCAAAAACACAAAGATCCAAATAAATCAGCAGCTTATGGCATCATATTAGAATTTGCAGAAGGACCCTAACCTTCAATCTAACCCTTATTAGCAGCCAGTATAACTGTCATTACTGATTGCACATGTATCCACAGCTGAAGAGTAATGATTGTGCGGTTTTCTTGAGCAATGCAGCTGGCAAACCACACTGGGATATAGTATGTCTGCACTCTTATCCTTATGAAACAGAGAGTAGACGTATTTGAATTAAGTCTGCACGCTTAAAGAAGTCCAGAGGCTTTTCTTTCCAAGCTCCTTAGACCACCAATAAAATATATAATTATGAGTTAAGAGCACAAAATGTTAACTGAAAATGTGTAGACTTTAACCTTTTCATGGAATATTCTCTGGTATCTAAACAAACATTTAATTCAATTCAATTTTATTTATATAGCTCCCATTCTACTTCTAAATATTCTAGGAACACCAAGTAAGCCTGCAATGTGAGAGCGAAGTGCTCTAATGGGGTGATATGGTACTACAAGGTCATTAAGATAAGATGGGGCCTGATTATTTAAGACCTTGTATGTGAGGAGCAGGATTTTGAATTCAATTCTGGATTTAACAGGAAGCCAATGAAGGGAAGCCAAAACAGGAGAAATATGCTCTCTCTTTCTAGTCCCTGTCAGTACTCTTGCTGCAGCATTTTGGATTAACTGAAGTGTTTTCAGAGAATTCTTAGGACATCCTGATAATAATGAATTACAGTAGTCCAGTCTAGAAGTAATAAATGCATGAACATCCGTCACTCTGAGACAGGATGTTTCTAATTTTAGAGATGTTGTGCAAATGGAAGAACGCAGTCTTACATATTTGTTTAAAATGTGGGTTGAAGGACATGTCCTGGTCAAAAATGACTCCAAGGTTCCTCACAGTGTTACTGGAGGCCAAGGTAATGCCATCCAGAGTAAGAATCTGGTTAGATACCATATTTCTAAGATTTTCAGGGCCGAGTACAAAAACCTCAGTTTTATCTGAATTAAGAAGCAGAAAGTTAGCAGCCATCCAGGTCTTTATGTCTTTAAGACATTCCTGCAGTTTAACTAATTGGTGTGTGTTATCTGGCTTCATGAATAGATAAAGTTGTGTGTCATCTGCATAGAAGTAAAATTTTATGCTATGCCTTCTGATGATGCTGCCTAGGGGAAGCATGTATAATGTAAACAGAATTGGTCCTAGCACTAAACCCTGTGGAACTCCATAATTAACCTCAGTGTGTGAAGAGGACTCTCCATTTACATGAACAAATTTGAGTCTATTAGATAGATATGATAGAAACCACTGCAGCGCACTACCTGTAATACTTACAGCATATTCTAATCTCTCTAATAGGATATTATGGTCAACGGTATCGAATGCTGCACTGAGGTCTAGCAGGACAAGCACAGAGATGAGTCCACTGTCTGAGGCCATAAGAAGATCATTTGTAACCTTCACTAAAGCTGTTTCTGTGCTGTGATGAGCTCTGAAACCTGACTGAAACTCTTCAAATAAACCATTCCTCTGCAGATGATCTGTTAGCTGTTTGACAGCTACTCTTTCAATAACTTTTGAGATGAAAGGAAGTTTGGAGATTGGCCTATAATTAGCTAAGACTGCTGGGTCTAGAGATTGCTTTTTAAGTAACGGTTTACCTACTGCCAGCTTGAAGACCTGTGGTACATTCTAGGACAGTATATATGACAAATGACATCCTCTTACTGGATGAAATTGCTAAGTTTAATTTCTGGGCACTATCCCAGAATGCTGGATGATGTTTCTTTGTAAGTGAGTTACTTTTCTTGGGTTCAATGATTACATGTCAGCCCTTTTTCTTCTTTTTCTTACAGTGGGCTGGTTCTTTTTTTTTCAACATCAAATTTATTTTTAAATAATTTCTTTCACTGAGCCAGGCTAATTGTCCCATTAGAAACAATATTCATCACCCCTGTTATTTCAGCCCAAGCCTCATCTTTAAAAGGTGTTTAACATCCGTCACTTAAGTGGAGACACTTAAGGGAGCTGTCCTTTTTCCATTTATACACTCTTATTTAAATTCATTAAGTTGCACTTTCTCCTTTTTTCTTCTGTTAGGGGTGAAGTCTCTTCAATTGGTAAACTTGTTTTCTTATCCAGAGAAATGGGGGCATGGTTTTATGCTGACTGCAGGCATCTGATCTGATTCACTGATTTCATTATCCTGAATGTAATTTTGTATATTTGCTGATTTTTTTCTTCCTGCAAGTTAGGAACTTATATATATATATATATATATATATATAATCTCGATATTGAACCGTTCGATACAGTGCTTTCGGTTCGGTACACATATGTATCGAACAATACAAAATTTTTAATTTATTTTATTCAATTCAATTTTTCAATTCAATTTTATTTATATAGCGCCAAATCACAACAAAAGTCGCCTCAAGGCGCTTCATAGATACAGAGAAAAACCCAACAATCATATGACCCCCTATGAGCAAGCACTTTGGCGACAGTGGGAAGGAAAAACTCCCTTTTAACAGGAAGAAACCTCCGGCAGAACCAGGCTCAGGGAGGGGCGGCCATCTGCTGCGACCGGTTGGGGTGAGAGAAGGAAGACAGGATAAAAGACATGCTATGGAAGAGAGACAGAGGTTAATAACAGATATGATTCAATGCAGAGAGGTCTATTAATACATAGTGAGTGAGAAAGGTGACTGGAAAGGAAAAACTCAATGCATCTTGGGAATCCCCCGGCAGCCTACGTCTATTGCAGCATAACTAAGGGAGGATTCAGGGTCACCTGGTCCAGCCCTAACTATATGCTTTAGCAAAAAGGAAAGTTTTAAGCCTAATCTTAAAAGTAGAGATAGTTTCTGTCTCCCGAATCCAAACTGGAAGCTGGTTCCACAGAAGAGGGGCCTGAAAACTGAAGGCTCTGCCTCCCATTCTACTTTTAAATACTCTAGGAACAACAAGTAGGCCTGCAGAGCGAGAGCGAAGTGCTCTAATAGGGTGATATGGTACTACAAGGTCATTAAGATAAGATGGGGCCTGATTATTTAAGACCTTGTATGTGAGGAGCAGGATTTTGAATTCAATTCTGGATTTAACAGGAAGCCAATGAAGGGAAGCCAAAACAGGAGAAATATGCTCTCTCCTTCTAGTCCCTGTCAGTACTCTTGCTGCAGCATTTTGGATTAGCTGAAGGCTTTTCAGTGAGTTTTTTGGACATCCTGATAATAATGAATTACAGTAGTCCAGCCTGGAAGTAATAAATGCATGAACTAGTTTTTCAGCGTCACTCTGAGACAGGATATTTCTAATTTTAGAGATGTTGTGCAAATGGAAGAAAGCAGTCTTACATATTTGTTTAATATGTGCGTTGAAGGACATGTCCTGGTCAAAAATGACTCCAAGGTTCCTCACAGCGTTACTGGAGGCCAAGGTAATGCCATCCAGAGTATGAATCTGGTTAGATACCATATTTCTAAGATTTTCAGGGCCGAGTACAATAACCTCAGTTTTATCTGAATTAAGAAGCAGAAAGTTAGCAGCCATCCAGGTCTTTATGTCTTTAAGACATTCCTGCAGTTTAACTAATTGGTGTGTGTTATCTGGCTTCATGGACAGATAGAGCTGGGTGTCATCTGCATAGCAGTGAAAATGTATGCTATGTCTTCTAATGATGCTGCCTAAGGGAAGCATGTATAATGTAAACAGAATTGGTCCTAGCACTGAACCCTGTGGAACTCCATAATTAACCTCAGTGTGTGAAGAGGACTCTCCATTTACATGCACAAATTGGAGTCTATTAGATAGATATGATACAAACCACTGCAGTGCAGTACCTGTAATACCTACAGCATGTTCTAATCGCTCTAATAGGATATTATGGTCGACAGTATCGAACGCTGCACTGAGGTCTAGCAGGACAAGCACAGAGATGAGTCCACTGTCAGAGGCCATAAGAAGATCATTTGTAACCTTCACTAAAGCTGTTTCTGTGCTGTGATGAGCTCTGAAACCTGACTGAAACTCTTCAAATAAACCATTCCTCTGCAGATGATCTGTTAGCTGTTTGACAACTACTCTTTCAAGGATTTTTGATATGAAAGGAAGGTTGGAGATTGGCTTATAATTAGCTAAGACTGCTGGGTCTAGAGATGGCTTTTTGAGTAAAGGTTTAACCACAGCCAGCTTGAAGGCCTGTGGTACATAGCCGACCATTAGAGATAGGTTGATCATATTTAAGATCGAAGAATTAATCAATGGCAGGACTTCTTTGAGCAGTTTTGTAGGAATGGGGTCTAAAAGACACGTTGATGGTTTGGAGGAAGTAATTATTGAAGTTAACTCAGAAAGATCAATTGGAGAAAAAGACTCTAACTTAACATCAATGGTACTAAGAGTAGCTGTAGATAATATTACATCTGTGGGATGATTACTGGTAATTTTTTCTCTAATGATAAAAATTTTATTTGTGAAGAAGTTCATGAAGTC
The DNA here is from genome assembly GCF_051167445.1 of Perissodus microlepis. NCBI lineage: Eukaryota > Metazoa > Chordata > Actinopteri > Cichliformes > Cichlidae > Perissodus > Perissodus microlepis. Next base: position 28,127,088 of record NC_140467.1, on the reverse strand, counting down.
ATTACTAGTTAATGTTAAAGGGATGGTTGGCTCAACAGAGCTCTGACTCTTTGTCAGCCTGGCTACAGTGCTGAAGAGAAACCTGGGGTTGTTCTTATTTTCTTCAATCAGTGATGAATAGTAAGATGTTCTGGCTTTGCGGAGGGCTTTCTTATAAAGCAGCAAACTATTTCTCCAGGCTAAATGATGATCCTCTAAATTTGTGACACGCCATTTCCTCTCCAGATTACGAGTCATCTGCTTTAGGGTACGTGTTTGAGAATTATACCACGGAGTCAGGTACTTCTGATTAGAGACCTTAGTTTTCACTGGAGCTACAGTATCCAGAGTCGTACGTAGTGAGGAGGTGAAATTATTAACAAGATAATCGACCTCTGTTGGGGTAGCGTTCAGATAGCTGCTCTGTGTTGGTACAGGGCATTGAAGATGATAACAGTGGGTGGATTATATTCTTAAACTTAGTTACAGCGCTTTCAGAAAGACATCTACTTTGATAAAATCTACTCTCCACCGCTGTGTAATCAATTATTGTAAATGTAAATGTTATCAGGAAATGATCAGACAGGAGAGGGTTTTCAGGAAACACTGTTAAATGTTCAGTTTCTATGCCATATGTTAAAACAAGATCTAGAGTGTGATTAAAGTGGTGGGTGGGTTCTTTTACATTTTGAGAGAAGCCGATTGAGTCTAATAACAGACTAAATGCCATGTTGAGGCTGTCATTTTTAGCATCTACATGGATGTTAAAATCACCCACAATAATTATTTTATTTGAGCTCAGAACTAAATTAGATATAAAGTCTGAGAAATCAGACAGAAACTCTGTGTAAGGCCCAGGTGGACGATAGATGATAACAAGTAAGACTGGTTTCTGAGTTTCACAGCTGGGGTGGACAATGTTAAGCATCAGGCTTTCAAATGAATTAAAAGTCTGTCTTGGTCTTTCATTAATTAATAGGCTGGTGTGAAAAATTGCTGCCACACCGCCCCCTCGGCCTGTGCTTCGAGGTTTCTGGTAGTTAGAATGACTCGGGGGTGTTGATTCATTTAAACTAACATAATCATCCTGCTGCAACCAGGTTTCTGTAAGGCAGAGTAAATCAATTTGTTGATCAATTATTAAGTCATGTACTAACAGAGACTTGGAGGAGAGAGACCTAATATTTAATAATCCACATTTCACTGTTTTACTCTTTGGTTCAGATGTGGATACTGTATTGTTCTTTCTTTTTGATTGTTTATGTTTAAGTTGTTTGTTGCTGGTTTTTAGTTTGTTTTTTGTCTTTTTGGAAGCTGACACAGTCTCTATGGAGATGGGTTTTTGGGGGGGTAGCAGGAGGAGAGAAGCTGCAGAGAGGCGTGTAAGACTGCAACTCTGCTTCCTGGTCCCAACTCTGGATAGTCATATTTTGGGGGGTTTAATAAATTTGTCCACATTTCTAGAAATGAGAGCTGCTCCATCCAAAGTGGGATGGATGCCGTCTCTCCTAACAAGACCAGGTTTCCTCCAGAAGGTTTGCCAATTATCTATGAAGCCCACATCGTTTCTGGGACACCACTCAGACAGCCAGCAATTTAAGGGGAACATGCGGCTAAACATGTCACTCCTGGTCTGATTATCAACTTTTCTTCTGACGATGCTGTCTGTGTTGAGAGCTCAGTGGATCTGCGTTCGACTACTCTGCCTAGGCTGCACTGTCGAGCGCAGATCCACTGAGCGCAGCGCAAGCTAGCAAGACAGAAGCTAAGCTCGTTGCAACATGGCAAATTGAACCTCCCCCACCCTCATTCAGATCTGGCGTTTGGAACTATTTTGGTCTTCATGTGAAGCATGACCCTGAAGGTAAGCGCGTCATGGAGAAAAGTAAAACATTATGTCGGATGTGCCACGCAATGCTCAATTACATGGGTGGGAACTACTGCGTTAGCGCAGTTTGCTGTTAACGTGTTGACGCCGTCCAGCCCCACGCACGGGGCGATCCGCGGTAGCTCATTAACGGAGATTTCATCTCATTTCAGATTAACGCTAACAGCACTAGTGGGAACACAATGAATATGACTGCACATTTACACCGACATCAGTGCAAAGACAAGTGGAAGCAGACAAAAACAACAAGCACGCCTGCTACAAACTTTACCCGAGTCATTTAGACAGCCGTTAGCACATGATTCTCCTTATGGGGACCTGATATGTTTAATATACTGCTGAGAATATAGCCCAGAAGAAGCGTATAGTATAGCTTTTATTTTGGAAAGAGCCATTTCTCTGTAATAAACTCTCTTTTCCAAAGATGAGTGATTTCTCGATCAGATAGATTTATTATTTTATCCCTTTGTTGTTTCAGCAACATTAAATTTAAAAACTGTACTTTTGAGTTGAAATATATATTTATAATTTTAATAAATGACAAATTAAAAAGGCATGAACATTTTTTTTGTATCGAAAAAATATCGAACCGTGACACCAAAGTCACAGTATATATATATATATATACATATCTAATGTTGCTGAAACAAAAAAGTAATAAAATAAATAAATATATCTCAGGGCTCGCAAAATTTCAAAATCCCTGGTAGCCCTTCGGGCAGGAACTCTTCAGTTTTTGGTAGCCCAAAATAAATTTAAGTAGCCCGAATAAAAAAGAGAGCAATTTTTTGATTGATGTTTTGTTTCCTGTTTTGTTTCCTTTACAATATTATACTTTAATGTATAATATTGTAAAGGAAACAAAACATTAATCAAAAAATTGTTGAAAAACAAATTACAACATTGTATAAAAATTACAATCATCATCTCAAATACTTGGTTCTAATTGAACAGAAATTTCTATGAACTTGTAAGAATGTGTAGGACATGAATCAGTCTGTGTCAGATCCTGAATTTGAAATTTCCACTGAAGTCATGGGTAAGAGGCAAGTGGAACCAAGATCGAGGCCATTTACTTTTTGAAGTTTGCAAAGACTGCTAAATTTTGCCAGTGGTAGTTCATTCTTTGCAACATAGTACGCTGTTTTAAACTGATTTTCAGGTTTATTTTTAGTATGTTATTTGCAATTGGTGTTTGTTCTGGGAAAGATATTGCAGACTGAGCAATAATGCATTTCTTGCATTTCTCATGGGTTCTAATGGGGGCCTTTCTTAAAATGACTGGTCCCAGTAACAAAGGCGCTTGTCGACTCAGAAATCGAGGGAAAACCAACGACACACCCGGCAGAAAATTATGTTATTTACACGGGTGCACATAAGTGGTCCGCATGTGCGCATTCGCTGTCAAAAGAAAAGACGCGCACCAGATAAGAAGTTGCAACGCGCGTTTGCGTCCATATAAAAGGCACTGTTTTTGTCCGCTAGAGCAGCGGTCTCCAACCTTTTTTGCGCCACGGACCGGTTTATGCCCGACAATATTGTCATGGACCGGCCTTTAAGGTGTTGCGGATAAATACAACAAAATAAAACTAGTACCGGTACCGAAAAAAAGAAAATTTATTCATAACACACGTGAAAAGACCAAGGAAAACAGAGTAAACGATAAAAACGATAACAAAATAACGCTGAAAACCGATAAAAACCCTGAAAACTATACATTTCAAACCTGAGCCTCAACTCTCGCGGCCCGGTACCAAACGACTCACGGACCGATACCGGTCCGAGGCCCGGGGGTTGGGGACCGCTGCGCTAGAGTGGGATTTTCACGGCATATTCTGCACCACATCTCTGTGCGTTCATCATTTGTTTGAAGCCAGCTCACCTCCTGCAACCACTTTTCCGAGAATACGTGCTTCTTTTGTGGTTCGGACTCCTTCTGACATTTCTTTGGAGGTGGAGGAACACCAAAGTAATTGCTTAAAGGAGTTTGCTTCTTCGACATCTTTAAGAGTTCTAAACAAATGTCTGTCCTCCTCCAGAAAATCTTATGTACGCAAACACGCGTTGCAACTTATCTTGTGCGCGTTTTTTATTTTGACAGCGAATGCGCACCTGCGGACCACTTATGTGCACCCCTGGTTATTTAGCTCGTCATATTGCAGCCACAGAAATTCTTTTGTCCATAAAACCATAAAGCTGCACTTTCTTTTTGCCTTATAGTCTGATTTGTCATAACTTTTCCGTTTTGTGGTAAGCTTTTCTTTGGCTGTCACTTCTTCACGCTTACCTGTCTTATTTGGCTCAGCAGAACTAAAATATATATCCTGCTGCTTTTACACACGCACTCACATAACGCTCAGCGATTCTCTGCGCGATCAACCTCTCACATGTTTAAGCTTGCTGCGGGAGATTTCACTTGTCATGTTTGCATAGTAAGCTAACGATTGATAAGACGATGTCAGAGGAAATGGTGCACAAATTATCGTCACTCACCAATCAGTACTGTCGCTCTCTATACACAGTTCGCGCGATTGCAAAGTGAAAGCAAAAAACAAGCGCAAATTCAAACGCCTTTCAATATGTCACATATTGACAGTGGCTCACCGATGCCAATGACATAATTACCCAGCTACATTTCCGAAAGAATGCAAAAGCATTGACATATATTTTTCCTTCCTATGATAGCCCGACAGGCAGGGCAGAGATAGATTTTGGTAGCCCGACTGGAAAAATCGGTAGCCCCGGGACGTCGGGCTAGCGATTTTGCGAGCCCTGTATCTGATTGAGGAATCACTCATCTTTGGAAAAGAGAGTTTATTACAGAGAAATGGCTCTTTCCAAAATAAAAGCTATACTATACGCTTCTTCTGGGCTATATTCTCAGCAGCATATTAAACATGTCAGGTCCCCATAAGGAGAATCATGTGCTAACGGCTGTCTAAATGACTCGGGTAAAGTTTGTAGCATGCGTGCTTGTTGTTTTTGTCTGCTTCCACTTGTCTTTGCACTAGGATGCTGTCGGAGTAAATGTGCAGTCATATTCGTTGTGTTTCTACTAGTGCTGTCAGCGTTAATCTCGTTGAAATGACGTTAACGCCACAAGACGGCAAATCTCCGTTAACGAGCTACCGCGGATCGCCCCGTGCATGGGGCTGGACGGCCAACACGTTAACAAGCTAACTGCGTTAATGTACTAGTTCCCACCCATGTAATTGAGCATTGCGTGGCACATCCAACATACTGTTTTACTTTAGTCCATGACGCGCTTACCTTCAGGGTCATACGTCACATGAAAACCAAAATAGGTCCAAACGCCACATCCGAATGAGGGTGGGGGAGGTTCAATCTGCCATGTTGCAACCAGAGCTTAACTTCTGTCTCGCTAGCTTGCCCTGCGCTTGGTGAATCTGCGTTCGACTACTCCGCCTAGGCTGCACTGTCGAGCGCAGATCCACTGAGCTCTCAACACAGACAGCATCGTCAGAAGGAAAGTTGATAAAATAAATTAAAATTTTTGTATTGTTCGATACATATGCGTACCAAACTGAAAGCACTGTATTGAACGGTTCAATATCGATATGAGTATCGTTGCACCCCTAATATATAATATATATATATATATATATATATATATAATGAGCCCTAATGATAGCATGTATAATGTTCTGCTTGTGAACAGAACAAAAACAAAAATATTGACAGCAAAATTATTAAAGTTATGCAATACTCTTAACAGTAAGCTGAAGAAATGTATGTCCCTCTGTTTCTCTCTATCTATCTTGTTTTCAGTTCACATTTCTGCTCTTCTATCTGTTAATCAGAGCACAATTATAATCATGTATGAGTACATCATGTAACTGACAGTTTATAACAGGATAATGCTGGAAAAAATGTATGAATGAAACTCGCAGGGCGCTCGACGTTCACCGTGTATGCTTTTACTTCCTTGAAAGTAAAACAAATGCTACTCTGTGTGTCTCACTTCACAAGGGAAGTTTTCTAAAACATGTGAAACAGCCACTGTCACAAAATGAGGAGCATGTTCTTGAAAATGTTTCACAATAAAAGCCTTATTGTGAAATGAGGAGTTTCTGACGAAAACAGGAAGTACATGTTATCACTGTAGTTTAATAACACACATATATATTCTATTTTATTTATGGTAAATAGACTGTTTCTTTTAAAGCACTTTCTACCCTAACTGAGCGCTCAAAGTGCTTTTGTACAACTTGCTTCATTCACCCAAGAACTTTTTTCTATGTAAATGCTTTCTATCTAACATTCATGATTTTACAGTGAGAGAAACAATCAGAGAGGAACCTGGGGTTAGTATCTTGGCCAAGGATATTTGGCATGCAGACCGCAGCAGACGTGGATCAAACCACCAGCCTTCCAATTAGTAGGCGACTTGTTCTAACACCTGAGCCACAGCCACAACAGGCCAATTCACAACAATAGTCTTCTCAAGGTTCTTTCTATTTAAAAAAAAAAAAAAAAATACAATTTGATTTAATAGGATAACGGCTATATTATTGTAGAAGGTCACAAACAACCTGATGATTTCCTCTGAGCAGCACACTGCAATGGTGGCAAGGAAGAGCTCTACTTTAACCTCTATTACAGTGAGTGTTGTTTTTTTTTAAATTCCATCATTTTCATATATATAAGAAGTCTAGACGTGATGGGGCTATGCTTCCCCCTTTGGGCTCTAAAATATAGTAGACGTAGTTTGTTCATTCATTCAAAGTGGAGTTGTTAGTGAGGAGGCGTTAAGTCTGCTGTGTAGTGGATAACACAGTACAGTTTAGAATAGAATAATCCTTTAATTGTCCCACAAGGGGAAATTTAGTTGTAACAGCAGCCAGAAAGACAGAAAGTTTGGGCTCCTCTCTGATTGTTAGAGGCTAGAATCAGCTCCAGCTGGTGGAAACAGTCTTTAGGTGTGTTCAGCTAGTTATTCAGAGTGAGCTTTACAGAGACATTAGAGTTTCTTGAGTTATTTTTTGTTCATGAGTAAAGGAACTGTGACTCATCATCATCAGTGAGGAAGTCCGACAGTGAGTGCTGCTGCACAGAGATCATCACTGAATATTGACCCGTCTGACAAAACAACTCACAAGTGACTGTCAATATATTAAAATATGGCTTTGATTTGACAAAGTCTGAAGGATTCTTTTGTTTTTTTTTGCCTGTCCCGTTTGGTTCTTTTGCCATCGGAATTATTGTCTAAAGGCGAAGAAAGATGCCCAACGGATTTACTTTACCAAGTGGACCATCCCAGCCTTGCCGTAATGGTAATTTTCACTTGCTAGATACGGGACAGACTTGACTGGGGAAAAGAAAGAGGGAATGAAAAACAGCGGGGATAAAGGGCAAAAAACAAAAACCAACAAAATAAGCAGACAAAAAATACATATATTAATCACCTGGATCACCTGTCCGAAGTCTGAAGGATTCTAACTAGAAGGTGTTTTTCAAAACTGAACTGTGTGTGTGTGTGTGTGTGCAGGTGTCCTACCTGAGCTCCACAGGAGAAGCAGCACTAATAGGTGATCCATGTCCAGCTGTACGTCTCTCTGCTCTGACCATCATGTGCTGTCCTCAGTATATTTCTGCTAACAGGAAGGGGCGGGATGGTAGGATGGATGGTTGGTTGGTTGTGTGAGCTCTGCTGGAGGTCACTCCACTGTGACCTTTCTTGAACTCTGTGTTCCATCACATCAGCCTTTTCCTCGGCTGAATTCTTCAGTGTCTTATTGAACATATTGTTTAGTAAAAGACCGAATATCCTGTATCCAGGTCCATGATTTTTTTTTATGCTATAAATTCTCATCTGTTCGGACTTTATGGCACCACCCAAGCTTCACATGCTTATAATGACCAGCAGCTAGAATCATATGTACTCATGACATGAATAACAGTTTGAACATGTTATTTTTAGATGTATAAAAGTCGAGTAGGTTTTGACCCAGAAGGACTCTGGGTAATATATGTGTAAAACTATGTTTTAGTTTGTTTCACTGTTTCCTATTTTTGGACAGAAGTATAGAGGTGATGAGCAGAATCTATCATTCTGAAATCAGGTCTTTTTTTCTGTCCATCAGACATGCCGTCCATCAACAGCACATCTAAAACCACACCAACATCCCACAGAGTAGTCACAGCCTGTACAGTGGAAGCAGGCAGCAGTAACTAATGCTGGAATTCTGTCATTCGCATTAAATTCACATCATTTTATCAACAACACCAAAAACTAAATTACGCTGGCAACAAATGTAGCAGCAACTATTTCTACAAATGTAAAATCTTAGATGACATTTTCCAAATGTTTGCTGAAGGTGGGATTAAAAGCAGTTCTAAGAGGAAAAAAGTCACCACATTTTATATTCCATTATTTCTCTTCCCTGTTGAAGATAAAAGCCTAGACGGAGCTGTAAATTACCAGTGTTCATGAAAAAATCCAGAAATTTTAACTCATGTTATCTGATAACATCTTTATTTCTCTACTGCAGGACAAATGTACGAGAATGTTAAGACAGTGTGTTCTGATAATAGGGTTAAAACTGAAAATGGATGAAGGGCTGAAGTGCAAACTTTTCTTTATGACTCAGAAGAAGAGGATGAGAGAAGCTATGTTTTATTATTTAAACAGCTATAACAATAAAAAACACAACCTGTATTAAAATAACAAATATAGTTAAAGTGAAATTAGTAATAATTAATAAGAAAAAAGGAACCAAATTACATGCAGTTACTGTGGTATGAAGCAAGCATGATTATCTGTGCTTATGACAGCAGAACTGAAACAAAAACCGTAAAAACCTGCTAAAGGAAGCAGTTTCGGGTCATATAAACAGCACAGATAAATTATTAAATGACTTTTCAAAAATAGTGAAGCTCATAGAGAAGGTTAGACAGCATTCAGCAGTTCCTCGTCCTTCCCTCTTGACCTCTAATCACTGATGAAAGGAAAGGAAATCTGCTTCATCCTGCAGATTTTGCTTCCTCTTAAAATTTATGATGCCTCGTTAGCCTCTTCACACACTGTTAGAGCACTTTATCTGCATTCACACACTCTGACAGTTCAGTACTCTCCAGCCAATGCTTCAGCATGCATACTCGAGGAGGCAAGGATCAAATAACTAACTTTCCCATTAGTAGATGACCCACTCCACCTCCTGAGCCACAGACACCCGAAAACTCACTGCTGTTTATTCTGCACCACCTTCTGTGTTCAACAAAACTGGTGTGAGGCAGTAACTCCGTGGGCGACCGTGGCTCAGGGGGTTGGGAAGCGTATCTGTAACCGGAAGGTCGCCGGTTCGATCCCCGGGCTCTCTGTCCTGGTCGTTGTGTCCTTGGGCAAGACACTTTACCCTACCGCCTATGGTGATGGCCAGAGGGGCCGATGGCGCGATATGGCAACCTCGCTTCTGTCAGTCTGCCCCAGGGCAGCTGTGGCTACAACCGTAGCTTGCCTCCACCAGTGTGTGAATGCGAGAGTGAATGAATAGTGGCATTGTAAAGCGCTTTGGGTGCCTTGAAAAGCGCTATATCAATCCAATCCATTATTATTATTATTATTATAAATCACAGCAGACTGATGAGCAGGAGGCACAGAGGAGGAAAGAGCTAAAGGAGGAGAAAACTGAGATTAAAGAAGAACATCAGGGTTCACCTCAATTCAGCCAATAACAGTGTGTAATAAAAGAGGAGTTAATACAACAGCTGATCAAACAAAATGACTTCATTTGAAGGTGACGTCAGTTAAATATGATCTGTTTACAGCCACTGCTCTGCTTCATGATCTCAAACATAATACGAGTATAACAATCCACATCCTTTTAATAAAATCATTTTAATACAAATAAGACAAGAATTCAAAGAAACTATACTCATTGCATCCCACACACAGGAAAGACTAAGTGTGATGATTCAGTTAATTGCACATATTTATGAAGTCCTCCTTGTGGTTTTTTTTGTCATCTTTCGAAAATCACTGAAAAAAAACGTCTGCAACAAACATAGCTGTGGATGCTGATTACATCTCTTAGTAACCAAAACATCTGTCGTGATGGAAGAAGACGATTAGGATCTGATCTGGGGCTGACAAACAGGAAGGACAGAGGAATCAAAAAGAAGGACAGGCAGTGAAGATAGAACCAGGAAGGATCATGGACCTCACAGGGCCCTAAAAACAGCAGAGTCACAGACCCGACTTAGACAAGAAGACTCACAGGACTCCAACTGAAATGGGAAACCTGTGAAAGAAAGCTCTAAACAAAACAAAAAAACACATTGAAAGACACATGACAGGCCCACCCTGCATCACAAAACCCAGATCATGCTCCAGAACCTCACTGTACCTCCCCTGAACCAGCAGCAGAAGATCCAGAGCTAGTTATCACCCATCCTTCAGACATCACCGAGGAAACCAACGAGAGGAGCTGGAGGTTAGATCACACAGGAATAATTCAATTCAATTCAATTCAATTTTATTTATATAGCGCCAAATCACAACAAAAGTCGCCTCAAGGCGCTTCATAGATACAGAGAAAAACCCAACAATCATATGACCCCCTATGAGCAAGCACTTTGGCGACAGTGGGAAGGAAAAACTCCCTATTAACAGGAAGAAACCTCCGGCAGAACCAGGCTCAGGGAGGGGCGGCCATCTGCTGCGACCGGTTGGGGTGAGAGAAGGAAGACAGGATAAAAGACATGCTGTGGAAGAGAGACAGAGGTTAATAACAGATATGATTCAATGCAGAGAGGTCTATTAATACATAGTGAGTGAGAAAGGTGACTGGAAAGGAAAAACTCAATGCATCATGGGAATCCCCCGGCAGCCTACGTCTATTGCAGCATAACTAAGGGAGGATTCAGGGTCACCTGGTCCAGCCCTAACTATATGCTTTAGCAAAAAGGAAAGTTTTAAGCCTAATCTTAAAAGTAGAGATAGTTTCTGTCTCCCGAATCCAAACTGGAAGCTGGTTCCACAGAAGAGGGGCCTGAAAACTGAAGGCTCTGCCTCCCATTCTACTTTTAAATACTCTAGGAACAACAAGTAGGCCTGCAGAGCGAGAGCGAAGTGCTCTAATAGGGTGATATGGTACTACAAGGTCATTAAGATAAGATGGGGCCTGATTATTTAAGACCTCGTATGTGAGGAGCAGGATTTTGAATTCAATTCTGGATTTAACAGGAAGCCAATGAAGGGAAGCCAAAACAGGAGAAATATGCTCTCTCCTTCTAGTCCCTGTCAGTACTCTTGCTGCAGCATTTTGGATTAGCTGAAGGCTTTTCAGTGAGTTTTTTGGACATCCTGATAATAATGAATTACAGTAGTCCAGCCTGGAAGTAATAAATGCATGAACTAGTTTTTCAGCGTCACTCTGAGACAGGATATTTCTAATTTTAGAGATGTTGCGCAAATGGAAGAAAGCAGTCTTACATATTTGTTTAATATGTGCGTTGAAGGACATGTCCTGGTCAAAAATGACTCCAAGGTTCCTCACAGCGTTACTGGAGGCCAAGGTAATGCCATCCAGAGTATGAATCTGGTTAGATACCATATTTCTAAGATTTTCAGGGCCGAGTACAATAACCTCAGTTTTATCTGAATTAAGAAGCAGAAAGTTAGCGGCCATCCAGGTCTTTATGTCTTTAAGACATTCCTGCAGTTTAACTAATTGGTGTGTGTTATCTGGCTTCATGGACAGATAGAGCTGGGTGTCATCTGCATAGCAGTGAAAATGTATGCTATGTCTTCTAATGATGCTGCCTAAGGGAAGCATGTATAATGTAAACAGAATTGGTCCTAGCACTGAACCCTGTGGAACTCCATAATTAACCTCAGTGTGTGAAGAGGACTCTCCATTTACATGCACAAATTGGAGTCTATTAGATAGATATGATACAAACCACTGCAGTGCAGTACCTGTAATACCTACAGCATGTTCTAATCGCTCTAATAGGATATTATGGTCGACAGTATCGAACGCTGCACTGAGGTCTAGCAGGACAAGCACAGAGATGAGTCCACTGTCAGAGGCCATAAGAAGATCATTTGTAACCTTCACTAAAGCTGTTTCTGTGCTGTGATGAGCTCTGAAACCTGACTGAAACTCTTCAAATAAACCATTCCTCTGCAGATGATCTGTTAGCTGTTTGACAACTACTCTTTCAAGGATTTTTGATATGAAAGGAAGGTTGGAGATTGGCCTATAATTAGCTAAGACTGCTGGGTCTAGAGATGGCTTTTTGAGTAAAGGTTTAACCACAGCCAGCTTGAAGGCCTGTGGTACATAGCCGACCATTAGAGATAGGTTGATCATATTTAAGATCGAAGAATTAATCAATGGCAGGACTTCTTTGAGCAGTTTTGTAGGAATGGGGTCTAAAAGACACGTTGATGGTTTGGAGGAAGTAATTATTGAAGTTAACTCAGAAAGATCAATTGGAGAAAAAGAGTCTAACTTAACATCAATGGTACTAAGAGTAGCTGTAGATAATATTACATCTGTGGGATGATTACTGGTAATTTTTTCTCTAATGATAAAAATTTTATTTGTGAAGAAGTTCATGAAGTCATTACTAGTTAACGTTAAAGGGATGGTTGGCTCAACAGAGCTCTGACTCTTTGTCAGCCTGGCTACAGTGCTGAAGAGAAACCTGGGGTTGTTCTTATTTTCTTCAATCAGTGATGAATAGTAAGATGTTCTGGCTTTGCGGAGGGCTTTCTTATAAAGCAGCAAACTATTTCTCCAGGCTAAATGATGATCCTCTAAATTTGTGACACGCCATTTCCTCTCCAGATTACGAGTCATCTGCTTTAGGGTACGTGTTTGAGAATTATACCACGGAGTCAGGTACTTCTGATTAGAGACCTTAGTTTTCACTGGAGCTACAGTATCCAGAGTCGTACGTAGTGAGGAGGTGAAATTATTAACAAGATAATCGACCTCTGTTGGGGTAGCGTTCAGATAGCTGCTCTGTGTTGGTACAGGGCATTGAAGATGATAACAGTGGGTGGATTATATTCTTAAACTTAGTTACAGCGCTTTCAGAAAGACATCTACTTTGATAAAATCTACTCTCCACCGCTGTGTAATCAATTATTGTAAATGTAAATGTTATCAGGAAATGATCAGACAGGAGAGGGTTTTCAGGAAACACTGTTAAATGTTCAGTTTCTATGCCATATGTTAAAACAAGATCTAGAGTGTGATTAAAGTGGTGGGTGGGTTCTTTTACATTTTGAGAGAAGCCAATTGAGTCTAATAACAGACTAAATGCCATGTTGAGGCTGTCATTTTTAGCATCTACATGGATGTTAAAATCACCCACAATAATTATTTTATTTGAGCTCAGAACTAAATTAGATATAAAGTCTGAGAAATCAGACAGAAACTCTGTGTAAGGCCCAGGTGGACGATAGATGATAACAAGTAAGACTGGTTTCTGAGTTTCACAGCTGGGGTGGACAATGTTAAGCATCAGGCTTTCAAATGAATTAAAAGTCTGTCTTGGTCTTTCATTAATTAATAGGCTGGTGTGAAAAATTGCTGCCACACCGCCCCCTCGGCCTGTGCTTCGAGGTTTCTGGTAGTTAGAATGACTCGGGGGTGTTGATTCATTTAAACTAACATAATCATCCTGCTGCAACCAGGTTTCTGTAAGGCAGAGTAAATCAATTTGTTGATCAATTATTAAGTCATGTACTAACAGAGACTTGGAGGAGAGAGACCTAATATTTAATAATCCACATTTCACTGTTTTACTCTTTGGTTCAGATGTGGATACTGTATTGTTCTTTCTTTTTGATTGTTTATGTTTAAGTTGTTTGTTGCTGGTTTTTAGTTTGTTTTTTGTCTTTTTGGAAGCTGACACAGTCTCTATGGAGATGGTTTTTTGGGGGGGTAGCAGGAGGAGAGAAGCTGCAGAGAGGCGTGTAAGACTGCAACTCTGCTTCTCTATTAAAAAGCTGAAGAATAAGAAATATATGAAGCTGAAAGTCTGTATGCATAAAAGTTTAAACTTATAATGAAGTGACTGTAAATTGATTGTTTCCATAATCTCATGATTAAATTATGATTATAGTTCAAGAGTAAACTTATGATGAAGAATCAACACATAAGGTTTTGCTGACAACACGTTTAAAGAGATGTTGATATTTCGTATCTTCAAGGTTCAAGGTTCAAGGTTCTTTATTTGTCACATGCATAGTTATACAAGTATAACACACAGTGAAATGTAGCCTGACACGCTCCTCGACATGTGCAAAAATGGGTGGGGGGGTAGAGGAAGAACATTATATATATATATATAGTATATACATTGGGTGAATGTGCAGTAGTAGCAGCAAGCAGGTGAATTCTGTACATTAATATGAATAGACATCTGACTATTTTACAGAATAGACAATATAAACATATTTAAAATTAAAGGAATTTGGAATGTACATTGTGCCTGGGTTTAGAGTGTCTGGAAGAGAGTCCTGTCTCAGTCAATTATAGATGATGTGAGAGGGCGGGTGTGTGTGTGTTTAGGGCCCGGATGGCTTGGGGATAGAAGCTCCTCTTGAGTCTCTCTGTCCTTGCCCGGATGATGCAGAACCTTCTACCAGATTGCAGAAGTTGGAACAGTTTGTTTGTCTGTGGAAAATGAAAATGAAGAAATGAAAGACGTGTGGAAAGTACCAAGTGGATCAAACACACTGATGGCTGGAAAGGAAAAGGAAGTTCTTAAAATAAAATCAATCTTTCATCACGAGTCAGCAAGACTTTAATTTAAATGTGTGGAAAACTTAAAGATGAGAACTGTTTGTATCTGTGACGGTAAAACTTATAATCTGAGGAAGTCTCAAGTTTCATTTGTACTGAAACTGTTCTCTGATTGTAAATGTGGGTTCAGTAGAAACCAGTCTTTGTTTTTACAAATGAGAAGTTCATCTGGGTTTGAGACAAGCTCCTCAGAGGTCGTCTTCTGCTCCTTCAGCTGCACAAAGACTGAAGTTACAGTAAACCAGCTCAGTGTTCTCAGGTGTGCTCGGCTTCTGCCCCCTGCAGGCCTGGAGAGACATGACCATGTGTAGTTTTTTGTTTTATACAGTTGTCAGCCAGGCATTTTTTTTTCACTGGAACTCTTTGCTCCACACTGGAGTCTCTACTTCTCCATAGAGCGCCCCCTGGAGGACCAAAGGAGGCCCACAGCCGAGCTCCCTACAGACCACCTCTGCATCCTGCTGGTCAAAGTCAGCTTCACACACTGAGGACCAGCGCTGGTCAGACTTCACATCCAGTCTGCCTGAACACAGACTGGAACCATTCAGCAGCCTGACAGAGTCTGGAGACATCAGAGAAGATCAAACAGAGAGATCAGAGACAGCAGACACACAAGAAAAAGATGGCAGCAAACAACTATTCACTGATTCAACCTCAGCACAACTCCAACATGACTTCATCATTAAAATGTTAGCATACATTTACATTCCATAATCCAACGGCTGTTATTGCAGCCCTAGCCTACTGGGATTCTCCTTTTTGGATGTGTAGTACTGTCCTTATTTCGCTTTTGGAATTCAGTAAAATGAGTGCAGCTGACTCCACTAAGCAGTCAGCTCTGGTACCTGACTGAGGGACAGGACATGGCCACAGAGAAAACAACTGACACATTACATTTAGTGCTTCCTTCTTTCTCCGTGGTGATAACATCAGCTTGGCTGTCTCTTTAAGTGTCTGTTATTTTCTTATACCCAATTCTGCCTCCTGTCTTTTTTTTTCACTTGGACACTTTTATATATATATTTTTTTACGTTTTAATTTTGTTGTACCTGTGACAATGACAAGAAAGATTCTGGTTCTGAGTCTGATGTTTATTTCCCCCGTCCTCAAGACCTGGATGATCTTCAACATGTTTTGAAACCGAGAGCGAGGTCCACGGCATATTCAACTTTCTTGAGATATCTGCACAGAGGCCACAGCGCAGGGAATCTAAATGCCAACTGTTATGAAGCAGTACAACTCAGACTAAGCACGGTGTGAGTTTGATGATGCTGAAAATCCAGGATCAACTGATCTGTTCAAATTTGTGGCCAGTAAATGGTAAATGGACTGGTTCTCATATAGCACTTTTCTGCTCTGTCTGAGCACTCAAAGACCTTTACACAACCTGTTCATTCACCCAAGCACTTTCTTCTAAGAGCTTCCTATGTAACATTCACACAAGCATTCATACTCCGATGGATGCATCGGAGAGCAACATGAGGTTAGTATCTTGCCCAACTGCGATCGAACCATTAACCTTCCGTTTTCTAAGTGCTCTACTACCTGAGCTACAGCCACCACACAATGATCATTCTAATTTAAGAATTTGGACAACTTTTAAAATGTCAGTGACACCTTAGAATGCATTTGCTTTGCGAGCTGAGGAGCCTTTGGACCTGGAAATGAGTAATGTAGTCAGAATCAGCAACTGGTTCCATTGCTGTTCACATAGGAGATGTCAGTTGTTTCATCTCATCTTATTCAAACCATTTCTGTCCTTGAAGACTGTCAGACTAGACTTTTTTCCCATACCTGGAAAGTGTTAAATTGTACCTGAACTGAATCCTTAAGGCTAAGCAGTGTCCTTTAGTGATGTGCATGTCTGCAGGCAGGAACCTTGTGTTTTGTATTAAATGTAATTCTCGTAAATTCATGTGTTTACAATTTTTAAACCTTCCAAAATGATTGAAAACTCTCAGTGTGAAGAAACCTTTGCTGTCACTCTGCTGCAGCCGAGTCCGAGCAGGGCAGCACAGCAGCATGTGTCCACTGGTAAAATGCTGCCCCCTGGTGGTGAAAGGTTTAATTAAATTCTGCAAAAAGTACCTTTAATGAAGTAGGCATGCATAAAAAAAGAAGAAAAACACAATCTTGCTTACAATCAGCAAAGCATTAGCTTTATAGGAAACTAGTACACCTCTGAACTTATCAAAAGAAATAGTTCCTTTGTTGATCCCAGCAGGTGGTGACAACATGCAGCAGCGATATATATTTAATGGCATTTGACATCGGTAGCATAAGTCATGGCAGACAGGAAGAAGCACTGTTACATTTAGGGAAGAAAGATCATACAGTGCTAGTTTACATGTCTTCAAAATGATTATTTCAAGTAGGGATGGAAACGCCAGCAACATTTTTATCATGTTCTTCCTAAAATAAGTTAACCAAAAAAGGAGTTTTCTGCATGTTTGCATTCCATTCTAAATATTCACATCTGTAGGGAGATCACTAAGACCCTAAACTCAAAGTATAAACCCCTGAGGAGAGAGAGTCTAATCACCCACCTAATCCCTGCTGGCGCCAGGGTGAAAAAACAATTTAATAAAATAAGAATGTCTCAAAGGCAGCGGACAAGCCTGCCTCTGGACCACAACCTCATGTGTTCCATATTTGGTTCAGTCTTGTTCCCTTTTTAGTAAGAGTGTTGGAATTGTTCAAAGGCTACTTTCTTGTATTCACTTACTCTCAGTGTTGAAGACAGTTTAAGAAAAGGTGCATTAAAATTTAACATGATGCAATGAGCCAACAGACAGACTGAGACGTGCTCAGAGCTCTGTGTAATCTGTAATCTGCACTCAAGTCACTGACCTGTAGGAAGTATTCTGTTCACGACATCAGATAATGAAGCAGATGTGTTGACACTGAAAATCTGCAGAGATGAAGTTGTTTCTTGTTACACAGCTGAGTCAAAATAAAGAACTGGATCAATCAGCAGAATTAATAATGGATTCCCAACCCTAATCTCAGACCACCAAGGCAAAAATTCTTCTGCTTATTAGTCATCAAAGAAAAAGACTCAGAATATTTTGTGGTAAACAAAAGGTTCAGAAATTTAATTTAATTTTTTTTAACAAAATAATTTGTGGCCACTGAGTGAAGTTCTTTACAGGTGATATTTGCTAACGAGTGTAAAGGTGATGGCTTGTTTTAAGCAAGCTTCAGTAACACTGCTGAGAGGAACATGATTCCTAATAAAGGTTTTAAATCACAGATTTGTGTGTGACGGGTTTAAATATGCAGAAACTTTTGATTATGAACAGAAATCTGTCTGAAACACATCGGAGCTGCTAATTTATTAAAATGAATTATAAATATGACATGAGCAGGAGCCATGTACAGATTTAAAGAGACCTACATAAAGAAAAGAGTCAGAGGAGGAAATCAGACTTTTTGTTTTTGTAAACCAAGATGGTGGTGTGGAACATTTTAGAGTGAACAGCCCAACACATTGTTCCAACTGTTTCACCCTTTAAATATTCAATAAAAACAAACAAACTTTGCGTAAAGCAGAGAAGATGTCTTGGTTTGACCTTCAGGTCTCAGTGCTAACGTCACTGTGCTGGCTTTGTTCCAGTGTTCTTCCTGATGGCCCTGGGTCAGTGTGTGCCTCATTATTTGGAAACAATCAAAATATCATCCATTAACATCGTTGTGATGTCTCTGCACAGCATTTCTTAAACATTCAGTTTAACTTCCTGCTTTTACATCCTACATTATCTCTGTCCTCTTATCACCTTCTGTTTCCTTTCCTTCCCCTTTTCCAAGTTAAAGGTGGAGAAAATAAAACATTTACATCCTTTTCTGTCCCTTTTTCACACAGTTCAGTGATGATTTTATTCAAACTCTACGGTTTCAGTCACTCTAAACTTGGACACATATAACCTTTATTTGTGTCATGACATGAGTGATTTAAACCCGACAACACATTAATGCTTCAGAAAATATTATCTCAACAGTTATTTTTCCTGAGAGTCAGCTCTGGGGATGTTTCTGATAAGATGGTTTACATTACTTAATCCTTTGCTAAGTTCCAGGAATACTGCCCCTTTGAATTTCTCAGATTTATGTTATTATCGTATTTACACTGTTTGCAAATCTTATTAATGCACCCTGCAGCAGGAACTGGAAAGGACCAAAGTAAAAAACATATATAGGTTTTTCCTTGTTTTCATATTTATTTTCTGTTTTCTTCCAAAACTCTACGAGAACAAACAACCCATCAACCAGCTCTTGAGTGAGGACGGGTACTTTCTAACCCTCCTTCTTTCCCTCACTTCCTGTATCTTTTTCTTTTGTCAAGCTCCTTCTTCTCCCAAGTTTTACGGATTTGGTTCTGCTTTGTCCTCAGACAGAGAGGAGAGACCTCCTCTCCTCCTCTACCTCATCCAAGCTTACCACTTTGCTGCCACTGGTTTTCCAGCTTTCCTTCTCTGCATCCTAATCTGTAAACTGATCTTATCAAGATTTTGATTCAAGATTAGAAAAATTCCTTGAAAAACATCAGATAATAAATGTTGGTCAGTATGGTTTCAGAACGCAAAGAACCACTTCAATGGCGATAATTGAGGCAGTAGAAGAAATTACTGATACACTGGATAAAAATAAATATGCAGTTGGTATTTTTGTTGATCTCAAAAAGGCCTTCGACACAATCAATCACTCAATTTTATTGGATAAATTGGAAAGATATGGTATTCGAGGGAAAGCTGGTAACTGGTTAAAAAGTTACCTAACGGGTCGGGAACAATATGTTAGCATAGGGCATTACCATTCAGAGAAACTTGGTATTACATGTGGTGTTCCCCAAGGGTCAGTGTTGGGACCTAAACTTTTCAATGTATACATAAATGATATTTTTGATGTTTCTCAAGTACTTAAACTCATACTGTTCGCAGATGACACCAACATATTTTTCAGTAGCGATGATTACACTGATCTTGTAATAACCGTAAACGGGGAGCTAAAATTAATTAAAAAATGGATGGACATAAATAAATTATCATTAAATATAAATAAAACTAAAGTAATGTTTTTTGGTAATTTAAAATATAATATAGAATTACCAATTATCATTGAAGGTGTACCAATTGATAATGTGAGTGAAAACAAATTTTTGGGAGTCGTAATTGATAACAAAATTTCATGGAAACCCCACGTCAGACACATAAAAACCAAAATTTCCAGAAGCCTCACAGTTTTGAACAAAGTGAAACCATACCTTGATAAAGATGCACTTCGTACTCTGTACTGTACCCTGGTTCTTCCATATCTTACATATTGTGTGGAAGTGTGGGGAAATACATATAAAAATACAACTAATCCATTAGTCACAGTACAGAAACGAGCACTGCGTATTATTCACAAGGCTGGTTATCTAGATCATACTCACAAACTCTTTCTTCAGGCAAAGTTACTTAAATTCCAGGATCTGGTTAATTACAATACATCCATAATTTTGTATAAAGCTTTTATTAAACTTCTACCGGCAAATCTACAAACTAGATTTGAAATTCGAGAAAAGGTTTATAATGTGAGAGACTTTGGAGAATTCAAATTACCTAGAACTCGAACAACCCGTAAAGGTTTTTGTGTGTCTGTATGTGGTGTGAAAATCTGGAACAGTCTGAGTTTACAACTGAAACAATGCAAAAATATTCATAGATTTAAATTCCTCTACAAACAGTTGGTCTGGTCACAGTATACTCAATGATGGTTTTAGTGTGCTCTGTAATGTCTGTTCTCTTACCATTGCTGGTATGGATTCCAAAAAAAAAAAAAGAGAAAAAAAAGAAAAAAAAAAAAGAAGTGTGTGCGTATGTATGTATATATACGTGCATGTGTGTGTAGATATATATGTATGTATGTATATGTATGTGTGTTTGTTACTTGTAATTATTACTGCCTGTTACCTGTGGTAATGCAATTTATAATTTATATATTCTGTATTCAGTTATGAAGGCTCTAATTGTTGTTTGCGAGCTGCCGTTGAGATGCTTGTATGTGCCCGGGGCTGTTGATGGGTCTGTATGCAATGATGGGCGTAGTTGCGGGAAGTTTATTGTTTTTTGTTGATGAGTGAGTATAGGGGTGGGATTTAATAAGTTTTCTTCGTCCCACTCCTTTTTCAGGCAATTTTTGTTTTTTTGTTTTGTGCATTTTATGTTCAATATAGGTATTTGTTATGCCTGAAAATGAACAAATAAATGAATGAATGAAAAAGATATCAGAACAGATTTCTACTTTACTAAGTCTGGCCTCAAGGCTTACACCATATATTGATATGTAAATAGACAATAATCAGTCCAGTCCAATCCAATCCAGTTAGCTTCTCCCAGACTTTCCAGTGTAGTTTAAGATCAGGCGATGAGGGTTTGTGTTCAATAGAAAACAGCTGTGTTAACTGACAGGATGGACGGCTGTGTGTCAGCTAAGAAATTCATCTGGATGTGAGATGATGTCCATGGAGATCCTCCTCTGCTCCCTGAGCTCCTTCCTCTTCAGTCGGCCCTCCTTCAGCTGAACAAACGCTGAAGTTATAGTAAACCAGCTCAGTGCTGTCAGGTGCACTTGGCTTCTGCCCCCTGCTGGCCTGGAGAGACATGACAGCACAGGTCAGACTTCAATGCAATAAACAGGCTGAGAGCTTCAGATCTTTTCAGTACCTTACAGCAGAAATATAGAGCAGTGACCATAAACAGCACAATCACCAGCAGGACGACCGCAGTGACGGTAGGAGCTGCAGGATCTGTTGGAACTGACAAAAAACAGTCATCTCAGTTTCATGAGTCCAGTCTCATTAACAGATGGTTTCATTCAGTCCCAGTTATGCCAGCTCATTACACTGAACCAGAAACATTTTATTGACCCCTGATAGGGTTATGCAGTTTACATGAATGAAAAATTAAAGAAAGAAATATACCACTGTATAAATGTGCTTATGTCTACATAAAAATAATAAGTGAGAACAGATTACTGCGGGATATACATCACAGCAGAAAGAAGAAGCTTCTTCGTGTTTGGAAATTTCTGTTTTCGTCTGGAAATGATGAAGCATTTTTTTTGCTTTCTAAGGAACCGGACCCAAAAAAGACCATGAACTGTAAAACACATAATCCAACCACACCTGCCAAGGTTTAAAAACTTAAACCATGAACTAGTGGACTGAACCCAGCTGGGTCCAGATTCTCAGCTTTCTGCTTTGAACAAGTTCAGATTCATTCACAAGTTATCAAAGCCAAACTTTGTGTTCTTCTTTTTTTCTTGTAGGGTAAAACAGGATCACTAATCCACTCAGTGTCTCAGATTAAAAGTCCACTTGTTGTCATAGTTACTGATGGAAAAATGCAGTTTGTTAGAATCAGTCTTTTTACTTCCAGTAAAATTAAGAAATCTTTGACTGTTTCCTTTTTGTATTACATTTTGACACATTAGGTCACTCTTTATAAAAAAAATCCATGAACTTTGTAGTTCAGCCCACACGAGATCACCGACTGTTTCAGGGACAGAAAACATGACTGTCATAGAGGAAATCAGTGATCAGCTTACCTGAGCAGGTGAGATTCAGGATGAACAAAGTCTTTTCTGATGTTGAGCACTCCATCAGAGCAGATCCAGCCTGAACGGGTCTGATCTGCCACACAGATGTTTGTGAGGCAGATCCAGCCTGAACGGGTCTGATCTGCCACACAGATGTTTGTGAGGACTTTATGAGTCCTCCATAATCAAACGGGCCACAGTGCAGACGTTCACAGACTTCATCTGCTGTTTCGTCCAGGATCCTGTCAAACACAGACACCCGTCTCCACTCTCCCAGATGTTTCTCCTCCAGTGTACCTGCACAGTGACTAGCTCCTCCCACCAACCTGACATCATCAGGCTCTGGACACAAAACAGAGAGTCATCAGCAACTGAAAAACATGATTTTGAACCAAATCAAAGCTGCACGCTGTGAACGGCGCCTGACGTAGCATCTAAAACATTCTGCAATAACTGATATTAGAGCAAATAGATCCCTTGATTATAATGTGACCAGAGAAGAGGATCATTAAGTGAAATGAATGTTTTAGCAAGCTAAGCTGAGTCTAAAGTCTAAGTTTTCAGTGTTTGACACTGACAGTGTCACTAAGGTAACCTTTGCTGAACATATCACATGCTCATATTCAGACTTTCAGTTTAAAATCTGCTGGAAGCACCAAAGTTTCACTAGTTCTTTGACTTCCTGATACATCCTGATATAGCTTCTCTGTTGAAGGAATGTGATTTATATATGCAAACAGCCACAGCAGCACAGACTGTGCATCATATTATCACTGACACTCGCATGTATTTGGTCCTAATCTACTGCTAAATCTCTTTCACATAGTTGGAGCTGCAGATACTGGAATACACTTTAAGCCTCTGACAATGTTTAAGTGTAGTTTAAAGTCTCAAAGCTGAGAAAGCTGTAATGTGCAGCTGTAATGTTAATGTTAATGTAATGTACTGAGAATATGCTGAAGGCTCAGATCTCTATCAGATTTATTACATCTAAAAATTTCCCATTCTCGCTGAGGGCGGTCTATCAAGCTTTGGGGTTATTACCACTGGGCCCACTGTTACTCAGTGTAAACGTATTTACCATTTATCACAAATATTTATGTTATGTATGCTGAAGGCATTAGGAAGGGTAAAAGTATTTCTGGAATGACAGTTTGTGTACTGTGTACTAGTACTCGTAGTAAAAACGAACAAATCTATGCCATGGTTATTCAAAGAAACAGGATCGTATTGCAAACACAAAAGAAGCACTAATAACACAAGGACATGGGAATAAGAGA
Source organism: Perissodus microlepis (assembly GCF_051167445.1). Classification (NCBI taxonomy): domain Eukaryota; kingdom Metazoa; phylum Chordata; class Actinopteri; order Cichliformes; family Cichlidae; genus Perissodus; species Perissodus microlepis. Next base: position 28,103,578 of record NC_140467.1, on the reverse strand, counting down.
AAAACTTTAAATTAAAAATACACATAAAATCTCATTGTTGGAGAAACTGCGGTGAAAGAAAATTCTTTTTATTGTGGAGTGTGTGTGAAATCCTTTTTTCACATAATTTACATTTTTTTGGCAAAATGTAAACATTGTTTATGAGATGAACTCTGGAAAAGAAACAAAAATGCCCTGTTAGGGTTTTAGGGATCTTATGACAGACTAGGTGGTAACGTCTGTGTTTATTATAGCAGAGTCCCTTACTCCATGAAGTATTTGGCTGTCTGTAACAGTAGTTCACTGCAGTTTGAGATGATTGTCAATGATTGTCTTTTCTTAAGCTGTGTGTAAACAGAGTGTTTCAGCTTACCTGACACAGTGACGGTCAGCTGGTGGCTCTCAGAGGAGAAGTTATGAGAAAAAACGTAGATGTGATAAACACAGCTGTAGTTTCCTTGGTGGGCGGGCTCTGCAGCAGGAAACAAGAAGTGGGCAGAGTGATTGACAGCTGGCTGGCTGCAGCTGTATGTTGTGCTGGAGGAGGTGAAGGTGAGCTGGAAAGAGCCTCCTGGGTACTGTGGCTGGATGGAGCAGCTGATGGTGAAGCTGGAGCCCCTGGACACCTGAAGCTCCTGCTGCTGGGCCTTGGAAACCCTGTCCATGGAGGATGCATGGATGTTTGGCTGAACCAGCAGGTCTGTAAACACATATAAGATGGAAGGTGAGCTAACATCAATCCTTCACACAATCTTCCAGATATCCAAGACATGAAGTGTTTACAAGCCAAAATAAATGAGGAGTTTTGCATCAGGAAGACCTCGAGCATAAAATCAAACGTCAAAAATCAACCCATCACACTTTTATATTACACTCAAATTAAACTTATAATTTCACATGAGGATTTGTCTAACATGTGACTGTTTTTAGTAGCAGACCTACACACACACAGACACATGCGCGCACACACACATACACACAAACACACACACACACACACACATACACACACACACACACACACACACACATACACACAAACACAAACACACACACACACGCACACACACACACACACACACACATACACGCACACACAAACACACACACACACACAAACACACACACACACACACACACACATACACACAGACACACACACACACACACACACACACACATACACACAAACACAAACACACACACACACGCACACACACACACACACACACACACGCACACACACACACATACACACAAACACACACACACGCACACACACACACACACACACACATACACGCACACACAAACACACACACACACACACACACAAACACACACACACACACACACACACAAACAAACACATACACACTACTCCATTATGTTAATAATTGTTTTTGCTAAATAAATGGAGTAAAGCTGTGTTGATTCCTCTACCAGCAGCAGTGTCAAAGTACAGAGATCAATCATTCAGATGTTTATGATTCCTTTTATCACTCAAACTGAGTGATAAATATATATACTTTAAAATATTGTAATGTGATTTATGGTCCTGCATCAGAGCCTGTCAGTTACTAAAGCCTGTTCCCATTGAAATGCCTCTGGTTGCCACCTCAGGCCTGCATTTAACATACACGTGTTTATTTACATGCTTTAAGATTAGAGTTAACAAGAGCAACTCCAGCCCTGTTGGTAAATTACCTGAACATCATCTCTTAGTTTGTCACTTTGCTCTAAACTGTGTGGCTCATGGCAGATTAAATTTGTGATATTAAATTAAATGGATCCATCTTTGTTTAGCAAACAGCACAATTTTGTGCAAAATAAGTGCAAAGATGGAAAAAGGTCAGTGGACCCACAAGTAAAGGATGTCAAAAGGTAGAAGAGGAGAGATCTGAGGAGAGCAATGAGATGTGAGTGAGGCTGATGAAGATGGTCAGACAGATGATCTGGTGATGAAACTAGTCTGAAACTAGTGTAAAAATGCCACTCTAGTGACAAAACCTCAGAAACTAGACACAACTCAAATGAGCATGTGTAAGTGGTGTGTACCTGCACAGGTGTGATTAATGTGCTTCAGTAACACACAGAATTACATCCCTACAGAGCTCTGTTCTAGTTCCTGCTGTCAGCCCAGCTCCTCCCACTTCCTGTCCTCTCTGTTCTGTAAGAACCCGTTAACCAGTTTCACCTCCACCAGACTTTGTGTCTGTACTTGTCTATAAACAGCTGCTGGAGCTCTGACATGTAGGCGGCTGTTCTAGCTACTATCTGTCACAGCTTTTTACATCTCTGTCATATATGAAGTCATAGATGATTTCATCAGTATGATCACCTGAACAGATGAGTTTAAGGATTTGGTTAGAATAATGTTTTCTTGTTGCACAATTCCTCAGAGGAGATCTGGACAGAACACAGTCAGGTGTGATCGACCATGCAACTGGGCGTGAGATGTCTGCCTTTTCTATAGAAACAGCTGAGCCACAGTCCAGTTGTTCACAGAAAACACCTGCTTCTTTCAGTGTCCAGGAATGATAGGCACACAGTGGTCTCCATCCTCCCTGATGTTTCACCTCCAGTGTACCTGCACAGTGATTGGCTTCTCCCACCAACCTGACATCATCAGGCTCTAACAGAAAGCAGAGAGTCGTCAGTAAATAAGTGAATTTACTTCTGAAAATTTGAAATTTGAAATAACTGCTGCTCTGTGATTCTTCATTTCACTCTGATTTCTCTTTTTACCTTTAGATCTCTGTTTTCCTTCAGCCTGGACTCCTGAGGAGAAAACAGTAACACCATTCAGTGTGAAGAAGGAATTTGATTGGAGCTCACATGAGGACAGAACAACCTCCCTGAAATTTCCACCAGCTCAAAAATACCACAGTAAGCCAATATTAGGCTCATTGATTTGTTTTCAGTGAGCCTAAAATGAAATAATGTCAAATTTTAAAAGTCCAGAGAGTGCTTCACACAGGCTGAATGGAGCAGGAAGCAGGTTTGTTGATACATTTTAGAAAAATGTCAGCAACAGATTTACTTTTAAATCATTCAGTTATATATAATCTTGGAACTAAAAAAAATAGTTCTGAAAATAATTGTGAAAATCAAATTCAGAATTTGAAATAGCAACTTAGAATCCATGACTCACTTTAAAGGTGATTTAATCCTGAGGAACAACCACTACATGAACTGTCATGCAGACAGTCTCAGCAGGCAAGGCCAAAGATCCTTATGTCCTTTGATTTTTCAGCCACTGTGATTTTATGTAAGCATCGACGTGTGAACAGATCCTGACCGCCAACAGGCCACTGGGCCCCATCTCCATCTCAGCTGGCCCAGCAGTATCTGCCATTTTTATCACTTCAGAGAATGAGGCATTTTCAGGAACATGTTCCTGATATTATGACAGTAATTTGTTTTTGATTTGTTAAAAAAAATATGATGACAAAATGAGGACTAAAGTTCTTGAGTTGATTGTTAGAGATTAAAATCAGCTCCAGTTGGTGGAAACAGTCTTTAGTAGGGATGGGCCCGCCTACTATCCTTGGAAACGTTAAAATGATTGGCTAGAATCTGAAGTGTATCACATCTCAGGAAAAAAAGCACCGAAATAAAGCACCGAAATGTGCGCTGCGTTTCGGTCTGGTTACTACCGTTTATGTCAGAACCGGTGCTATAATGGCACCGGATACCGGTACCCATCCCTAGTCTTTAGGTGTGTTCAGCTGGTTGTTCAGTTCCAGCTTTAGAGAAAGATGAGATTCCCTTTAAAACTGGATTACAGGCTGCACACTTCATTCTCATTTCTCAAACTACTTCTAATACTACTACCCGTCTCCCCTCCCAGGGAATGGGCTGCCAAACATTTCTCATAAGTAAAATTTCCATGAGTCTGAATCATCATCACTTAATATGAACTCATCTGACACTGCAGCGATATCAGGATAAGTGACTGTGAACAGAATAAACTGTCTTTTTACCTTTGTGTGTGTCAGAGTCCTACCTGTGCTCCACAGCAGCAGCAGCAGCAGCAGGTGATCCATGTCCAGGTAGATGTCTCCCTGTCTGCTCTCTGCTCTGATCATCAGCTGTGCTGTCCTCAGTGTTTACCTGCTGCAGGTCACCCTGACCAGCTTCTGCCTCTTTTGTCTTTCTCTTTGAGCTTCATAACATTTCAATAAAGTTGAGCCGCTGAACCCTGAGACACATCATCAGTCTGTGAGGAAAACCACAGAAAAAAAGAGGTGTTACTGTTGATCCATGACGTGGTCACGAGGGAAATACCATGATGTGTTGTTTTTTGTTTTATTTTATCATATTACATGAGCCAGCCCATTGTTTCCTGCTTCCTGTTTAAAAGCTCACTAACTGTGCAGCTAAGAACGAGAAAGGCTGCTCTGTGAGTGCACAGCTGAAGATAGAGCTTCAGAACTTTCACTTACTTTCATGAGTACAAACTCTGAAACCAGCAGATACGTCAGCTCTTTACTTACATCAGACACTTTACAGATTTAGTCTACAGATTAAATAAAATTCAACCTTTGAGTTTCTTTTTGTCTTGGTGCAGATTGACTCAACATGTGCTCCATCTATCAGTGAGAAGACACACTCACACTTCTGAACACTACAATCTACCTACTTGTAGATGTGTGTCTACAACAGACACACATGATGCCCCTATGGTGGTCAAAACCTCTGATTGGCCGTGGTCAAGACATTCCTGTGGTCCTTCGTGTGTACGTTTGAAAGTGCAGGTGGATAGAGAGAGGTGAGTAGCTTGAATAAAGTGACGTCGATTCATTAAATCCTGAATCAACTTTTAAATGTATTTTGCCAGAAACGCCAGAATCGCTTTGTGGTCTTTTTTTTTGTACTCAATTCTGAGCTGCAGGTTTTGTCTCTCTCCAAAATTCACTGAACCAGCAGCAAAAGAAGATCCAAACTACGATTCACATTTGAGAAATCTCGTCATTAATTTCCTCTTACTTTTGCTTTTTTGCTTCCACCACGATAAAATCCCACTTCCTGCACTGCTCTCTCTACTTCAAGAACACTTTCCCATCTTAAATCTCCATTTTTGCATTATTCATTCGCCTACCCACCAGTCTACCGTTGTTTACAGCACTGTCGGTCACTGTCTTTTTTTTTCTTTTTCTTTTTACTTAAATGTCTTCAGATAAGAAAGCCTAATTTCTGCTGTTCAATACTGAACAAATGTAAACTTTTTTAAATTATGCAAAATTGCAGAATATTGCAGAAAATTTTAAGGTTATCTGCTATAAAAAGCCAGACCAGGAAAATCTCCTTCATGTTTTTCTGTGTTTTATTCTCAGTTACTTTGACACAAAGGCATCTGCTGTGACGTTCACGATTCTGATGAAGTCTCACATGGATCAGTACTGATAAATGATCAGAATTATAATATTTATGACTGTCTGAGGCTAAATTGAATCAAATCGAATTGTGACCTTGTGAATAGGAATCAAATGGATTATAGAAATGTGGTTGAAAAATCTGGGTGCGCTTAACTTTTGTGCTGATGCGCCTAAGAAAAAAAGTTAGGCACACCAGTGCAGCCATGGCAAAAACTTAGTCTAGAGCCCTGCTAAAGTTAATTTTTTTGTTTTTCGTTAATAGGCCAGTTTATTTTTTTCTTTCTTTGCTACATAAAACAGTCAAGCTTCTAACATGTAAACACAACTGTCCACCATCTATAATCCAGTTTTAAGATCCCTTCCCAGACGCTTTAACGCCCACTCACATCATGGGCCATCTGACCTCGGGAAATCACATGATAGGGTGGGGCCAGGTTTCACAATGAGCTCACCCAAAACCTTGGCTGGTTGTGACCTACACTCGTTTTCACACCTTGGCTCATATGATTAGGTAGAGGATCATTAGGGGGTCCATGTCCGTCTTGGGTACACTCCCATAGGGCTTAAATCTGGGACTCTCCACCATTTGACCCTAGAACTGAAGAAGCTTTTCAGATGAGAGGTGAAACGTCTTCAAGCAACTCTCCAAAAGTTGATTCTGTTCATCTGGACGTAGCGTTTTGTGGGAGAAACGTTTCGTCACTCATCCAAGTGACTTCTTCAGTCTCAGCTGACTGCAGGTTTCCCCGATCTTATAAACAGTACATTTGCATAATGACTGAAACCAGCCCACTGAAGGAACAATGGGCTGGGAGGTCAGTTCCTTAATCTTAATTATGCAAATTCTCATGACCATTGATAAACAACCACTGATCAATGGCCACGAGTAACATTCGCAGAGAGTTGAGGAATGGCTGCAATCACAGCATTGTAAGATGGTGAAAGATGTACCCTTAGGCCCCCTCCTTGATTCAGAGATGGTCTTTCCCTTTTCACGTAAATGGCCTCCTTGACTCCGCGCTCAAACCAGCGTTCCTCCCTGTCCAGGATGTGTACATCCTCATCATTGAAAGAGTGTCCACTGGCCTGTAGATGTAAATATACTGCAGAGTCCTGGCCTGACGAGGTAGCTCTTCTGTCTTCAAACAACCTAAGTCCAGACACTTTTCTTTCCAAGCTACTTAGACTACGATGACCTGGATGACTGAGAACTTTCAAAGACAAACAACTTGTTGTGGAAATGTCTTTTATTCATTACTTTTTTGTTGTGTGGTTCTGGCTCATTGCTATTGTCTGTAAAAACAACTTAATCTGACCATGCTGTGTGCGTGTGTGTGTGTGTGTGTGTGAATTAACCTGTAAGTCATTTCTGTGAACATAGTTTTTTTTTATGTTTTTATCTTTGATATAAGGCACTGCTACATAGAACAAACCAAAGAGCTTCCTTAGTGTCTCACAGTGAAACATTAAGGAGCAGTGTCCTGGCAGCTTCCACAGCCTGAAATGAGCGAGTTCAGATGATGACAGTAACGTGTAAAGCAGGGGTGTCAAACTCATTTTAGTTCAGGGGCCACATGGAGAAAAGTCTATTCTCAAGTGGGCCGGACTGGTAAAATCATTGTATATATAACTTAAAAACAACAACTTCAGATTGTTTTCTTTGTTTTAATACGATCAACATAAAAATAAATCTAGAGCCTGTGGACAGTATGTTCAAAATAGTACAGGCACAACATAGCTATTAATCATAAAACATCTCAAGTTATTTGAAAATTCTGAGGACAAAGAACACACAAACACACAGTGCCTCAGTGATTCACAGAACTGTTTCACAGATCACAGAACTACATCAGGGTGTCTCATGCAGCACTTTCAGTGGGGTTGCATAGTTTATTTGACTCCTGATACCTGGCATCTTTTAGCTTTCACCAGCTCATCAATATCAGGCTTCACATCCTGAGCGGCAGCTAACTTCAGGATGTGATTCAAGTGCCTGTGCGTGAGCCTTGAGTGCAGTTTTGTTTTATTTATGCTCATTACAGAGAAAACTTGCTCACAAAGATACGTGGTTCCGAACATGCACAACAGTTTTGCAGCGAGGGCTGTAAAGTTGGGGTAACCTGGCAAGAGATTCTGATAGAAATTTGCCCTTCAAATCCGAGTCACACTGCAAGTTTATTATTTCAAGTTGGATCCTGACGGGCAGATCAAAGGGATTCACGGTGAACGGCGAGCAAAAAAAGTCTTTCACCAGTTCACCAAAAATCTGAAATCGTTGCTCAAACTCTAGTAACAGTCCCGTTATTTTATCTTTAAACCGCTTCATATCTGCCACACTGGATCGTGCACACATATTTCAGACAGGGGAAGTGAGCTGCATCACCACCAGCGAGCTGCGTCTCCCACAATAACAGCTTCAACTTGAAAGAACGTATGCTGTCATAATACTGCGTGACAACTTTGTTGCGTCCTTGCAGCTGTTTGTTCAAGTTATTCAGGTGCTCTGTAACATCCACCATAAATGCAAGGTCCTGCATCCATTCTGCGGAATGAAATTCTAACACTGGTTTGCCCTTTTCTTCCATAAACTGTTCAATTTCTTCTCGTAAATCAAAGAAACGCCTCAGCACAGCACCTTGGCTCAACCATCTTACCTCAGTGTGGTATGGCAGGCCATAGATGAGGTCTTTCTCTCTGAGAAGACTGTCAAACTGACGGTGATTGAGGTTTCTGGATCGGATGAAATTAACAGTTTGATTGACCACCTTCATGACGTTATCCATTTTCAGTGACTTGCAACACAAAGCCTCCTGGTGCAAAATACAGTGAAAAGTCCAAAAATCACGTCCTCCATTTGCAGATTGCACTTTATCCCTGAACTTTTTTACAACGCCTACTTTCTTCCCGATCATTGAGGGCGCACCATCTGTAGCCAGGCTGACAGCGCGGGACCAGTCCACTCCGACCCTGTCCAGCTGCGGTCGTTGTATCTGTCATCGGTACCAACTCCACGAACTCCTCGGTGACGGTCAATGTGTCATCAACTCCGCGGATGAAAATTGCCAGTTGTGCAACATCTGTAATCAGGGCTGGACTGGGACAAAAAATCGGCCCGGGCATTTTGACTAGAGACCGGCCCACCAGGTATTATAGGAAAAACCATAAAGCCTTTGAATGAAAACAAACGCTGTTGTCACAGTGATGTACACTGTCTTGTTGGTATATATGTATCGGTCTAATAAACTTAAACCTACACCATCCTCCCTATTCTGGTATTCTGAACAGTACCCGAAAGTAGACTGCTTGGTCGAGTTAACCTCCTGAACTATCTACAACACATGGTGAAAACCTGAAATTAAGACAGAGAAGACTAGAGGTGAGACATGATCATTACTGATTACTGATGACAGATTTAGATATATTTTCATAAACCATTCATTTGCCACATCAATAAACAGCATGGCAGGGCAAAATATTTTTTCTAACATGGCAACCTTTAATAAGTGAAAGGAGACAGAAAGACAGGTGAGAAAGAATAAAACTTAATTGACTTTTTGATGGCATTTTACACACAGTACTGGTACAGAATCTAGAAAATGTGGGAAAATACTGGCATCATATACAGTACTTAGCTACTTCTGAAGAAATTATGATGGGACCCTGAAAAAAATTACTATGTACAATAATGGATTTCTATACATTTTACATCAGATGAAAATGTTTGTTGTAAGATTCAGATAATTATTTGTTAAAAGCGAGACATTTTAAATGAAAATAAGAAAGTATTTCTTTGTGCCCCCCTCTCCCTGTTAATGCCCTACCTGGGCCCCTGGCAAAACTTTGCTAGACCCGCCCCTGCACAGTTACCAGCTGTCAGCTACTTAGAAAAGGATCCTGGTGTTATTTGTCTCTCAGAAACAGTTCATAACTTCCCTTCAACTCATTCATGTCACCTAAAAGGTAAACCTGTTTCTCCATCACCTGTTCAGCTCTGATGATTCAGTAAGGACATCTCCTGGTTTCATCTTCATGTTTCCCTCTCACCAGATAACCAGCATGACCAGCAGGTTTACAGCTGTGGCTCCAGCAAACATCAGCTGATCCTAGAAATTAATATTAAATAAATTCTAACAACAGCTGATCAAGCTTAAACGTGCTGCTGTTGTTTAGCGCGACATCCGCCGGTTTCCCCGTTCTGGCGCAAAGTGGGCGATAAACAAACAAGAGAGAAAAGCCGATCAGCTGATCATTGAGTTTCATGATTGAAGTAGAAACAGGAGAGGGAGGGGGGAGAATGAGAGAAGAAGAGGCAGCTGTGCAGCAAAGACACAGAGTAAATCCAGCTTTGTGTCTTTTTCCATTGTAGCTGAAGTCCGGGACAAACTGTGTTCCTTTTCACCTCAATACGAAACGCTCAATATTTTCTCTGAATACGAGATGATTCCGGTTTTTACGGGACGGTTGGAAACTCTAATAACTAACCTTATAAATAAAATAAGATAAAACAAGTTCAACATCAGTAACATCATAGCACCCGCCCAGCAGTATATAAACTCTGTCATGCTAGCTAGCACGCAGTACGAGTTATTGTAACTGACTGTAAAAAGTCAGCATAACGAAAATAAACTACACCTAAACTTGGTTTATATCTGACCCAGATAGACTGCAGGTCATAACTTCGTACCTGAAGCTCAGTTCACTGTCTCGGGTCTCTGCTCCTCCTGCCTTTCCGTCATCTACCTGCCAGCGCGTTGCATCTGCTGGCCTCCACCACTTGCTAATGTTACTGAATCTGTGGAAGCTCCGCAATAGCCACCACCAAACAATTGAGTTATTTTTACACATCTCCCAGCCGATCCACCACCTTTCAGTGTTTATAACGTCACGGGAAAAAGACGAAAAAAAAAACAAAACAGTAAAACAAAACCCATCGGCCCATTAATACGAAAAATCAGTCCAGTCCAGCTATGCCTGTAATGTGCGTGCCTTCATCAATTGCAACTGAAAACACAATAAATGACTTTATTTTTTGCTTCAACTGGCTGTCCAAATCCGCTGAAAGATCAGAAATCCTGTCGGCAACTGTGTTTCTTGTCAGGCTGATATTTGCAAAGGCCTGGCGCTTTTCAGGGCACACAATCTCCGATGCCTTCATCATACATGTTTTTACAAAGTCACCCTCACTAAATGGTTTTGAAGCTAGTGCAATTTCGTTAGCAATGAGGTAGCTAGCTTTCACTGCAGCGTCACTGATGTCTCGGCTGTGAGTAAACACAGACTGCTGTTTCTTCAGACCCGCCAACAGTTCATTCACCTTCTCTCTTCTCCGCTGTCCTTGAAAGTTGTCATATTTGTCGGCATGAAGACTCACATAGTGGCGACGGAGGTTATATTCTTTCAGCACTGCAACATGCTGGGAACACACCAAACATACAGCTTTCCCATTCACTTCCGTGAATAAATAGGAGGATGACCATTTTTCTTGGAACACTCTGCATCCACTTTTCTCTTTTTTGACAGAGACATATTGGGGCAATGAGGGTGCCAAAGCACATCAGGTTTAAATTTCGTGGGCAAAACAAACTCACAATTGCTATTGCACCATCCAATGGACACAATTGGAACAGCAGTTTATTTATTGAAAAATTGCTGCTCATTTTTATACTTTACAAAATCATCTCACAGGCTGGATTAAACCCGTTTGCGGGCCTGATCCGGCCCGCGTGCCGTACGTTTGACACCCACCCCTGGTGTAAAGGAAGTAGTACTACCTGCTGACTCAGCAGGACCCTGAACAACATGCAGTGTGTAAGAAACATGTGGAGTGGAGACCAGATGCTGTTTTTGTCAGATTATTAGAGAAAGATATTGTAAGAAAATTACATTTAAATTCAATAAATGTTTTAACCTCAGAGATAATCTGAGTTTTGTTTGAATACTACTAGCATTACAAGATGCAGTGTCTAACTACAGGTCAGAATAACATCGAATAAAATGATATTTGTTCCCATGAAGCTGAGGCTTTCATCACACAGGAGATTTAAAACCGATCACATGCTAATGGTTATAAGTTGTTATTTAAACAGTGCCAAGTTATTTTCCTGAGAAACTTTGAGATAACATTGTTAACTTCTGTCCTACAATCCAGGAACACCACCCATACCAACTTCCTTTGTTTTCCTATGAGTAGGTTTTTTTTTTATAGTGGTCACACTGTTAAAATTCTTCTGGTGAAACTCTGTAAAATGAAATAGGAATATAAAGAAAAAGGATGAAGGTGAAAATTGATTTGATGTTTAAGTGTTATTATTTATTAACCTTTATTTAACCAGGAAGATCCCATTGAGATTAAAAACCTCTTTTTCAAGGGAGACCTGGAGTGTTAACAGCAGTGAGTGAGTCTTTATATTTCCACAGGTTTGCAGACAGTGGCAGCTCGGTGCTGCAGGATGCAGCTGCTCTCAGTAGTGACACCAGGGCTTTGGAAAATGTGAAGGAGGTAGTAAATGTTGAGTTTTTCATACTGCTGACGACACCCCTTGTGTCCATTCACACTAAAATAATAAATAAACAATTAAATGGCAGAAAAGGTCCTTTTTGATCTACCTTAGAAATTCCTGGGTTTTGTTTTAATGTTTTCACACTAACACCCCCCCCCCCCCCCCCCCCCCCAAAAAAAAAACCTTTCTCTTTTATAATTAAAGGATAGTCTAAGCAGTGAGCAACCAGAACTTTAATTTAATGTAATTTAATACATTTATTTTATAAAGTTTAAGACCATAGAGTCAGACGCTGAAATATGTCTCTCATTTAGTATAGAAGTGTTTCTTTATCGTGTCAGAAAATTGAGCTGCTTATATATTTAAATATATTATTAAATGATCGAAGTGCCCTGTATGGACCCCACGATGTAAAATGAGTTTGATATCTCTGATGTAGGTGAAATAACAAAATAATTCAAGATAAACCTCAAAATAAAATCAGTCAGTATCCTTTCTACATATAACTTTACTGTGTCACTTCCATGGTTAACACAAAGGGTTTATAAAGCGAGAGCTTTAGTCTAGTTTTGTCTGTGGAGAGTAGATTTCATCACAGTAGCTGTCTTTCTGAAAGGACATAATTCACCCACTGGCATCTTCTTCTATGCTTTTTATCAACACACAGCAGTCAGGCTATTTTAAAATATATTGACTGAATTATGATATTCTGGACCTTTGTCCAAGGAAATTTTCTCCTTAAATTATAATTGAACACCTCTGAAGTATAAGCTTAGTGAAATGATGGTTATAAGCGATGTTCTTTATAACCTGTAAGAACCTTGATGCAGATCCAGGTGAGTATTCTGTACTGCCGTGTCTTGCTGCCTTTGACACAGTTGATGACGGTATCCTGACTGAAAAATCATGTTGGCCTCTTTGGATCATCTCAGGAGTGGTTCTCTTCTCATTCACAGCAGTTTTTCCTTTTTTGCTGCTAATTTTGGATCCTCTCCTGCGGTTCGCCCGAGGTTCGGTCTTTGTACCTATCTCGTTGGTTCTGTACACACTGAGTGACATTGGCCTCATGAACAACCCAAGAGTGGATATGTGGAAAAAAATGAAGGATGGATATTTTGCCTTGTATGTTTATTTCTAATGATTTGTGAAGTCTGGTTCATGCTGTACTCAAACAACTATGGAAAAATAAGTAGTCTTGGCCTGTGATGGCTTGGCTGAGCTTCATTCATGAAAATCACACTTAAAACTGTAAAAGTTAAATGTAAAGCTGTTATAGAAGTTAATGCTTCCTTTGTGTTTGCAAGCTACTAAAATCAGCCAAAGCACTTATAAACATGATGATAGTCATGGCTGTATAAATGATCCACGTTCCACGGTTACTTCAGCTGTGCATTATTTTTAGCTCAACTTACAAAATCAACAAGATCTTAAGCTGTCTATGATGGGAAATTCATGTGGATGTAAGATGAGGTCCTCTTCTTCTACTTTAGTTCCTTTCACTTCAGCCATCTCTCCTTCATGTACACAAACGCTGAGAATGGAGTAAAGCAGCTCAGTGTTTTCCCGTCTGCTCGAGCTCTGCCTCCTGCTGGCCTGAGGAGACATGATAGTGCAAAGATCAGACTGACTTCATCACATACTGAGGGCTTCATTGTCAAAAGAAGACTCAAAAATACTCAGTAAAACAACTATTAGAACAGAACCCAACTTGTGTTTAAGTTAGAGTTACAGTTATATATTTAACACCCAAACACTTTATTCTTACTTTATTTGATTGACATCCTTATGAAATTCATATGGAAAGTAAGAAAATTATGAGTCTTTTGAAAATCTCAAACTCATCAGAACAATCTGTCCACTTCAGACAGCGTCTCCCTGCCCTCCAGCTTTGGCATCTGATTCACCACCCGTATGCCTAGTTCAACCTTCCACATCTGGAAGCCCACTCTGGTGAGTTAGGGAAGAGTGAAAGGTTTCTACTACATTGTCATCCGGTCACCAAACCCAATTACTGAATAAGGAGTGTAATTACTCTAACTTTGAGGAAGAATCGTCCCTTAGCGTTTGATCATTCCCTTATCCCCGACGACACTTCTGATAGGTTGCTAAGTTTGAGACAAGGCCAGTGGAGCACTGATGATTGTGCTGAAGACACATCATGAGGTTTGTTTTGCACAGTTTAGATGATCAAGTGAAGAATGAGGTAGCATCAAGTGATGACACAGAAACATTTGAAACATTGGTTTCTCTGCCTATCAAGACAGACAACTGCCTGCAGAAAAGAAGAGTAGCTGAGAACTCCAGATCCCAGCTTTCCTTGAAGACAGGAAGTGGCATCACCACAAAGTGTCAAATCGTGGTGTGTGGAGAGAAGGAAGAGAGGACCTTCACTTGCAAGCTGGTGAAGGATGGTGTTTATTGTGGAGACAGGACGAACAGAACAGGATAGAGACTGATTGAATGACTGAACTGAACCAGAAACACACACAAATCGATGATGACAAGCAAGGGCGTAGATTTGGTTTTGGCATTGGTAGGGACGAGTGTTTCAACCACCGAACCCTGCCCTGTTTCTTTTTTTTCCTTTTTGTCTTTGCTTCTTGATAAAAAGAGGAAAAATATACTTGCCTACATATGCTATTCTACATGCTATTAAACCATTTAAAATTACAATTCATAGTTTTACATTTGAATTATATAATGTTAAATTACTATTAAACAAATGGCTGACTAAGTATTTTAGACTTACTCCATATAAATCAGGCATCATACAAAAATAAAAATAGCTTCAAAAACAGTCAAGACAATAAAAGAATATGACTTTAAGGACTTAAATGTGGGATGGAGCGATTTCGCAGGTCTTTCCTCCCCACTTCTGTCAAACTCCACAACAAAAACTTTTGCAGCTGATCACACACAAACCCACACATGTGCAATAAAACTAAGTGCAATACTCTTTTCTGAGTATTTTTGTAAGTTGTATTTTTACTCAGTTGTATATAACATTTGTATTCTATTTTTATCCTAATGTATATTTTATTCTATTTTATTCTACTATTTTATTCTATTCTATTCTGTACAGTTGTGTACAGTATATTATTCTTATTGTATTCTAATTTTTGCTATATAACTTTGCACTGTCCACTTTCTGCTGTGACAAAACAAATTTCCCACGTGTGGGACTAATAAAGGTTATCTTATCTTATCTTAACAAGATTACTTCAGTTATAGTACACCAACTTCTCTTATACATTAGCACTAAGGGAACACTAAATGAACCGGTGGTTTTTGTCCAAAAAACTACTCATCTAAGATGACCACAAAATTATTATTATGTGCTTGATGTGCCTCACCTTTGGCCCTGGCTTTCCCCCTCTGACTGCACTAGGACATATTGCCTCTTGATAAAATAACACATTGATTCGTGCCATATAAAAAGTGAGACATGTCAATTCAGATTCTTTGTCAAATATACACTAATCAATCAATTTACATCAGCAGCCTAACAATTGTAGTGCAAACTGCACCACAAGGTGGAATATTTGCAAAATCATGACTACCTCGTAATATTTTGTGTCAAAAAATTAACCCTATGAATATGTCAGTGCCATTAGGATGAAATTATTGTGTCACCAACATTTTAACGTTAGACATATAATTTTAACAGCCTCTGTAAACTAATATCCTGGCTTGCTCGAGGCTGCCGTTTTCGCTGACAGTTTCAATCAAAATGAAAAAATGCTACTCTGGGAGACTGAGATAACTAATAGTGCTGCCTGTTGTACAGTTAGTTTCCAAAACACGTTATTAATGGGTACATACAACTTTAGACTGATGTGGGCCAAAGCCTAGCATAGCCTGTAACGTTATTATGACGGACACATTTTATGAGTGAACTTGACTTTAAGTCACTTACAGGTTTCTTTGAAAAATACTTTCTTATATCCAGGTTCTTCCTTTTTGCTGCCGTCCACCTCTCCTGCTCGCAGCGCACTGAGCGCAGGCTTGCCGCTGCTAAAACTAAACAAAGCTCCCTGAAAGGCACAGCCAATCACATTGGCCATATTTGTCACATGAGGTAGAGAACGTAATTTAACTCTTTCTGCACCGCTGGGTGAATGAGACGTTGACAGATCGTTTTTTTCTTTCTATCAGGTTTGTTTTTCTTTACAAGAAGCGATCAAATTATTGGTGGGGACAATTCAAAAATCGCTGGATATTGGTGGGGACACGTCCCTTCCGTCCATGCCAAATCTACGCCCTTGATGACAAGACAGAAAAGGAGAAAACTAAGGACTTAAATACACAGGCGTGATGATGATAAGAGACAGGTCAGAACACAGCTACAACCAAATCGGACTAATAACACACAGGAAGTAGAACTAAACGCAATGCATGGAGACAGATGACTAACACAATAAATCAGGAAACATGAACATATAGAAAATAAACAGAACATGAACAAACTGAAAACACTGGGTCAACGATCCAGGAACCCTGACAGAAGGGAGGCAGTTATCACTTCCAGGTGACTGTATTGAACCAGTGAAATTTGGACTCGACAAGCTAATAGAATTGGAGTGGCAGCAGAGGAGAAAAGCCAGTGAATGCCTGTATTGTAGAAAAACTGGTCATTTAGTTGTTCACTGCTCTTTTCGTCCATAGCAAAAAGCCCTTGACTCTGTGAAGGGTCAACTTAAAGATTTATGCTAAAATTATTTATATAAGCAAGTCACACTGGAGTTACAGGCCCTGACTGAGAGACAATGTCCATTTACTTCTCTGGAAATCCCTATGATACACTGTGGCATGTGACAAGATTTACATATCACCCAGGTAGGGGGGATGACATGTTTTTCTTGGTATCATTCACGGCATCTTAATGAATATAGTCTTTGAATGTGGCCATCAATTTACATCACAGGTATGGAAAGTTTTCTTTTCAGCCTTAGGAGCATGACTGAATTTATCTTCAGGTTTTTACCCCAAATCGAAATTAGATGAAAGAATATATGGATTAACGACTTATCTGTAAATCCTTGCAAAGTAATCCTGTGTAAGGGACTGAACATAATCCCTGTAAAAATTACTCAAGTTTGCCATGCAGCATTCTGGGTCGTTTTGATGCAATAAACTCATCTTTAACCTTTGTGGAGTGTCTGCTCTGAGGTGAGGTCACATCCATCCTGTATTCAAATAATGGGTTAAAAACAGTGAGTACACAGTTTTTTCAGGTGTGTCCTGCCAGGTAAAGTCTATCAAGGGTTTTACCAAAATAACCACTAACTGTCAGTGTGACAGGGGGAACACTGGATGTTATAGATGACCTACCTGAGCAGGTGAAATCGAGGATGTTGAGAGAATAAACTGATGTTACACACTCCCTTACAGCAGAGAAAGACTGGACACACTCAGGCTTGATTGTTGTTGGAAGTCTGGCTAAGGACTTTTTTGTCATTCTCAAAGAAACAGCAGAACCACAGCCCAGATGTTCACAGATAACAGCTGCCTGCTTCATGTTCCAGTTGGGGACAAAGACTGGTTTCCAATCTCCCAGTTTCACTTCCAGTATACCTGCACAGGGACTGACTCCTCCCACCAACCTGACAGACTCTAACAGAAAGCAGAGAATCATCAGTAAAAGAATAAAGTGAGTTTGAACCACATCAAAGCTGCAGCTCCTCTTCTACCTGAGCAGGTGAGTCCAACAGCTTTGCCAGGTGAGCAGCTGTTTCTAGGTGAGCCTGAGCTTCTACAGTCCAGGAGAGCAGACTCATGGCCTCCACACTGGAACGCTTTGCTCCACACTGGAGCCTCCACTTCTCCATAGAGCGCCCCCTGGAGGACCGAAGGAGGCCCACAGCCGAGCTCCCTACAGACCACCTCTGCATCCTGCTGGTCAAAGTCAGCTTCACACACTGAGGACCAGCTCTGGTTAGACTTCACCTCCAGTCTGCCCGAACACAGACTGGAACCATTCAGCAGCCTGACAGAGTCTGGAGACATCAGAGAAGATCAAACAGAGAGATCAGAGACAGCAGACACACAAGAAAAAGATGTCAGCAAACAACTATTCACTGACTCAAACTCAGCACAACTGTAACATGACTTCATCATTAACAACAGAACTCATCTTTCTAACAGGAGACATGTTAGTATCACATTTACATTTTATACAGTGGACAGGCTCTCACTGATTTCTGATGTTTTACAAATGACGGCAAAACAGCTGCAGTTCTTTGTTGTGCTCTTCTGATACTCAACAATTATTGCTCTACACATACAACCTATATAAAAATCTTCTATTTAAAAAATGTTCTAATGATTTTAGAGAGACAGGATGGAAAAGTAGGCCAATTCACTTCCATTGCTGAGGCAGATTATCTATGGTTGTAAGGTCTTCAGTGACAGATGCAGCAGTCACTCCTGAACAGACTGTGATAATCAGACTTAAAGTGAACGGAAGAAGGAGTCCTATTGATTGGTTAGCTTTGGTGCCCAAGGGGAGCTGGGAGAATCACTGGGGCAAGCTAAGGGTAGATTTAGTGACTAAAGAATCAAAAACCTAGGTGTGGTTAAAGGAACAAAAATTTTGGTCAGGCTGAAAAAGATCCTGGAGAGTTGGGTCCATCTAAGGAGAGCATGCCACTTTTCTGTACACAATCTAAAGAGTGAGGAGTTGGCACTTAGGAATACTTTGAGGATATCGCAAATCTCACTGACACACCTTCTGTAAATGGAAGCATAGTCTGGAGACAAGGGCACAACTCACTTTAGCTGCTGTGTGCTGCAAGCTGTTACTGTGCCATACATGATGTCATAAATATTTTTGCCTGATTGGCTTACCTGAACAGGTGAGATCTAGGACAAAAAAAGACAAACTTGAAGAGACACACTCCCTGAGAGCAGATCCAGACTGAACACAATCAGGTTTGAGCTGCCACACCAATGTCAGTGACTTCTGTCTCTGTTCTACTGAAACAGCAGAGCCACAATCCAGATGTTCACACACAGCAGCTGCTGCCTTCAGTGTCCAGTCAGATTCTTCCACTGGTCTCCACTCTCCCAGGTGTTTCACCTCCACCGTACCTGCACAGAGATTAGCTCCTCCCACCAACCTGACATCATCCGGCTCTGAACAGAAAGCAGAGAGTCATCAGTAAAGAAGTGAATTTACTTCTGAACAGATTAATTGAACTTTCATTCTTTATTCTCTCTGATTTCATCCTTTTACCTGTAGCATTGTGTTTTTCTTCAGCCTGGAGTCCTGAGTAGGAAACCAAAGAAGAAAAACCCCACATATTTAAGGCAAAACATTGATTGGAGCTCAGCAGAGGACAGAACAAAATCTCAGACCGGTTTGTGAGGAATTTGCTATCAGCTCAAAAACATATGATCAAATTCACCATGAGTCATTTTATCAGTCTGCTTTCAGAGACATGAACATGTGAAAAAACAGACCAGAGAGTGCTTTACACAGAACAGGCCAACAAGTGAATTTAATATAAAAGTAGGTAGACCTGTCCCTTGACCTGATCCAGTTCTCCACAGGGCTTTTGTGAATCACTCTTTATCTGACACATCAATCAGGACCAATCTGTCTTTGGAGACTCTATCAAAAGCCCAGGAATATATCACTGGGACACCCCTACCATTCAACAATGGTAATGTGGCAATCCATAGAGGGGTATTGTCACTATTATTACTATCATCAGTAGTAGTATTAGTAGAACCAGTTGTTAATTTCCAGCTCTTTAACATTGGGAATCCTCTGTGGTTGATAAATTGTTAGTTACATTCAAAGGAGATAAATTAAACTCATGCCTTGATATTTTTACTCAAGTTGCCTATTGGCTTAAAAATTAAAGTTATGTTTGTATAATTACTCTTACTTCTAATTGAATGTTCAATATAACAATGATCAGCTCAGAGAATGTGTCACTGTTGTTCTTACCTGAGCAGGTTACTTTCAGGACATTGGATGAATAACCTGATTTTGCACATTCCCACAAAGCGGATCCAGGTTTGACACAGTCAGGTCTGATTAACCACACATTTTTTTCTGTAGAGTCTTCAGATTGGGCAGAAACAGCAGAACCACAGCCCAGATGTTCACAAACAACAGCTGCTGCCTTCAGGTTCCAATAACGGATAAAAACTGGTTTCCAGTCCACACAATATTTCAATTCCAGTATACCTTCACAACGACTGGCTCCTCCCACCAACCTGATACGATCAGGCTCTAACAGAAAGCAGAGAGTCATCAGTAAAAGAATAAAGTGAGTTTGAGCCACATCAAAGCTGCAGCTCCTCTTCTACCTGAGCAGGTGAGTCCAACAGCTTTGCCAGGTGAGCAGCTGTTTCTAGGTGAGCCTGAGCTTCTACAGTCCAGGAGAGCAGACTCATGGCCTCCACACTGGAACTCTTTGCTCCACACTGGAGCCTCCCCTTCTCCATAGAGCGCCCCCTGGAGGACCGAAGGAGGCCCACAGCCAAGCTCCCTACAGACCACCTCTGCATCCTGCTGGTCAAAGTCAGCTTCACACACTGAGGACCAGCTCTGGTTAGACTTCACCTCCAGTCTGCCCGAACACAGACTGGAACCATTCAGCAGCCTGACAGAGTCTGGAGAAATAATATTAAATACATTTTTAAAGAGGACTTTGTGTTCTTTGAAAAGGTGAACAAAAACAGCATACTATAAGGGAAAAAAAACCTTGCCAGATTGTCTTTTACTTTATGCTGTTAAGCCTTCCTGTAATGTCTTGTGTTTATTCTTTGTTTTTCCATTTTTACAACCTTACTGGATTATTTAGAATATTCTCTTTCACATACCTTTGCTGGACTTCGCTACCTGCCTTCATATGTAAGCACAATTAGCACTCTGACAAAGTACCAAAACAGTGACAGGACTAGTCATACAAGGTGAGGGAAAATTATGAATCAAAGAAACATCAGAGTAAGGAAACACGTCTCAAATTAATCAAGACAATCACACAAAGGAAGTAAAACTCAAGACAGTACACGATAGACATAAACTCAGTCAAACAGGACTAGAGACCAGTTGACCACCACCTCACAAACTCTGCACCATTGGGAAAAATGTGTATTTCCTAAGTGACTGGAATGTGGTTGCTGGAGGTGGTGATTGCACTGGTTACCCACAGATTTTAGTAGTCATGCATAGTTTGTATGAAATACACCAATTTTTTTGGCGCTACTGTCTGTATTGTAGTAAAAGTAATAAAAAAATCAGCACAAACATGAGATGGAGAATGTTCATCTTCAAAGTAAAAGTTGTGTCTTATGATTGCGAGCATGATTGTTACAAAAATACACACCGGTTTTGTTTATGCAAAGAATTCATCCTCAAAAAATGCAAAACAAAAAGTTAACTTACTGAAAGTTAAGTTTGGCTCAACAAAGCTCTGACTCTCTCTGAGCCTGGCAAGAGTCTAAAAAAAACCCAAACCTACAACAAAAACTATTTTTCAGGCCAAACGAAGGTCTTAAAATGAGTGAAATGTAATTAGGCGTCATACACAGTAAGGATGTAACAGTATTAACTATACAACCAACTTCTGCTGGAGTAGAGTTTAGGTAGCTACTCTGCATTTTATTGTCACATGACATCGTAAAAAATGACAGTTAAGGGATGACTTCTTTAAAATTTGCTACAGCATGTAAGTTAAAGTCAGAGTTGTAAATCTGTCACCCAAATCCTGCCCCGACTAGAGACTGTAAATAACTCTTTGTACCAGCTCCTCACTTAGTAAGCAAATACTATTTCAGGTGTGTATCACTTATTTCTCTTTACTAAATAGTTCAACTTATTATTCAGTCAGCACTTTTGTGCTCTGAACTTATTTTTTTAACCGGGCTTACCTTGGCAGGTGAGATGCTGAATATAGAAAAAAAGATTCAGTCTTGCACACTCTCTCACAGCAGATCCAGAATGAACACAGTCAGGAGTGATTCTCCACATAGATCTGAGTGAGACCGCCTTCCTCTGGCCTACAGAAACAGCAGATCCACAGTCCAAGTGTTGGCAAACAGCAGCTGCCTCCTTCAGGGACCAGTCTGAGGAACCTACTGATCTCCACCCTCCTTGTTTTACCTCCACTGTACCTTCACAGTGATTGGCTCCTCCCACCAGCCTGAGAGGCTCTAAAAGAAAGCAGAGAGTCATCAGTAAAAGAATAAAGTGAATTTGAACCACATCAAAGCTGCAGCTCCTCTTCTACCTGAGCAGGTGAGTCCAACAGCTTTGCCAGGTAAGCAGTTGTTTCTAGCTGAGCCTGAGCTTCTACAGTGTAGGAGAGCAGACTCATGGCCTCCACACTGGAACTCTTTGCTCCACACTGGAGCCTCCACTTCTCCATAGAGCGCCCCCTGGAGGGCCAAAGGAGGCCCACAGCCGAGCTCCCTACAGACCACCTCTGCATCCTGCTGGTCAAAGTCAGCTTCACACACTGAGGACCAGCTCTGGTTAGACTTCACCTCCAGTCTGCCTGAACACAGACTGGAACCATTCAGCAGCCTGACAGAGTCTGGAGAGATCAGAGAAGATCAAACAGAGAGATCAGAGACAGCAGACACACAAGAAAAAGATGGCAGCAAACAACTATTCACTGATTCAAACTCAGCACAACTCCAACATGACTTCATCATTAACAACAGAACACATCTTTATAACATCACACACTGGACACTTGTTAGCATAATAATAATAATAATAATAATAATAATAAATTTTATTTATGAGCGCCTTTCAAGTCACCCAAGGACACTTTACAATAAGAAGACACATAGTAAAACAATGGCAAGATAAGAACAATAAAACAAAAGCACAAGATAAAATTAACAAACAGTGGATTCACAGTGAATATGCAGATTTGAATCAAGGACAGTGCGTAGACAATTATTATAATATAACAACAAATCATCAGGAGTGGAATAGAAGTCCGGAATCTGAACATTGTCCAAACTGGTAGTGAGAATGTCCATATCAATGTTCTTGATGTTGCAGAACGAGATGAGACGGGTTGGCTTGGTAGAAGAGCAGCAGAGAGTGAGGTTAAATGAAAGGAGGAAGTGGTCAGTTATGGGGATTTCAGTAGCAGAAAGATTCGAGGGAGTAAGACCAGAACAGCAGACCAAGTCCAGGGTGTGGCCTTTAGAGTGAGTGGGAAAGTCAATAAATTGTTTAAATTCAGAGCCTTCCAAACAGGAAGAAAAGTCTCTGGTGAGCAGAAGGTCATTATTGTCCATGTGAATATTGAAATCTCCCACCAAGATCACATTTGGGGAGAGAGATGAAAGATGGGTTAGTAGATTAGCAAAGTCACTGAGGAAGACAGGGTTAGGTTTGGGGGGGCGGTATACAGTAGCTATGATGGTGGGAATGGGATGACATTTACATTTATACTGTCACGACCGCGGTGTGGCAGACGTGTGGAGTTGTAGAAAGGACCCAAAAGGCGGCAGCTCTGGTGCAGGTGAGTATTTATTTACAGGAGTGGGTACAAACAGCAATGGTGGGTGAACATGAAACCGGAAACCTAAACTGGGTAAAACTAACAAAACAAACCAGAAACGAAGATGCAGGGAGGTCCGGGGAAATACACATGGAGAGATGCAGGGAGACCGAGGGGAAACAACACAGACGAACCAGCAACTACTAGGACAGAAGACACAACTTAAATACACTCAGAGAACACAGGGAGATTACACACAGGTGGGGAACACAGCTGGGAGTGATTAACGTGACGAGACTAGGGAGGCAACTGAAAACACTCACATAAGACGCAGACCTTCACAATAAAACAGGAACTTACACATGAAAGGACACAAACTAAGAAACGCGGACTAGATACAGGAACACACGGGCAGAACAGAGTAAACACTAAACAGAGGAAGAACAGAACCAAAATCGCAATAAGAGAAAACACAAAACGCTGGGTCAAAAGGACCCAGGATCATGACATATACACTGGAGCAGCTCTCACTGATTTTTGAAGATGTTCAAAATGACGCCACATCATTACGACCTGCAGATGTCTCTATTATGTTCCTTCCTTCTCAGCAATAATTTCAACAATTTCCATCTTTTGCATTTCTATGAAAAGATTAATAATTCAAAATAAATAATTTTAGAACAAACTCCCAAAAATCTTAATCTAAATCTAAAAAAATCTAACTGGATCACTACATTAAGGAAGTGCCCAGAGTGAAGGAGGTTGTCTGTGTGTGGAGATACTGATGAACTCTGGTTGGACAGAATTTGTGTCTCAGATTTGTGTCCAGGTGTTCTTTGGTGTCTTTTATGAAGCTAACCAACAAGTTTCATTAAGCTAAAAGAGGAGTTCTCCTCGGCTGGCTGGTAGTTAGCTCAGAGGAACTCTGAAGCTCTGTTCTTCATGGCTTCTGGGCAGTCTGCTGCTAGTCTATCTAGTGTGTGTGTGTAAACCAGGTACATTACTACCAATCATTGACTCACCTGAGCAAGTGAAATCCACTATAGAGGAGGAGGATCCTGATATTACACACTCTCCCAGAGCAGCTCCAGACTGAGCACAGTCAGAATTGATCATCCACACAGATCTGCCTGCAGACTCTTTTCTCTCTTCTACAGAAACAGCAGAGCCACAGTCCAGATGTTCACAGAATATAGCTGATGTCTTTAATGTCCAGTGAGACATGTCTATGGGTCTCCACTCTCCCAGATGTTTTATCTCAAGTGTTCCTGCACAGCGACTGGCTCCTCTCACCAGCCTGGCAAACTCTGAATAGATGGCAGGAAATCATCAGTACAGACGTGAATTTAATTTTCAAAAGGATGAAGTCAAACTGCCCTGCTTATTTTGCTTCTGTGGCTGTTTACTTCTTTTTAGGATGATTACCTGTTGAGTCATGTTTTTCTTCAGCCTGGACTCCTGAGGAGAAAGTTAGACAAGAAATATCAGTCACACTCAGCTGTGGACAGAGCAAACTGCATTCCAGCTGTATACAGTGCGAGCAGGAAGCCTCTTCCCTTTCCTGAATGAGGTTGACTGCTTAGCATGAGACAGCAGTGTGTGCTACATTTTTTTCATTCTGATAAACACACTTTATCTGACATATTACTGAACATGAACCCATGTGATGCTGCTGAATAAGGGGCTCTGAAGTGAATACAAATTCCTTTGATATGAACTGTGCATTTGGGTGATGCAGATGTGTAGGCCAGTCCTACCTGAGCTCCACAGCAGCACCACCAGCAGCAGCAGTGGATCCATGTCCAGGCAGGCGTCTCTCTGATGATACTCAGTGTTTATCCACACTGAGAGGCGGAGCTTCACTGGGATCTGATCTGATTTTTAAAAAATTGGTTTAGTGTCACATGATCAGTTTTTCCTGTGTGTCAGGACTGAATGAAAGTTCACCTCATGAAAAGTTCATGAGGTGAACTGCTGGCTGCTGTTCACCTTTGTACACTAGGTATACCACTAATAAACACAGACACTTAAAAATGATGTGTTATTAAAGCTAATAACACATCAAACTGAGGTTATTGTACTCGGCCCTGAAAATCTTAGAAATATGGTATCTAACCAGATTCTTACTCTGGATGGCATTACCTTGGCCTCCAGTAATGCTGTGAGGAATCTTGGAGTCATTTTTGACCAGGATATGTCCTTCAATGCACATACTAAACAAATATGTAGGACTGCTTTTTTCCATGTGCACAACATCTCTAAAGTTAGAAATATACTGTCTCTTAGTGACGCTGAAAAACTAGTTCATGCATTTATTACTTCCAGGCTGGACTACTGTAATTCATTATTATCAGGATGTCCAAAAAACTCGCTGAAAAGCCTTCAGCTAATCCAAAATGCTGCAGCAAGAGTCCTGACAGGGACTAGAAAGAGAGAGCAGATTTCTCCTGTATTGGCTTCCCTTCATTGGCTTCCTGTTAAATCCAGAACTGAAATCAAAATCCTGCTCCTCACATACAAGGTCTTAAATAATCAGGCCCCATCTTATCTTAATGACCTTGTAGTACCATATCACCCTATTAGAGCACTTCGCTCTCACACTGCAGGCCTACTTGTTGTTCCTAGAGTATTTAAAAGTAGAATGGGAGGGAGAGCCTTCAGTTTTCAGGCCCCTCTTCTGTGGAACCAGCTTCCAGTTTGGATTCGGGAGACAGACACTATCTCTACTTTTAAGATTAGGCTTCAAACTTTCCTTTTTGCTAAAGCATATAGTTAGACTGGACCAGGTGACCCTGAATCCTCCCTTAGTTATGCTGCAATAGACATAGGCTGCCGGGGATTCCCATGATGCATTGAGTTTTTCCTTTCCAGTCACCTTTCTCACTCACTATGTGTTAACAGACCTCTCTGCATTGAATCATATCTGTTATTAACCTCTGTCTCTCTTCCACAGCATGTCTTTATCCTGTCTTCCTTCTCTCACCCCAACTGGTCACAGCAGATGCCGCCCCTCCCTGAGCCTGGTTCTGCCGGAGGTTTCTTCCTGTTAAAAGGGAGTTTTTCCTTCCCACTGTCGCCAAAGTTCTTGCTCATAGGGGGTCATATGATTGTTGGGTCTTTTTCTGTATCTATTATTCTGCGAACTACTGTACAATATAAAGCGCCTTGAGGCGACTGTTGTTGTGATTTGGCGCTATATAAATAAAATTGAATTGAATTGAATCATACTGATATGTGTTCTTTTTGCATCCTCTGACACAATTACAGTTACAGACTCTCTCTCTGCCCACACTTATCTTTTGATCATAAGTAATTTACCTAAAAAGTGACAAAACAAACTCAAAGTTCATTAATTTGACTGAAATGGGGACCCTAAATATGGATTTTCAATGAAGAAATATCATTGAAGTGATTTTTTTGCCACAACAGCTGTAGTAAATTCTGATATCATGACATCTCTCAACCACACAAAGCTGAAAAAATGAGCAGCCTGATGCTTTATGAGAATGAAGTTTAATTCTTGGCCTGAATTATTGATCATTGTGTTCTTGATCTGAGTGTTCACTGTTAAGTGGAGTCAGCTGTGTCACTCCACACAGCTGCTCCATCAGGAAGCAGGAGGGTGGAACAGGACCAGAGAGTACCAGCGCACACACCCAGCACTGCTTCACTACTGCATCAGCAGATGAAACATCAGCTCACATTTCATGGACTTACTGCCTAAAGCAATGAGTCACAGCAGCTCAGTGCAAAGTCGTCCTGAATGAGAGAGAGCTCTTCTTCCACAGGTCAGCTGACTCACTTAACAGTTTGATGAGTGTGACAGGTGACATGTTGTGGCCTTCACATTCAGCAGAGCTCACCTGTGGGCCACGCTGGAGCTTGGTGGACCCCACTGCTGGTTTTGATACTAGTCTGTATTTTAGATATTAGGCTGTTGGATTTTAACTGTGTCATATTGGCGTGCACACTTTGGATCAGTAACATTAAATACAAAATATGACCTTTTTTTTTTTAGCAATTCAATATTTGTGAGTATTAATAATAAAATTATAGTTAATTTTGTTTACTAAGTGTTTATTAAATGTTTATAGAGATCCACTTTGCACAAAATCCAGTGAGGAAACGAGACATTGGACATGTAGATGCAATACACCATGCCATACTATTTATGATATATATACAATGAAAATGTTAAAATTCATAACTTTTTAAAAGTTATATGAGCCTGTGTTATGAATAAACATATTTTACCAAATTGCAACTGATTTGCAAACATGATCATTTCATTGTTAACAATAAAACAAAAAGTACTATAATTCCAAAAGATCTCATAGGTATTGATCAGTTCTCTGACTGGTACAATTTAAACCAGCATTGTTTAACTAACTGTAACTTTTTACTTCATTCCACAGGAATGACGACCTGGAGTTACGGTGTCTGAGGCTGCCGGACAACTAAAAAACAGACAAAGCCAAACTCTCCAACTACTCACCTGTGGAAGCAGAGATTCAAGGAAAAGAGATCAGAGCACTTCTAAGGTTTACAGGGAGCAGATGAGTCGTTGTCCTCAATTTGTATTTTGTCTGTTCTCTCTTTGTCTGTCTCTGTGCTGGATCTGTGGACCTTTCTGTTCATGCAGCAACAGAAGAACACCAAAGCACCACCCACTAAAACTTGAGTGGCACCTTAAGTGTCATTTGAGCCTCATCTGAATTTTAGAGTGGAGGGCTGTGCATTTTCTCCCCTTTGGACTGATTGGTAAATGGACTGATTCTTATATAGTGCTTTTCTACTCTCCTGGAGTACTCAAAGTGCTTTATACAACACGCCGCATTCACCCATCATATAAAATTGAATCAAATGAAAAAAGTCTCTTTTTAAAACTTGCTTTATTAGTTGTAATCTTTTAACTTAATGCACATTGCATCAAGCAAAAACTAAATTATATGCAACAGTCTTTGCCTTGAAGAAATTTGTTTAACATTTAAATCTATTTTCTGCATATTCCAGCATATAAAATTAAAATATTGTTTTGTGTTTACACTCACTTTAAAAAATAGATGCAAATAAAACACAGCAGAAAATAAATAAAATCAAAGGCTCAAGGGGACTAAGTCCTGTCGCTCTTAAATCTATTTTCACCTGTTTAGCAGGAGTGGGGGTTTGCCCGGTGCCTCGGCGGTGATGTCAGTGGGGGGATCCAGGGGTTTCTCTGCGAATTTCACATTCCTGTGCGAGGTACTTGCTCAGACGGTGTTTTTTTTTCTCTGTAAAAAGAAGTTTTCTTCCCACAGTGGACGCTGTCACTTTTCACGGAATCAAACTCAAAGTAAGGTCAGCACTTCCACGCTGCACAGTCATACTCTCGCCCGCACTCGATATATTATCCATTTTTGATCTGCACACAGCTGTTACCACGAAAGTCGCACGCGCTTACGTCATTGTCATGAGACACTCACAAAAACAAAATCACAGTTTAGTAATGCAGTAACGCAGCGTGCTTAATCTAATTACTTTTTCGCAACAGTTATCCCTTACTTTACTTGTTACTTGAAAAAAGTCATCAGATTACAGTGGCGCGTTACCTGTAACACGTTATTGCCCATCTCTGCCAAAGAGTGAATGACTTATCACATTTCTCTTTTTCTATGTCCTGTTAGTAAACTTTATATTATTAATTGGTATGTATTATTGTAGCGTCTACCTTACAATACAAAGCACCTTGAGGTGACTCGTTGTGATTTGGCGCTATATAAATAAAATCAAATTGAATTGAAAAATTAATTAATAACTGATGAACATATTGATTTATTCCTCCTACAGTTACCTGGTCACAGCAGGATGAATCTGCTAGTTTAAAACGAACACATTTCTTTTCAGGTCTGTAGTCAGGCTGACAAAGAATCGGAGCTCTACTGAGCCAAGGATTCCTTTAACTTGTGATGACTTCATGAATTCCTTTAGAGTTAAAACTTCGTGCTGTGTGTTTTCTTTTTTCCCTACTTACTACCTCTGCATGCCAGACTTTTGTTTTTTGGGGGGAATTCTTGCAACAAAGCTTTTTGTTGGGTCCATCGTCCATCTATCTTCATTACATACCACAGGCTTTTGAAATGGTGATAATTAAACTTTTAGATTTCTAGCCTTTTCATGTCAGAAATCCTTTAAAGAGCAGTTGTCAAACAGCTGACTGATAGTTAACAGTTTATGTGAAGTGTTTCAGTCAGGATTTGGAATACAGCAATCCGAGCATAGAGGCGGCTTTAGCGAAGGTTACTAATGACCTTCTTATGGCCTCTAGCAGTCGACTCTGAAACTAGATGAATACCCCAATTACTTAAACGGCAGAAATGTGTTACAGACATAAAAAACAGGACGACCTCTAAAGTTCAGCTTCTAAATTCAGATAAAACTGAGTTAATTGGACTCAACCCTGAAAATCTCAGAAACATGGTGTCAGATGCTTGCTGTGAGGAACGTTGGTGTCATTTTTGACCAGGATATGTCCTTCAGTCACATATTAATCACATATGTAGGACTGATTTCTTCCATTTGCACAATATCTTGAAAATTACAAAACCATCTGAATATTTCTTTTCCTCTTTGCCTTGGATGTCGCCTGTAAAGAATCATAGAGTCTAGTTAATAATGGTGGGGAAACACAGACTATGCTGGAGACCAAAACCATTTTTTTGTTCGTTTGTTTTTTTATATCAGGTGGTAAACATGATATTAAACTTGTAGCATTGGAAATTTTAACATGGGAGTCTATGGGGACTGCACCATCTGGCACTGTCAGGATGGTCTCCTACCCAGGAGATCATCCCACCTCTTGCGAACACACCCTGCTTACCATGAAAAATGATCCTCTCCTTCTGAGAGTGAAAAAAAGTCTGTTGGCTGAGTGTGAACAGTTTTGGTTCCCTTGGGTGGATGTTTCACAGGTGAAACCTTTAGCCTCTGATTTCTCTTAGAGCTCCGAGTGGGATCATCGGTAGCTGTTCAACATCCTGCAGTTTCTCAAGTATGTCAAAGATAAAATGAAGCCCTAAAGCTTTTCCTTCACATTGTAACAAAAGGCGGGCACAATGCACAGCTATGCCTTCAGCAGGAATCCACACCAAAGCTCAGTTGAGGCTCATATGAAACTTCTGTGGTCACACATAGGTGGGTGGTGGTTTTGCCCTTTTTCTGTTGCAGTATGAGTGGAAAGGTCCACATTAAGTGCAGAAGCCTGAACATGAGGATTTTCTCTTTAATCTAAAAAACGTTGTGCTCCATTGAGCTCGGTCTGTCTGATTTTGATGTTTTGCTGATAACTTTCTCATTCTTGGGTAAGTACTGGTTTTATTTTGTCAGCCTTCTCTGTGTGTTTTGTTCCTGATTTGTGCAGAATGCACACAGTTAATACAAGCTGTTACAGGCCAGGGTATGAAGAGCATTGCAGTTGGTTAAACAAATAACACTGAACTTGAAGAAAGACCTCCAACTAGTTAGGTCAGGTCCTTCTTAGTAACAGCAGCTTTATAGCAGCATTATAAAACCTGTGTGTTGGCATATTCAAGTTCATGAACTGCAGCCTCAGACGTTTAATGTATCTGCAGTGAGAACTTCACTGAAGTTGTTCATAAAGCTCTGGAAACAGATCCTTAATATTTTATGTACCTTTAAATCTGCAGGTCCTGCTAACTTTACACTCTTATTTTGAGTTCCTTAAACTTAAACTGCATAAATAACAGAGACAACAGCATCAGGCTCTCCCACGCTGCCTTTATTTCATCTCAGAGCTGACAGATGAAAGCAGAGAACATATTGCAGTTATTACCAACAGAATTTCTCTGCCTTATTATTATTCCTACAATATTTGTTTGTTTGTTTTTCCAGATGTTTTGGGGGGTGGCACATGGGGACCATGAATTTCACTGTGGCAGAGGTGGCAAGACAATTTTATTTCTAAAGCATCTTTCAGAGCTAAATTAGATGCTTCACAGAATAAAACTACATTAAGATTTTCTAAAATACATAAATATCAATGAGAAAGGGGTAAACTCAAACAAGTTTAACCTGCCCAAACAGCACTTTTTTTTATGTATGCCTGTTGTGTAGTGGTCCAACCTTTGTCTAACAAGTGAATATTCCCTGGTTTGAGCCTATGTGTTGACACAAATCCCTCAGGGTTTGCATCGGAGAGGGCAGGTTGTGTAAAAATCTACCAAATCGAATATGTGGGCTGTTTGCTGTGTGAGTCACAATCAGGCAAGGTGAACCCATTGTGAAACCTAGCTGCACCCTATCATGTGATTTATTGAGGTCAAATGGCCCAGGATGTGAGTGGGCGTTAAGGCTTCTGGGAAGGGATCTCAAAACTCGATTATAGATGGCAGACAGTTGGTGTCATAAACCACCGCCTCTGTTCAAAGATGGTTTTTGACACTGCCGAACAGTTACACAAACTCCATGGCATTATAGCATACACTGACACAAACCTCTAAGAGCATCTTTTCAAACCGTTCCAAGATGCCTTAGTCTTAAACAATTACTCGCTGTCTCTGCTGCTCAGTGTTTCTTTCACCACCATTCTCAAAAGGTTCAGACGTGCATATTTCAGTGCATCACTATCAAACACTAGATTTCTGTTCCTGGTAAAGAAGCATTGTTAGTGTTGTATTGGAAGTGGCATTATCTTACTGTGTTTTTCATATTGGCCAACATTTTGTTTTGATCTTCATTTTCTGGCATGACACCTGCATTCAGGACATCTCCATGCTGAATTTCTGCACTTTCCTGAGAATTTCTAAGCCCCAGCTAATGCTTTGCATGGACTCTTGTGGCTTTCTTCCTGGAAACATGATTTCAGTTCTGGATTTTTTACCAACATGTGGGATGAATTATTGGAGCGTGACTCATTTTATCTGAATGTGCTGTCTTGTGTTGTTTTCCTCTTGCTATGTTTTATATTAGGCATGTTGGATGGTACTTTTTGATCCAGCTAAGGCTCTTGGTCCTTGATTTTAGCAACTCGTCTTATTTCAGCTTGGTTTTTTTTTAACAGTTATTGTCCTTTTCTGTTTGCTTCCAAATCATTCTCTGTGCTTTAAGATGTGCACAAACACAGACACAGAAGACTTTCTTCCATAATCAGAGTTTTGAGACTTCCTAACCTTTGACATGAGATATGTTTTCATTTATCTCATATATCATTCTCGGTCTGATGTATCTTTTATTGACTGTTTTTTGCAAAACCAAGTTACACTTTATTAACTGTCAGCAGTGAATTTCACCAGTGTGGTCTTCCTCCTGTTTAAAAATTTTCAACTGGACTGGGGGATAATCAGAAATGCTGACCTTTTACAGGGTGGGTGGAGTTTATTCAGTCCACACAAATCACCATTTTTACAAACTTCAGCCAGGAGAACAACTGAGATAATCCATCCACAATACGAGGTTAGTCATTCATATACTGCTGCATGAGCTGGGCTGTAGTTACATCCTAAGGTTTTAAAAACTGAGCTTAAATAAATGATTAGCGGTAATAAAAGCCGAGGGAGGTCAACAGTGATCACTGACTGTTTTAGGAGCTTTTTGAGATTAAATAGAAGAAAATACAAAACATTAAACATGTAAACAACACAAAAGCCATATTAAACGCAGACTACTTTAGGCCCGGAAGTAGGATTCGTCACGTCATCACTTAACAACCGGATGGGGTGTTTAGCTGCAGACGGGAGGCCGTATTGTGTTTTGCAAAACAAGGGGTTTAAACTAGTCAACAAGTTAGTTGACGCATTGACGCCGTGCAGCCCCACGCACGGGGCAATCCATGGTAACTAGTTAACGGAGATTTGCTGCGTTAATGCAGTTATGGCATTAACGTCATTTTAACGAGATTTACGCTGACAGCACTAATTTAAACTATGATGAACGTGCTTGAGCCACGCTATGATATCCCGTCGCACGTCCACTACAGTGACAAGATCACTCCAAGCATGTATGAGCAGGAAAAGTTTAAAGTTATGGCTGAGCTGTCCCAGGCATCTTCTGTTGCCCTAACTACAAATGGGTGGACCTCCAGGGCAACGGAAAGCTACGTGACCGTGACCGCTCATTATATCACAGCGGAGTGGTAGATACAAAGCGCTGTACTGCCCTATATTGCACCTTAATTTTTTTTATATAATTGCGTGGAATGAGTCTTGAGTTGAATGTTTTTAATAAACAAGTAAATAAGTAAATGGCGAGTTAAAATTTTGTCTTCTTTTTTTCCCCTGCTGATCCGAAAATTGATCCGATCCGTGACGAAAAAAACGTGATCCGATCCGAACCGTGAGACTTTTGATCCATTGCACCACTACTTGTAAAGCAGTCTTTGACTTCTGTACTCTGCACTCTGGTTATATAGATATTACATAAGATACTGGCAGAAGATACTAATCAGACAAAACCTGAGAGTTACGTCTGTCCACAGCTGAGCTCCACGAAATATCCTGCTTTATGCTGATGGTTCTCTGATTTTCTCCTCAGAAGTCCAGGCTGAAGGAAAACAAGATTCAACAGGTACACAAAAAATAAAAGTGAAATAAACAATCACTGAGGGAAAATCACGACTCGCATTTGTCTCTCATCGTTTCAGAAGTAAAATTGCTTCTTTACTGATGACGCTCTGCTTTCTGTTCAGAGTCTGATGATGTCAGGTTGGTGGGAGGAGCCAATCACTGCGGAGGTACACTGCAGGTGAAACATCTGGGAGAGTGGAAACCATTGCAATTCATTGACTGTACCCTGAAGGAAGCAGCTGTAGTCTGTAAACATCTGGACTGTGGCTCTGCTGTTTCTATAGAACAGTCCTCACAAAGCTCAGTGTGGGGGGTCAATTCTACCTGCGTTCAGTCAGGATCTGTTCTGAGGAACTGTGTAACAACAGAAGGCTTCTCCTCTGCCGTGGAGCTCACCTGCTCAGGTCAGCCCATCAGTGACACTGATGTACCAGACACAAAGACCAGGTAGAATAGTAGCACATCATCTGCAGCAGCAGAAAAGCCTGAAAAGACTTCTTCTATCAGTCCATCTGTGGTTCATCAGTATCCTGACACCCACACAGCCACCTGTAGTCAAGGCACCTATATATAAAGTAACCCTTTTGAATCTTTGGAGCATTCTCTAAAATAGTACACTTTAATTTCTCAGAAAATGTTGAAAATTTAGCAAATATTTGCTGATATTGATGAACCACAAAAACAAATCACTGACAGCTGAAACATGTCTCTGCTGTCTCTGAACTCTCTGTTTGATCTTCTCTGATGTCTCCAGACTCTGTCAGGCTGCTGAATGGTTCCAGTCTGTGTTCAGGCAGACTGGAGGTGAAGTCTAACCAGAGCTGGTCCTCAGTGTGTGAAGCTGACTTTGACCAGCAGGATGCAGAGGTGGTCTGTAGGGAGCTCGGCTGTGGGCCTCCTTCGGTCCTCCAGGGGGCGCTCTATGGAGAAGTGGAGGCTCCAGTGTGGAGCAAAGAGTTCCAGTGTGGAGGCCATGAGTCTGCTCTCCTGGACTGTGGAAGCTCAGGCTCAGCTAGAAACAGCTGCTCACCTGGCAAAGCTGTTGGACTCACCTGCTCAGGTAGAAGAGGAGCTGCAGCTTTGATGTGGCTCAAACTCACTTTATTCTTTTACTGATGACTCTCTGCATACTCCCAACACATTTTATGTACATGTTGGCAGTATACCTCTGCTGTGAGGTCCCTGCATCCACATGCTCATGTAATAAACCAGGGGATAGGTACATTTAAATGTAATATTGTAATGTATATGTATATTTTTATACATTATACACATAAATGATCATACCAATCATTTAATCCTTTGCAATCCACTGGATCAGGCACCATAAAAGTGACGAATGAATCTTTGGACATCATTGATCACCTCACTCTGGCCAGACTAATGAAGCCTCGACACTGTGCTTCTGAAGCACTGTGTAGTTGTTTTTGCACATATGCTAGAGCTTCAGCACTGATTCCTTTAAGCCTGTTTGAATTGAAGAACTCTGTCATTTTAACTCGCCTACGCTCTCAAGCTGGTTACCTCATTTGTCCCTCACCTGCCTGCCCAGAGACAAAGGCAGAAAGACAGAGACAGAGAGACAAGCCTGTAGACAGATACAGTCAGTTTCTTGGACCTGCAGCTTTTAAAGCCCCATATATATAGGCTTAAAATATCCAGTGGAGACGAGGCTACAGTGTCTAAATAAGCGTTTCCCAGTTTACCTTAATTGTTGCAGACTGCAGGAGGAGAAAAGCAAAAGAAATTGAGGAGAATGCAGAAGAAGTGAGGAAGAACATCCTCCTCACACAAGAGGTGGATGAAATTGGACTCAGAGAGCAGGCTGACGGTTCTTTGCTCTCTCAGAGTGTTAAATAAGTAAACATCAAAGAGGTTAAATACAGATTTACTTTCGTCCTTTTCTTTAAATTTCCAGGTCGTGCTGCAGTGTCTCATCAATAAGGTTTAAAAACTTTTGTGTGGGGAAGAATTTAACAACATTTATCTCAAACTTATACTGAACAGATTCTCAGGGAAAACAACTCGGCACTGTCAAAATAATGACTTATGTAACAACTCTGCTTCCTGTTCAGAGCCTGTCAGGTTGGTGGGCCAAGCCAGTCGCTGTGCAGGCATGCTGGAGGTGAAAGTGGGAAAGTGGAGAACAATCGATTATTTTGACTGGGATCTGAAGGAGGCACATGTCGTCTGTGAACATTTGGGCTGTGGCTCTGCATTTTCTATACAATGCAAAAATGAGCCCTCTGAGATTTCTGTGTTGAAAATTGAGCCTGATTGTGTTCACTTCGGATCTGCTCTGAGAGAATGTGCAAAATCATCTTCCTCTTTCCTAACCCTGAATGTCACCTGCAAAGGTAAGCAGAATCATCTATCACATATCTTTATCTTATCGACTTTGCAGGGTTTAGTTCTTGTTTGTCACGATCACTGCTCTTCTCAAATATGTTCATACTTTCTGGGAAATTTTATCAAATGCTTCATTCCATTTTTATGCAGATGTCAGTTATTTATTATCTGCTTCACCAGTAAAGACACCTGAATTCCTGTATTTCCTTTTGCCTGTCTCCTTTAACTTAACCATCTCAGACTTTTCTTAAATGGCAAAAAGAGTTACCGTCTGAACCCCAAAAGACAAAAACTGCTCAGTTAGCTGATACTGAAGTAGCAACACCCAAAAAAGTATCTGAACATAATTAGTGGAATCATTTGTAAAATTGTGACATGAAAACTTTGCAAACTAAAACTTAACACATAATAATGCCCAATGTCAAAAGAAAGCCATTTTACCTTGACTGTTGCATCTGCTGTAGACAATCAGTGTTCACCAGCAAAATAGCTCCAGTTACTAACTTAAAATGTAAGTTCATCTCCAAACTGGATGGAAATAAAACAGATAAGTTGGGATGAGAAAGGAGATAAAGAGCTGCTGTGACTAAAACAACCTGAAAACTGAAACAAATTGCAATGAAGAACACAAACTGTCCACCAGACAGGAAAACTGGAGGTTAATGGTTTGAGAGAGGGCTCGAGGAGCAGACATATGCTCTGCTGTTTACAGTAAATGGTTCTGGAGAGAGTGCACCCAGCTGAGATCCTGCTTCATTCTTTTTAACAGAAGGTGGATGTGACCTCACCTTGCATCATCTCTATGTTTACAGA
Source organism: Perissodus microlepis (assembly GCF_051167445.1). NCBI lineage: Eukaryota > Metazoa > Chordata > Actinopteri > Cichliformes > Cichlidae > Perissodus > Perissodus microlepis. Next base: position 28,066,523 of record NC_140467.1, on the reverse strand, counting down.
CCTGCTGGTTCAGCCAATCATCTCTGTGTCCTTCATGAATGGGGTCTCCATGGCCCAGCAGCAGGGGCTTCAGGTGTCCAGGGGCTCAAACTTCACCATCAGCTGCTCCATCCAGCCACAGTACCCGGGGGGCTCCTTCCAGCTCACCTTCACCTCATCCAACACGGCGTACAACTACACCCAGCCAGCTGTCAATCACTCCGCCCACTTCCTGTTTCCTGCTGCAGAGCCCACCCACCAAGGAAACTACAGTTGTATTTATCACGTCTATGTTTTTTACCATGACTTGTCCTCTGAGAGCCCCCTGCTATCTGTCACTGTGTCAGGTAAGTTGAAGCAGAGGCTGCTGGGTTTGTGTTCAGGTCAGCGTTAAATAACAGAGAGGTTCAGGTTATGAGTTATGGTACTACTACTATGATGCATACACTGCAGTATTCTGAGATACATAGAAATATTAGCCATAAATATGCAGTAAGTATTTTTGTACTTTATCACATGACCACATGTGGTCTTGAGCCATAGGTCTCCAGCTTTTTGAAGGTCTTTCACTGTTTTTCTTTGGACATTAGCTGCTTTATCACTCATTTTCAGTCCAGTCCTTGTACCTGACTGATCAACCAGTGTTGTGTCTACACATAACAGATAACTTGGCAAGGACTCAATTTTTAATGTTTCTTTAATCAATATTGTAATAAAAACCTGCCACCAAAGTGCAGCAATTTTGACATGTCTTAAGTTAAATCTATGAAAAATGCCAAATATGATACAGTTTGAAAAGCACAAAACCAAAAAGGTTTTATGCCTTTTTTTTCTTGCCTTTCAGTCTCATCCAAAAATCTGATGAGACTGGAAAAGCGGAGGAAAAAATAAAAAGTGTGGCTGGCCTAACAAATTATCTACAGTAGATTAACAGTAACTGAATGCCATGTTATTTTTTCATTTATTTTTCCATGTGTTTCAATGAATTGCTGCACTGCATTTGTTTAGGAAAACATAAAGAAGGAGTGGCTGAAAACTTTTTCAGTGTACTGTACATGTAATAGATAAGCCCCCTGGATTGAGTCATCTCTTTAATGATGTTTGATGACTGTGAATGTGTCTTTATCAGATCCCAAACAGTCAGACGTTGTTAAAGTTGTTGTCATAACACTGGTCGCCCTGCTGGTCATTGTACTCATGATCCTTGGTCTTCATCTCTACCGTCAGGTACTGAACATGTTTGTAGCTGAGAATGAAGCCTTAGCCTGTTTTTTTTTTCAACTGAAAAAAGGAATGATGTAGAAAGCCTGATTGCTGTGCTGTTATGTTTCTCCAGCTCAGCAGACAGTAGAACAGTGAGCTGACTGACCCTACATGCTCTGTTTGAGCCATTCGAGGAAGGCCAGGAACAAGTTCAGCCAGCAGAGGAGGACCTCCAAGGAGCTCGAAAGCATGTTTGGACGGAGCATGGTCTCATTTCTACACCATCTCTTTTGTCCTCCATCCTCCTGATTTTGAACCAGAGGTCCGGTCAAAGCTCCATCCTGAAGAACTGTCAGTTTTCTTTGGCAGCTGTAATCAGTTGGGCTGTGCAGAAATTTTTGAGGGGGCGGGTGCTCAAAGTCAGGGGCGGATGTAGAAGGGTGTCATGGGGTGGCAAGTGCCACCCTAAAATGATCTCTTGCACCCCAAGTGCCACCCTAGTTTTGCATATGACAGTGTTGTTTATTAAAATAAGATAGCATTAACAGTTTGAGTGTAGTTACAGTTAACAGTGAATATAAATACTAAACCTGAATATGTTGCATAGTTTTCCCCGCCTCAGCCATTAACAAATAGTTCAGCCCATAGCAGGACCGGCTTTTTTCTTGTTTTCAATAGCTAGCAATGCTTATGATTGTGCCAGAGCACATTTTGAACAACATGGGAATGTCAGATTTCACACAGGTGGTTGGTTGTTGCGCTCTTGAAATGGAATGAAGATGAGTGTTATTAACCCTCTGTGGTCCACAGACACGCTGCACCTCCAAATCACATGATGGATTTAAGCCGATATAGCAACAAGCTGCAGCCATGCGGAGTCTTTCAGCCGTGTTGAAAGTTCGCACTTTAAAGTATCACTGATTTTTACATTTTAATTACAGGCCAGTAAAAAAAAAAAAAAAAAAAAAATATATATATATATATATATATATATATATATATATATATATATATATATATATATATATATATATATAAGCCATGCTTTTTTCTAAATACTGTTGTCACATTTTTCTTTTTTTTTAAAGTGTGCAAACACAGTAAAGAAAGGAAAAAAAAGTCACCTCTTTCCTATCGATGGAAAAATGTACCATGTCGACCAATTATTATTTTTTTTTTAAGTTTACACGTGGAATTTGGTTGTTTAGGAAGAGGGGCAAGTTTTGGGAGTGACGGTAACGGGAGCAAGACAGAGCGAGCGAGTGAGAGAGTTTTTAGATGTGGGAGATTTCTGACGTTTAGCGTGGAGTGTATAGTTGGTCTGTTGTGTAGTCGTTGATTTGTGTGGTGTGTCAGTGAAGGCACTAATCAATGTCACAAAGGCAGATTACAATGAAAACAGTATCACCAAGTAGCAAACCAGCGGAGTGATACACCTCCTGTTGTCAGGCCTGCAGGTTTATCCCTGTGCTGTTCTCCTCTGTCTTGTGGTGGACAAACATTTTTTTTTTACTGGCACACATCATTTGTGGGGCATCTTATTGCAACAACTTATTGTTTTCTCATTTTAGTTATAGTAATATTTTTAATAGGTTGTACATAATAAAAAAATGGCGGGCGTATTGACTGCATTTATAGATAAATAGTTGTATATGTTTACAAAATGTGCGCATACATTTTCAAAATGTGCAATTTATGAAAAATAATTTACTCAACATGTCTGTGGTTTTTACAGTAAAAAAAAAATACTACTAGGATTTTATGTTTTTTGTGTGATTTCAGATCAGTAATATTAATACAGTATGTCAATGAAAAAACAATTAATTCAGACACGTGAGGTTGAGCTGAAAAGAATGATACCAAGCAAGGCAAGGGGAAAAAATAAAATAAAACAATTTGAAAGTGAAATACAAATGTAAAATCAAAAGGTGTCAAAAATGGTTATATTTTGGACCTCAGAGGGTTAATCCAACAAATCATGAAAAATTAGGTTTAAATTTTTGTTCACGACAGTGCAGATTTCTGACAATTTGTTTATTTTAAGCATGTAACAATTAGATTTTTTCTAACAACAAACAGCGTGAAACTTAAGTTAGACTTGTGTTGGTAAATGAACCGCCCCATGTTGTGTAGCTTTCTGGATTTCATACCTTTTGGGCTACATATTTATTTATTATACAGACTATACAGTACATAAAATCTTTTTATGTAACTAAAGTGTTTAATTATGTGGGCTACAGAAAATAATTAAGTTATAGACTATATTTATATAAAAATAAATGTGTATACTTACTGCATTTGAATCATTTTAACCATATGTAACCACCTGCATATGTATTTGGGATAAAAAGGCTTTGATTTTGCCACCCTATTTGATTTCTTTGCCACCCTCATGCCACCCTAAGAAAATTTCGCTAGATCCGCCCCTGCTCAAAGTTAAAAAGAGGCACATAGAACCAGGCTGAATAACAACAACCCACATTCATCACGAATTTAATATGGAATTGCATTATACTATATCACTGTCATCAGGTGGGGGCAATGCTAAGTAAGTGTTTTACCTGATGGGGTACAATGTTGGTGTTGAGGGGTTGCTGCTGCTCCTGCTGGACAGCAGGGCTGTGTTGATCTGAGACTGTAGACATTAAAAAGTCCATAGGTGAGGTGGTATCTGATTAAACAAGTGTTATTAGATGATAATAAAATGCAAAGATTGGTGACAGCGCTTGGAATCATAAGACAACAAACTATAAAAAAACTGCAGGAAATAAACTAGGCTCTGCCTGTGACTCACTCTCTTCCTCCTTCCATCTATCACTCTCTACTTGCTGATCTGAGAAAAAGGCACAATTTGCTATTACATCAATCTATTATTTAATTATCCACACTTAAAAACTCTTGCACCTAATCCATAATAAAGAAATGATCTTCAGATCACATATTGCTGGCAGCAGACATGTCTGCACTCTGAGGGCGAAAGAAAAGAAACCATTATAGTTCAAATTCACTTTATTTTTATTTATTTTTTTAAAGTATCAGTATTGAACTCTTAACATGTGTCTATCAAACGTTTAGAGTTATTGCTTGGGATATTTTCTTTCTGCACTCAATTTTCTACTGGTTCTTAAACAATGTGTGATGAACATTTTGGTCCCAAAAAACTACCAAATCTGAGCCTAAAAATAAATCATTTTTAAATAATTTTTATTTAAAATGCATGCACTCACTGACAAACACGTTGTGTTTTCTGTCACTGCTTCACAATAAAAGCTTCCCTCTGCTTATCTGTTATTCTGAAAGAGCTGCGGGACATAAATAGTGTGAGAGCAGGAAGTGATGAATAAACAGTAATGATAACAGGAAGTGATGAATGAACAACATCAAGGGGAGAAAGGGATGAATATATGTTAATGAGAGCAGGAAGATATGAATAAACAGTAATAAGAGCAGGAAGTTTGGAGTTAGTCTGAAATCCAAAGCACAGATTGAGTCCACAGTTCTGAGCAGTGCCACAATGAGACTGTTTCAAACAGCAGTTCAGTGTTTCTATAGACGATCTGTGGTAACATGAGCAGATTTCCATGGAACCAATGTGACTGTAATGAGTCATCATGAAGTGAACAGAGTGAACTGAAGATTTGTGTAGAAACAGGAAATGTGATCAGCTGCACTTCTGACTGTTGCTGAGAGAAACCTGATGGACTCTGGTGAGTCTTCTTTTAGAGACAAACAGGACTTGACTGCAGCTCTCCTGCTACTCTAATCACTTTAACTTTTACTTCTTAGAATTATGTTGAACTTTTTGTTTTTCAGTTATTGTTCATCCTCTACCTACAGCTGTGTGTCTGGTTTTGGTGCCTCTTCCTTTGGAGGAGGAGGAATCAGCTGGTTTATACTAAGTAACAGGGAGGGAGCACATCTACCATGAATTCATTCCTTTAGTCATGATATTGTCAGTGCTACACTGAAACCTTCTGCCTCATGTGATGCATTCCACATTTCTGATTCGTTGAGACTCATGTGACTCTCTCAGGTGACTCCTCTTCTCCTACTGCACCTGAAGCAGCTGTTCTGGTTCTCCAGACTGCTCAACCTGAGCTGTTCCTCTTATGTCCTCATTTCTAATCTTGTCCTTCTGCTCACTCCCAATGAACACCTGAAATCGTTTGACTTAATTGTCTTCAACTACCTCAGAGGAACCAAACACAGGACTTGGAGACAGACTGAAGCAAAAAAAACAAAACTAAACAAAAACCTTTCACTGAGGTTGGCATCAGTTGAAAATAGCAAATCCATGAGGTGGAAAAACAGGCAGGGAACACACCGGGCAGGTTAACAGCCGCTCAGGCTGTGTCCACGGGTATTTTTGAAAACACAGCTTTTTCCGTGCGTTTGGGCCTTTCATCTGCACGTACACAGCATTTTAAATCACTAAATAGAGATAAATATAGAGATTATTAAATAGAAATAGATATTATTAAAAACTCCTACAGGGTGGAGATTTTTGAAAACTCCCTTTTTGCGTGTGGATGAGGAAAACGGAGCTCTTGTCACGCAAAGGTGTGCATATGTTTTTATGTCATGCTGTGCGAGAGTGAGAGCCAGTGAGACAAAATCCAAAATACTGTCTTTAGTTATTAACATTTGAAATGATGAAAGAACTTGAAAAGTGATACGAAATTAGCTGCCTTTCCAGAAAAACAAAAAAAACTTTTCAGAAGTACTTCAGGTTTTGTTCCACACAAAACCCTGTTTACTCTTTCCCTCCCAGGCTTCTAGACTTCTGATTGGCCAACATTTCTACAGGGTTAGGATTTGGCATGTTGTTGACAGTGTTTGACTTAGTTTTTTGCATTTACGTGGCGATATCATCTGAATTTCAGGAGTGGGACTACTCCTCCTTCACGCCCCATCTGGCCTCAGGCTATAAAAGGCCCCCTTCTCCAACACCTGCTTTTCTCATTTTCATGCCCCCCCCTGCCCCCCCTTTTTTCTTTCCTCTCTTCTCCTGTCCTCTCCTCTCTTCCTTTCCTCCCTTATTTCTCGTTATTACAGGGGGTTCTGCCCGGCCCGAGAGCCGTCGCCAGTCCCCTTCAAGGCCTTCCCCAAACCGCAGCACTAATCACACTCCCTCATCCCTCATTGCTCATCGTTACCAAGGGAGTGGTCCCTGCTAGTGAAACGTGGACGGAGATATTTTTCCAAAACTGCACGTGTGGACAAGATTTTTTTCTTTTTTAACAAAAACAGAAAATGTCAGTTTTCATAAATACCCATTTACGTGTGGACATTGCGAAAGACAAAGAGGAAGCTCTAAACACAACAAGTTACAAGGCGACACTAATAACCTAAAATACAAAACATACTAATGGTACTACATTCATAAAGCACTAATATCACTAATCAGTAACGCGAGTATCCTGAACATAGAAAAACAAAATCAGAGCAGAACACAAAGATTTCTTCCTTGGCTCCAGCTTCTGTCTCTTTGTATTCTTCAGCTTATTTTGTAACACACAAAGGAGTGATACATACAGCGTTCTGATCTTTATTTTTGTTCTGCATTGCTTTTCTACTGCCTTCTGCTGCTCAACACACAACACAGAACTCCCGGTCAGATCCCAGCATCCCATTCATACAAGTGAGGCATGATTAGATGATGGAGATCAGCTGGTCAGCCTCCCCTGGCACCACACCCTGAGCCCACTGCTCTACTCTCCAATGTCTTCAACTTCTACTTCAGCCTCTTTCTCCTTTTTGTTTTTCTCCACCTCTCAATCCTTCATTTAGAATTCTTTTGTTGGCTTTTGGGGCTGTTATTGGTTTTAGACCTGACTGTTTAATAATTTTACTTCTGCTCACTCCTTTTAACTCACTGTAACTGTGTTTTTTTTTTATACATTGTGCTGTGTTGGCTTATTTATCGACTGGAAGTCCAGTTTTTTATGTGTGTAGTACTGAGAAACACAGATGAGTAGTTAATGAAGTATGTTTTATTTATTGCCTCACTACTTTTAAAATGTTTAGAATTAATAGTTCAAGTAGGATTATTAAAAGCAGAGCAGTGTACAAAATATATTTATCACTGACTGAAGTCAGCTTAAAGTACAAGTATTTGTAAGTGTGCAAAAGCATTAACATTTAATTATAAGTGGGGCTCACAGAATCACATCAAAATATACTTTAATGACATGATTTAATGTAAACCGCATGTTTTACTATCCTGTTATAAAATCCACTGACCTCTTTAGGGCCTCATAATTAAAACAGAAACTATGTCAGTTGCTGAAAAGCTTATTTGTATCTCTAAAACTGTTGCACTGCCCGTTACTGCAAACCTGCATGCCCAAACGTATAGTTAGCATGCACTCATCTACAATACACAGTCTACAATATCTTCAATTCCCACGTCCATTAGAACTTCGATGGTATTCCTAGGGAGGCTAGGGACATTTACTGTGAATAAACCATATTCTGCACCTGCATTGTTGAGGCGGCTGCACAGAGCTGTGGCAGCACAGTGGTTGGTGCTTGTCATGGTGGTAATCCCCAAATCAGACAGTGGACACTGGAGGTGAAGGGAACCATTAAACTGAAGATGGAGTCTTATTAGGCTTGTTTAGCCTGTGGGAATCCAGAGTCAGTTGATGGGTACCCCCAGACCAAGCAGAACTCAGATGTGGGAGGAGTTTGGTGAGTTCATGGAACCAGACTTTCAGTCGGTCTCTAAGCAATTCCTGCAAACCGTCAGCTGACTCAGAAGGGGAAAGTGGTGCACTACACAATGTATAGAGCAGGTGGGGTGCGGTTGAATTTAACTGAGGATATAGTTGGGTGGGGTGGAGATCTGGGGTGGGGCCTCTGTATTGGTATTATGGAAAGGTGGTTCTAATCTTTAAGGGGACTGGAGGATGTACTCCAGTAATTGGGGGGGGGGGGGAGAAATCACACTGCTCAATCTTCTTGGGAAGGTCACTGCCAGGGTACTGGATAGAACAGCTCATTAGTTAGTCTAGCATCAGATTCAGGAGGAGCATTGCAGTTTTTATCCTGAACGTGGAATGCTGGAAATTTATTCCCTTAAGGATATTCAACAGGTATCTTGTTGGAAGTGCTTCTGGAGTATTGGGTTATTTAGCTTTGCTACTCAGATGAGAATCAATAAACTCAGAGGGTTTTAAACTTCACCAGGGCTGCTCTTTGTCTCTTATTCTGTTCATAATTTTTATGGACAGAATTTCTAGGTGGACCCAAGCAGTGGAACTGGCATTAGGATTTCATCTTTGGTGGTCTCCAGCTCACACTGGAGGAGCTGAGCTTTGCAATTAAAGGCCATGGTCCTTTACCATAAAAGGGTGGAGAACTCACTCTGGGTCAGGGATGAGTTGCTGCCACAGGTGTAGGAGTTTAAGGACATCAGGTTTATGAGTGAGGGGAGATGACAAAAAGCTTGGGGCAAATTGCAGTTAGGATGCTGTATTGGCATGTTGTGGTAAAAATAGAGCTGAGTGCAAAAGCGAAACTGTTGATTTACTGGTTGATCTCTGTTACGAGCCTCAGCTATGATTACAAATTGTGGGTAGAGTGAAAGAATGGGGACTGACCTATCCTTTACAGATAAGATGAGGAGTTCTGTTATTTAGGAGGATGTTTGTGAAAGTACAGCTGCTACTCCTCAACATCGAAAGCAGGCAGTTGAGGTAGTTCAGCATCTGACCGAGTTGCCTGAACCACCAGATGTTCTGGGCATGTGTGTACCTTCGAGTTCCCGAGGTACACAAAGCACATGCTGGAGAGATTATCTCAGCTGTCTCTCAGCTGACCTAGGAACGCTTTGGTGGTCCCCTGGATAAACTGGAGGATGTGGCTGGAGAGAGGGAAGTCTGGGCTTCTCTGCTTAAGTTGCTGCCACTGTAACCCAGCCTTCAGACAAGCAGCAGAGAAGGAATTGAAACACTTGTATGGAGTGTGTGTCTTTAGTAGAAAACTGAGCTGATGGTCAGTCACATCAGCCGATAAATTTATGTGGATGTAGGATGAGCTTCTTGGAGGTCCTCCTGAGCTCCTTTATTTGCAGCTGGCGTTCCTTCAGCCTCACAAACACCCCGATTACACTCAAGGAGCTCAGTGTTCTCCCGTCTGCTGGATTTCTGCCCCCTGCTGGCCTGGAGACACATGATAACAGAGAGATCAGAGTGACAGCATCACAGGCTGAGGGCTTCATTCTCAGATACAAACACGTGTTCAGTACCTGACAGTAGAAATAAAAGGCAGTGATCACCAGCAGCAGAGTCAGCGGTAGGACGAGCATAGTGATAAGAACTGTGAAATCTGTTGGAGCTGATAAAAACACATTCAGAGTCATCACACAGCATCTGTTATTAGAGTTGGTTTAATGCAGTCACAGTTATTTCTTCAACGTAGCTTATTATGATAAATCCCAATCAGAATTATTTTTTTTATCTCTGAACTTAAACTGGGCCGTGTTACATGAGGGAATATATGAAATACTGATTTAAAATGAACAAATTAGCTGTAAATTGTTACAAACTGCAGCTCAATCCACTACTTAAGAATATTCTATTTAAAGGATGACACTGCCCTGACTTATGTTTTTGTTTCAGAACCAGTTAACATATACACCAACTAATACTTTATTTGTTCTTTTAAAACATGAGTGATTTCTATCCATCCATTTTCTTCAATCTTTCAGTCTCCCGCTCCCTTCTCCTCACACTCATGAACAAGACTCTGAGAGACTTAACTCATTAAAACCTACAGTACCAAACTACCATAACTCTTAAACCATTGGTGTGATTGTAGAACTTTCCAATGGTTCCTGAAAGCATCATCTCTGTGCTTTTTCAGAGATATTGGGGTCATTATGATCATCCCAGGCAGGGCACCACATCCAAATCTTGGTAAAAAACACAGAAAACAACACAGCAAAAGGAGTTGATTCTTATTCCTGCCACTTCGCATTCAGCTGCAAACCACTCCAATGCAAGCTAGAGGCCACCGTTCTGTATATAAAAGCTATGAACAGTAACAAAGGGCAGCCCTGACGCAGTTCATCATGTCCTACTTATTGTCATACAAGGATGTGCCTTGAATGCCTTGAAACAAATAGGAGATGGTTAGGAGGCATCCTCCACCTAAAACCAAACCAACTCATTTGGGTACTTTAATAGAAAAGGGTAATGGTTCTATGGTGAGCTTCTTCTAAATGAGTGAGCTCCTCAGGCATTTAGGTGGAATCCAGTTTCTGTAGCATCTGTGATATGGTTCTTTGGGTCACTCTCTTACTAATTCAATTTGGACTTACTCCTTTTCAGAACTGTAAACAGTCTTCAGAGTCTCTGCTTCAGCTCACCTGACACAGTGACAGGCAGCAGGCGGCTCTCAGAGGAGAAGTCATGAGAAAAAATGTAGACGTGATAAACACAGCTGTAGTTTCCTTGATGCGCGGGCTCTGCAGCAGGGACCAGGAAATGGGCAGATTGATTGACAGCTGGCTGGCTGTAGCTGTATGCTGTGCTGGAGGAGGTAAAGGTGAGCTGGAAGGAGCCCCCTGGGTACTGTGGCTGGATAGAGCAGCTGATGGTGAAGTTAGAGCCCCTGGATACCTGAAGCCCCTGCTGTGGGGCCATGGAGACCCCATCAGTGGAGGACACCGAGATCATTGGCTGAGCCAGCAGGTCTGTAAACCCAAAGTTGAAAGATGAGGATGGGATAACCAAAGTGTGTGGAAAACACTTTACTACAAGCGTGTTCCGTCAGCAGTCTGTGACCAACAGAAATGAATGTCACAGTGACAGAGGAAACATTATCTGGCATCGATGACTTGTACATGGTATCACCTACCTGAACAGGTGAGATCCAGGTTGTAAATCGTATAAGCTGATGTCACACAGTCCCTCATAGCAGATCCAGGCTGAAAACAGTCAGGTTTCACATACAACATACTTCTGTCTAAGATTTTGTGGGTTTTCTTCCCTACAAAAATTGGAAGGCCACAGTTCAGATGTTCACAGGCAACAGCAGCTTCCTTCAAGGACCAGCCAAAGAAACCCACACGTCTCCACTCGCCAAGATATTTCACTTCCACTGTTCCTGCACAGCGACTGGCTCCTCCCTCTAACCTAAAAGGCTCTAACAGAAAGCAGAGAGTCATCGGTAAAGAATAAAGTGAGTTTGAACCACATCAAAGCTGCAGCTTCTCTTCTACCTGAGCAGGTGAGTCCAACAGCTTTGCCAGGTGAGCAGCTGTTTCTAGCTGAGCCTGAGCTACTACAGTCCAGGAGAGCAGACTCATGGCCTCCACACTGGAACTCTTTGCTCCACACTGGAGCCTCCCCTTCTCCATAGAGCGCCCCCTGGAGGACTGAAGGAGGCCCACACCCGAGCTCCCTACAGACCACCTCTGCATCCTGCTGGTCAAAGTCAGCTTCACACACTGAGGACCAGCTCTGGTTAGACTTCACCTCCAGTCTGCCTGAACACAGACTGGAACCGTTCAGCAGCCTGACAGAGTCTGGAGAGATCAGAGAAGATCAAACAGAGAGATCAGATATTTCCATTCAGAGGGGAAATATTAAAAAATCGAGGGGGCCAGAGGCAAGGTAAGCGACTCATGTTGTAACTGATGTCAGACGCCAGAGATTTTGGCAGAAAATTAAAGCCAATGGTAGCTTAGAATTGAACAAATTCCTTTTAAACTTCAATTTTACCAAATGCACTTATCAATTCTCTTATAACTAACATCATTTGTCTAAATGATCTCCAACAACCTGGAGAAAGACGGGGAGAGTTTAGAGGCTCTCCAAGATTACATTGATCAGTGCTTCCAGGATCTCATAATGAAGAAGGCTCAGAGTGCATCTTCCCCAGCCAAATCTGAGACGCCGTCATCGAAAAGATATCACCTGGCAGATTCCCCCGGCACAACATCGCCAGCCGGCAAAGATATTGCAGACATCCTAGAGTCAATGGACAAACGATTGTCCAGTTTCGATGCAAGGCTGTCCTTTAATTGAAATCTTAAATCTTTGTGAGAATCCATGGAGTTCAGCCAGCAGCAGGTGGAAATGCTCGCTGCTGAAAATGCCATGCTAAGGTAGTCCATCAAATGTCTTACTGAAAATGTTACCCAGCTAAATAGAGAAAATAAAAAAATAAAAGAGACAGTTATTGATCTACAAGCGAGATAATCTTGTATTTTCTGGTATTCCAGAATCCGCTGGAGAAGACGCGGAGACTACGGTGAAAAGCTTCATCAAAACCCACCTGAAGCTGCTGGAGGAGGTTCAGGTGAAGTCATATTGTGGCCAAATTCGGCCACTTCAAACAAAAGGAACAGGTGAAAAGTCGCAGAAGTCCCAATCCGAAGCGCCTTCATCCAGAAGGGCTCCTGCGCTGTCATCGCTGTGGACCGGTGTTGTGCCAAGAAGTGATTGTCTGCCAAAAACTGATTTCCGGTATTTGCCAAAAACTGATTGCTGGTATTTAAACTGCTATAAGTAACTTGTTGGCAGAGGTGGAAAGAGTACTCAAAATTTGTACTCAAGTACAAGTACTGTTACACTGGTTAAGTTGTACTCAATTACAAGTAAAAGTACTGGTGTTAAAAAAATACTTGAGTAAAAGTACAAAGTACTCTTCTCAAAAACTACTCTAAGTATTAATTACTTTAACAGACTGATGTTTTATTTTGTCGTCAATAGCAGGCATTCGACTCGATTCACCAGTATAAATATTTATGTTCAAAGCACATTTCTCAGATGAACAAGGTATAGAAAGGTAACTTGTTTTGTTAATAAATGTAGATATAAAAGAAGGAATTTTGTTTGTTAAAACAATGACAAAAATGTTTCTGAACATGCGTAGAACCGTTTTAACTTTTCCCCATACACTGAACAACAGGCAGGTAAGTGTCTTAAACTCTTAGCATTTCTTTCACACTTTACTTTCTGAACCTTTTGTTCAGTTTCAGCAAGAGCTGGTTTTCTAAATTAACAGAGGCTATCCGACTTCGTTTGGCTGTGAAGAGTAGACCAGCACAGTTAAAAAGTCGTTCACATGCAGCAGAAGCAGGCAGAGCTGTGTTCAGTTTCAGAGAGAGGTTTTTGATGGCTGAGAAGGAGTGCAGCAGCTCCATGGTGTCTGTGGCAAAAGCAAGATAACCATCAAGCTCAACTGCACTTCTGGAGATTGGTCTGGAGAAGAATTCATCTTCATCAGATGACTCTCTTTGCTGATCCTCACTCTCATGCTCCGTCGTTTCAAGATGTTGTTTGATGTATGTCAAGGCTGTAATTGCAAGTAAATAACACAATTTTGTCATTTAAATTTCAGTGATTATTCTTGAACACAAATTTAAAATCGTCAAATTCTCAAAAAGAATTGTTTAGTATTCAGGACAGACCATCAATAACTTACAACGTATTAGGTGAAATACTCACTTAAGCATGTGTTCAAATGTAAAAATACACAAAAATGGGATCACATGAATCCTTACCAGCCTCTATTACATCTGCTCTGTCAGTCCAGGAAGTCTTGAACTTGGGTAAGAGGACTGCAGCTGCAGCCAACTCTGGATCCTCCATCATCGGTCCAAAACGCTTTTGAAGGCCATTTTGCAATGCTCTGATGAGTGGCATACATGTCTTGCGTGATGTCTCCAGCCTGCTAAGTTTGGACAGTAGTTGTTGGATTACTGGCAGGAGCCATCCCATAATGAAGTGGACTCAGACTGAAGGATGTTTGAAGCTTTCACCAGTGGCTTCATGGTGGTACAGTACTCCCTTAGGAATGCAACTTCTGCAGGACTCAACCTGTAAGACACAACAAAACCCACCATGACTATAATAGGGATCTTCTGATTTAATATTAAGAGTCTGCTCACGTTTTTAACCATCCATTAAGGAAAATTCACAAAATTTGCAACCATATTGGTAGGTGTCCAATTTTACTCACATTTTCACCTTGAACTCCTCACAAATGCTCCTGATGGCATCTTCCCCCTTCTCATCAATGATGCGTATTATCCTTTCAATGGCAAGGTAGTTTGAATTCCACCGTGTTTCATTGGGATGAATGATCTGTAGCTCACATTTGTCCTCTACCACTTCATTAGCCAAATGAGATCTGCCAGTTTTGTTCCAAATGGCCTGGCATTTTGCGAAGGTTGCACTGGAGAGCTTCTTGTAGGTGTCATTCATGCTCTCTGCTAGGGCAGCATCAGTTGTTGCCACAAGGTTTAGCAGGTGACATGCACATCGCTGATGAGGCGGGAGTTGATACTCCAAACCAGAGTCTTCATCAAGAATTGCACTTGCCTTCTTTTAAAGAAAGTAGAGCGCACAGACGCAGCGGCTCACTGCTCCTCACGTTCGGTGTTTTGTTTTTTACTTTTTCTACGTGTATCTGTGTGGATGTGTGTGTTTTTTATTATTATACATTGAGTAGAGTCCACTTACAGTCGTCAGGACCTTCTGAGTTTGGGATTACGCTGTGCAAGGAGCATTACGTCGGACTACCACCACTTTCACGGCATCCCGGAGGACATAATAAGAGCTCCAGGGTCTCCGTGGTTGGTTCTTCCCAGCGGCAAGACAAAGAGGAAACGTAAACAAAGGAGGCAAAAGCGTGGCTGCAGGGCGGGCCCACTAGCACGGCTAAAGAAACAGCCATTTAAGCCACCGCTTCCGAGTATTTTCCTCTCCAACGTCAGGTCCATAACCAACAAAATCGACGAACTGAGATTACAGATTGCAGTCAACAAGTGTGTACGGGACAGCAGCATAATATTACTCGCAGAGACTTGGCTGCAGCCATCAATTCCGGACTCGGCTATTGAGCTAGCAGGCCGAACGGCCCACTGTCACGACAGGAATGGCCACTCCGGTAAGATCAAAGGAGGGGGTTTATGCATCTACACCAATGACAGCTGGTGCAAAAACACAAAGACTGTAGACAGCCATTGTTCCCCGGATTTGGAATATTTGACTGTGAAGTGCAGACCCGTCTACATACCTCGCGAGTTTTCTGTTGTCATGGTAACGGCCGTGTATGTACCACCCGATGCTAATGCTAACTCGGCCATGGAGGAGCTGCACAAGACAATAAGCAATCAGCAGAACTCCCATCCAAACGCAGTGCACATTATAGCTGGGGACTTCAACCATGCTGACTTAAGGTCAGTATTCCCCAGATTTGAACAGCATATTAAATGTGCAATGAGGGGGAAAAAACACACTGGATAAAGCCTACAGCAACATGCAAAAAGACTACTGAGCAACCCCTACCACATCTAGGTTTGTCAGACCACATGTCCATGCTGCTGATCCCTGCATACACTCCCATTAGGAGAAGAGCCCCCCCGTCACAAAAACTGTGAAAACCTGGCCAGAAGGTGCATCACATCAGTTGCAGGACTGTTTTGAAAACACGGACTGGAGCGTGTTCGAACATCAGGACCTTGAAGAGCACACAACATCAGTGCTCTCATATATCAACTTCTGTGTCAACAGTGTCACTGTTGACACAGAAGTCCGACGTCACATCATGTCCTGCCTGCCACCCACACTCGACCCGCTCCAGTTCGCATACAGAGCTAACAGATCAACTGAAGATGCCATTGCTACAACGCTCCACACCACCTCTCACCTGGAAGTGCAGGGCCGTTACGCCAGGCTGCTCTTTGTTGACTTTAGCTCTGCTTTCAATACGATACTCCCGGACAGACTAATAGTTAAACTGCTGGATACTGGACTTCCTTCTACCACCTGCCGCTGGATCAGAGACTTCCTCTCAGACCGTGTACAGAGAGTTAGAGTGGGGCCTCATCTTTCCTCAGCCCTCAGCCTCAACACCACCTCTCCACAAGGCTGTGTACTGAGTCCTGTACTGTACACTCTGTACACACATGACTAGGGATGGGTATCGAAAACCGGTTCTTGTTGAGAACCGGTTCCCACTGTTTCAATTCCTTGGAATTGTTTGCCATTTTTGCAAACGATTCCCTTATCGATTCCAGTCGCCCTGAATGACGTCACCACGTTGCGGAGCGTCATTTACCTGGCAGGAAACACGGCGCCTAAGCGGCTCAAACACTCAAAAGTTTGGTTATACTTTACCAGAATGGATGACAACAGGGCGACTTGCAATACTTGAAAAGTAGATATTTCATTTAAGGGAGGAAACACTACGAATATGCAAAAGCATTTGCTCACAAAACACGCGATGACCTTAAATGAATGTCGTGTTTTTAATTCCGCTCCGGACTCGTGAATCTCAACCCAGCAGCAGCGGTAACGTTTGCACGTCCTCTCCCGTTAATGCGGCAGGTAAATAATCAACTAACAGTGCATATTATGTTAGCGCGATCTGCCTTATTACAAAACCTGCCATTACTGTGCATTTAGGTGCCCATGATGAGAGAGAGAGTCTGGCTGGCTCAGATGCTGGCAGTTCTCGCTGCAGTCTACCGGTAGCGTCTCCTTTCAGGCCGGGATAGACGAATGTCACCGAGCAGTGACTAAGTTTGTGGTAAAAGGCTTGCACCCATTTGCCACGGCAGATGCCCCCGATTTTCGGTAAGTGAATGTGTTTAATTGTAGGCAGGGACATTACTGGATATTCTTGTGTAATTGCTACAGAATAATTTATCTTATACTTTGTTATTGCTACAGAAGAATATTTATTTTATTATTTTACATTTACAATTTTTTTTCCTGGGGACCCTGTGACGCCCCATTGAAGAGCCGTAGGCTGGATCTCTTAAGATCTCACTGTTGGGTTTGTAAGGCCATGTTACACCTAAATTTCTATCTTGTTCAAAGAGAAGATATAAAACAAAGTTCTAAGCTAATCGACCTTAGTGTTCTCCTTTTTTTTAAAAAGAATCGATAAGAGAATCGATAAAGAATTGAATCGTTAAACAGAATCGAAAATGGAATCGGAATCGTGAAAATCTTATCAATACCCATCCCTACACATGACTGTGTTAGTACCCACCCAGACAACACAGTCAACAAGTTTGCAGATGATACCACCGTGGTGGGGCTCATCTCAGGGGGAGATGAGACGGCGTACAGAGCTGAAGTTCAGAGGCTGTCAGATTGGTGTGTAGATAATAACCTGGACCTCAATACCACCAAGACAAAAGAACTGGTAGTTGACTTCAGAAGGAGGAAGTCCGAGCTGCAGCCTGTCAGCATCAACAGGGAGTGCGTGGAAAGGGTCTCCAGTTTCAAGTTTCTGGGTGTGCACATAGACACAGACCTCCAATGGAGCTCTAACACCTCTGTGGTTTTAAAGAAGGCCCAACAGTGTCTCCACTTTCTGAGAATCCTCAGAAAAATGGACCTGAAGAAGGAGCTGCTGACCGTCTTCTACCGCTGCTCCATTGAAAGTGTGCTGACATATTGCATCGGTGTGTGGTTCTCCAGCTGCACTACAGCACACAGAAAGGCACTCCAGAGGGTCATCAATATGGCCCAAAAAATCATTGGACATCCTCTTCCCTCCCTGAAGGACCTGTACAGCACTCGCTGTCTCAAGAGGGCACGCAGCATCCTACGGGACTGCACACACCCAGGACACCGGGTGTTTAAGCTGCTGCCGTCTGGCAGGAGGTTCAGGCTGCTGAGGTCCCGGACAAACAGACTCAAGGACAGCTTTTACAACAGGGCAATAGCCCTAATCAATGCAAATAGCTGACCTGACTGGTTACCTACCTGGACTTTTTGGGGGGGGGAGGTAACAATGTTTAAAACAATAACAATAATAATATTTATATTTATAAGGTGCAATAATAACAGTGTGCAATACACATACACTTATTCTTCTTTTCTTATTACTAAGTTAATATACTATGTTGTGTTGTTTGTGTTGCGTTGTGATGTGTCATATCGTGTTGTGTTGTGTTATATGTAGTGCCGATGTAGGACAGTTTTCCAATCTCATTGTACTATTGTACTATGTATGAGTGTGCAATGACAATAAAGAGTTATCTTATCTTATCTTATGGTAGTCAATATGGTCATCAGGTCAAGAGTTTCTGGTTCTGCTTCATCTTCATTTTCATCTGCATCATTTTGTGCCCCAAACATGTGGAAGGCCTTGACAAAGTTGGATCCACTATCAGTTGTGGTTCTTACAACTTTGCCTCTAATCTTGTATTGGCAATGGATATCATCAAGCGCACCAGCAAGCATGTCAAATGTGTCAGACCCTCTCAATCTTTTGCACGCTAGTGCTGCAGATCTTCTTTCCAGGGACTCTTCCTCTATCCAATGGCATGTGACTCCAAGGTAACTTTTCTGATGAGCTGACCAACAATCAGTAGTGGTAGCAACAAATTTGACTTTATCCAATGCTGCAACCAAAGTCATCTTCATGTGATCAGCAGCTTCACAGATTCTGGCACGGACAGTGGGTCTGGAGATGACTTTGGCTTGAGGTTGTAATGTGGTAACCAATTCTTTGAAAGATGGCTGTTCTACCACTGCAAATGGCTGTAGACCCTCACATATGAAATTGATGACAAGCTTGTCAACAGTTGCTTGTGGAACATGTTTGTTTGCAGCTCTCCACATCAGGTCTGGTAACTTGGCTTGTGTATTTGCTGAGAGCTTGTTTGGTGTGGCTGTGGTCTTTCGCTGACGAGATGTTGATGCCACAGTGATATTGTACTGCTCAATCTTCGATGGATGTTTCCTTTGTAGAGATAAATATTATCATACATCAGGTTCATACATTACTTCATAACATCACTGTGATTAAAAATAAAGGAAAATAAAATTTTAAAACATTCAACTAGAGTAGGGGTGGGCAACTCCAGGCCTCGAGGGCCGGTGTCCTACAGGTTTTAGATGTGTCCTTGATCCAACACAGCTGATTCAAATGGCTAAATTACCTCCTCAACATGTCTTGTAGTCTCCAGAGGCCTGGTAATGAACTAAACATTTGATTCAGGTGTGTTGAGCCAGGGTGATATCTAAAACCTGCAGGACACCAGCCCACAAGGCCTGGAGTTGCCCACCCCTGATAGAGTAACAATTTGAGCTAATCTTTGATTGTTTAGCATAGTATAAAAGAGTGGTGAATTTGGTCAAATTTTGCAGATATATTGCTGTATTTATTCACAAGTGTAAACCAATTTTGAACGATCATTGCAAAAAACATGTATTTCTGTATACATTCTAAGTTCTGTAATCTGTATACTATCTGTAAAAAGAGTATTGACCAATGTATCAGTATCTAAATATTTAACTCCTTTTTATCAGTATCACCCTAAAGTTTTCAGTATCAGTCAGGTCCTAAAAATACTAAGAGAGCAAAATATGTGTATATAGCAAATCTAATTTAAGAAAAGGGATCACATACACAAAATTGCTGCCCATACAGTTAACAAATAAAAACAATCCACATTTATGTTCTTTAAAAAAAAAATATCATATTGGGAAACATATAACCCTACACAGCAAAATCTCCAGTGTTAAATTAACACTAGAGAGTGTCTATATGGGTCCACACCTCTGAGTGTTAAATACAACACTGTTGAGTGTTAAATTAACACTTTTGACAGTGTTATATGTTTAAAAGTAACCTAGTCAGTTTTGAAGATTAACAATGGCTAACACTGAGCAGTGCTGATTTTCTAACACTGGAAAATAACTCAAAATGTTAGAAATATTCCAGTGTTAGAAAATCAGCACTGCTCAGTGTTAGCCATTGTTAATCTTCAAAACTGACTAGGTTACTTTTAAACATATAACACTGTCAAAAGTGTTAATTTAACACTCAACAGTGTTGTATTTAACACTCAGAGGTGTGGACCCATATAGACACTCTCTAGTGTTAATTTAACACTGGAGATTTTGCTGTGTACTGATTAAGAGCCATGTCACTATGATAGACCTATATCAGGCCAATGATACTGATCAACTGATCCATCAATGGGGCTCTGGTACATGTCAGCTGAGAGCTGGAAGATTAATTTGAGATGCAGCTCAGCACTGTGTGCCATTTTTTATTTTTTTAAATATAGGCCAGCTGATTGTAGTCATTTAAAACTCACAGGCCTACAAACTTAATTTATTGTAATGACAGTGGTTGTCCAAATAATAAGCTAAAACACACACACACACGCACGTTAGCTAGCTCCGTCTTATTTTAATATCAGGCTAACCAATGGCGGTGACAATATCTTAGCCAAACTAATAACCTTAACACACATGAAAAATAAGAAAGCAATATCGTACACGTATAGTTGTAAAACCTCTTACCTCAATGTGTTTTTCTAGATTAGACGCTGAAGTCTTGTAAGCTGAAATGACTGTAGAGGTCAAACAAAGTTTGCACTGCATCTGGACGCTGTCTCCTTTTCTTCCTCTGTACATGAAAAATTCCTCCAGGTACGACCACAGGCACGCGTCCTCTGTCTTTTCTATGTCGTTTTCACGGTTGACAGTGTTGTCTTCTGTCTCCATTTTGGCTTCTTTGTCTCTAAATCTTCCATCTATAAAGTAGTTTATACTCCACCATTTAGCACCTCTAGACACCTGTGCCTGCTCCTGACGCAGAGTTTATTCTTTGCTTACGTCTTAAATTGGCGCGGTCGTGATTGCACGGCCTTATTGGCTGCAAAAATGCAGATGAAAGGTTTGAATATTAATTCAAATTGTGGGCGTACTCAGTAGTGACTTTTGATTTTAGAAGTAGCGAAGTAGATTACATGCTGTAAGTTGTACTCAAGTATGAGTAAAATTACACACTTGAAAAATTACTCATAAAAGTACAAGTACCCAAAAAAATACTTAATTTGTAATTCGTTACTTCCACCCCTGCTTGTTGGGCTATAATATGTGAAACATATGTCAAATGCATCCCTCATGGATGTCATAAAGTCATCTTGAGCCACAAACAACATTCGTGTAACAAGGTAGAAGCTGTAATCAGTTTTTGGCAGTGACTTTTATATAACCTTTATTTATGCAGTTAAAAAAAAAATCTCATCAACATTAAAAATCTCTTTTGTAAGAGTAAGTTGGCCAAGAGGACAGCAGAAATGGGAGCAAATATTACAATAGGTCTGTAAAAATATTTTAAGTGGCGATAAAGGACTGGTTGGTTATATTGTAAGTACAATAACACCAAGTTGTAAAGATACTTGAAAAACAGATATTTTTTTAATTCTATATATAACTCCTTTGTAAACCCTTTTCACCAAAGTCTATTTAAAGATATTACAGATAAAAAATACACAGAAACATTGGAAATCACTTTTTGGCACAACACCGGCTCTACGTGGATGGACAGCTTTACCACGACCCCGGCATCACTCCATGGCTGTATTAACTTCTCACCAGATAAGAATCTGCTTCACCCTTTTCCTATCCACTCACACTAACTTGCATTAACATCTGTTTAACTTAGCAATATTAAATTGATTTCATAGCAGAATGAACACCGTCACTCTCCGTCAATGGTTTAATTGGAATGCTTCCATTTTTGTTTTCTTCTGGTTTTCTTTTCTTTTCCCCCCTCTTTTTTTATGCAGCTCACCCTTGTCCTTGGTCTCTTTCTTTTTATTTTCTTTCACTGCCTCAATCACCTGCTTCCAGACTCATCCACAAACAACATCCTTTATTTCGACACATATGCACAGCACGATCACGCACAGTCATGCGCTCAACGGCAGCGCATTTACATCAATCAGACAGCACACAAACGTATAGGATACACACACTTAAGTCAAGCCTACTCATATTAGTAAATATACACACACATAGTCAGACTCAGGGAGCATCTCGCCACACATTTTTTTTCTCTCTCCTTCTCTCTATTTACGAGCAAGTGATGTATTCTCTCCACCTGTCTAAGCGACACACACAGCGTACATCCCTAGTTATACGCACACATCTATGGGTGCACTAAGTTCGTTACATGGAATGTAAATGGAGCTGGCTCCAGAGAAAAGAGGTTAAAAATATTTAACCAACTCAAAAAAACTACAGGCAGATGTTGTCCTTTTACAAGAGACCCACAGACCTCTTAGAGGTTTAAAAGAACTTAAAACACCTGAGTTTCCTAATGTGTTCTCAGCTTGTTATAATTCTAGACAAAGGGGAGTAGCAATTTTAATACATAAAAATATTAATTTCACAGTACTCGATACAGTTATAGATCCAGAGGGAAGATTCTTAATCATTAAACTATCTATATTTGATAAAAAGCTATGTATTGTAAGTGTATATGGTGCAAATGTTGATAATCCCTCATTCTTTCACGTTTTTTTCAGTGCACTCTCTGAACACTTAGATGGCACACTTGTTCTTGGAGGCGACCTCAACCTTGGACTAAATGAAGAAATGGATAGGCTCAATACAGCAGGAACTCAGCATAATTGGCAATCCACAAATATAATCAAACAGTATATGAGCGACTTTGGTCTTTGCGATGCATGGCGCTCCCTTCACCCCAACAGTAAGGAATATACTTTCTTCTCACATGTCCATCACTCCTACTCTCGTCTGGATTATTTTTTGGTCAGCAGCTCACTGCTGAGTGACATTTCAGACACTGAGATTCACCCTATAGCTGTCAGCGATCATGCTCCTGTATCTTTAACACTAATACAAAAGAAAAATACTACGCCAAGTAAAAACTGGAGATTTAATACATCGCTGCTCAAAGATAAAGACTTTATTAAATATTTTAAAAAAGAATGGACTCTATATTTAGACTTTAATGACACTCCCGGAACATCAGCTTCTGTTTTATGGGTAACAGGGAAAGCTGTGATGAGAGGTAAAATAATTTCTTTCTCATCACATAAAAAGAAAAAAGAAAACAAAAACATTCAGGAATTAGAAAAAAACATTAAATCACTAGAAGAAGCCTACGCGTCCCACCAAGATCAGGAAACACTGAACAAAATACGCAAAACTAAACTAGAATTTAAATGAGATAATTGATAAAACAACAACATTCTTAGTACAAAGACTACGCTTACAAAATTATGAACATGGTAATAAATCCGGTCAATTTCTAGCAAACCAACTAAAAATAAATAAAGAAAAAACAACTATATGTGCTGTTCAAGATTCATCTGGGAACACAATATATGACTCAACAAATAAACAACATTTTCAAGGATTTCTATAAAACGTTGTATTCACCACAAATAAACCCGTCTAAAAATGAAATTGATCAGTTTTTGGACAACATAACTCTTCCAAAATTATTAGATACTCAAGCAATGGCACTGGATTCGCCACTGACATCAGGTGAACTCCAGAAAGCCCTGATAAGTATGCCCAATAATAAGGCTCCAGGTCCAGACGGCTTTCCTGCAGAATTCTACAAAGAATTCTGGATGATTCTAGCACCAATTTTTTACAGAACGTTGTTGGAAATCAAAGAAAAGGGCAGACTTCCATCAAATATGAATTCTGCAAACATTAATCTCCTGCTAAAACCAGGCAAAGACCCTGTATATCCCTCAAGCTATCGTCAAATATCCCTTATAAATGTAGACCTTAAAATAATCTGCAAAGCTCTCTCAAAGAGACTGGAGAAAATAACCCCCCTCTTAATTCATCCTGACCAAACTGGTTTCATAAATGGTAGGCACTCATCAACAAATACACGTAGATTACTTAATTTGATAGACTACTCTTTAGATGCAGAAAAGGCGTTTGACAGAGTTAACTGGAAATTTCTTTTTGCAACTTTACACAAATTTGGTTTTGGAACCTCTTTCATTAACTGGTTAAAAATATTATATAATTCCCCAACAGCTTGTGTCAAAACAAATGACCAAAC
The DNA here is from genome assembly GCF_051167445.1 of Perissodus microlepis. Taxonomy (NCBI): domain Eukaryota; kingdom Metazoa; phylum Chordata; class Actinopteri; order Cichliformes; family Cichlidae; genus Perissodus; species Perissodus microlepis. The sequence goes on along the minus strand of NC_140467.1, from coordinate 28,042,508 downwards.
ATCCTCCAGCTTCTGTCTCCTGAGGGGCACCAGGCAGGGATGCCCACTCTCCCCTTCACTGTTTGCAATTGTTATTGAACCACTAGCAGCAGCAATTAGACAGAATACAGTAATTAAGGGCATAAAATGCAAGAACATGGGAGATAAAATCAGCCTTTATGCGGATGATGTGTTACTTTTTCTCCAAAACTCACACACCAATCTCTCTGGGGTAATTGCAAACTCTTTTGCAAGAATATCAGATTACTCAATTAACTGGTCAAAATCTACAGTCCTTCCAATTAATTGCTCCTTCCATAATTCTTCTTCTACACCACTGACCACAACTGTCTCACCACTTTTAAATCACCACTCAAAACCCATCTGTTTAGAATTGCATACACCTGATCTGTCTTAGGCCATTTTTAACTTGCTCAGTTTTTATATTTGCTTTTATACTTTTATGACTGTTTATGTCTAAATTTTATCTACCATGTTTGCTATATATACACATTTTTCTTATGTTTTTTATGGTATTGTTTACATGTTACTGTAAGGTGACCTTGAGGGTCTGAAAGGCGCCTATAAATAAAATGTATTATTATTATTATTATTACCACTGCAATCGGGAAATATAAACTTTTTAGGTATTAATGTTTCTCCCAAGCTTGCAGATCTAACTACAGGGTGGGCCATTTATATGGATACACCGTAATAACATGGGAATGGTCGGTGATATTAAAATACTGTTTGTGGCACATTAGTATATGTGAGGGGGCAAACTCCTCAAGATGGGTGTCCGTTGTCTTGTGTATTCTGGAAGATGAGTGGATGATGGGGTGGGTGCAGTTTTCTCTATGGTGGGGTCGCGTGGGCTGTCCCGGGCTCTGCGGGGCCGGATGGCACTGCTAAACTGGGCCCCGGTCCAGATGGTCCTTGGCCCCCTTGCCCTGGTGTGTTGCAGAGTATGTGGGTGCCTACTGGGGTCAGCGGGGGACTTGCCTCTCCCTTCCTTCCCTCCCCATCTCCAGCTGCCTCCCTCTTCCCGCTCCACCACAATCACTCACACATGCAGGGCCTTGGGGTAAAGGTGTGTCACCAGGGTGCAGGGGAGGCATCCCCCCCTCTGTCCCCTTCTGGCTGCCTGTGCCTCAATTTTATCTCACAACTTAGACATTCACATTACTAACACTCTCATAACAAATACATATAGGACCTTGGGGGTGGGCATGCTATACGGCATACAGATGACCATCAGGGTGCACAACGTCACCCCTGGCGTCGTTGCCCACCTCTCAATTTTAAATACACGTAGACACTGAGGGCTATCAGGAGGGGCTATGCGCTTACCTGCTGCTCTCTGGCAGGTAACAGCGTGCCCTCCTGGGTTTTAAATGCACCTTAGAACACACATGCATCAACACTACATGGGCGGAGGGAGGTTTGGAGTCTTCACACACCCCCGTTCTCTGTTGCCTGTTGGGGCGGGGGGGCTGGGAGGAGTTGGCCGTCAGATTGGGGTCTGGAATGTGGGGTCTCCCTGCTGCTGCAGAGTCGGGGCGGTCTGCTTCTCTCCACCCCAGAGAAGAGGGTAACACTACCTGGGTCTGGATGTAGTTTCCCCCTCCAGGGGCAAGGGTACTTAGACCTGGGGTATAGAGTACGCTTGGGGAGTGTGATTGTGTGTACAGTGTCTATTTATGTCTTTCTCCACGTTGGGTGAGTGCTGAGTAATTACATATGAGAGCATGAGGGTGGGAATGGATGTTTGTATCTGTGTGTGCCTGTTTGTTTGTGTCTATATGTCAGGTCGGGTAACACACCTAGAGAGTTTTTAGAAAAAGCCAAGGAGCAGTGGTTGTCAGAAACAGGGACCCATCCAGGTAGAGAAGGTGAGCATCGAGCGTGGTTCCGTTCGGCGGTGCTGGCCCGGAAAGACCAAACAGCATGGGAATGGCAGACCCTATGCTGTCAATGACTGTGGAAGGGACGGAATTGCCCTTCCTAGCGGACACTGGAGCAACATACTCAACATTGAGAGCAGCACCAGACAGTGCAACACTATCCTGCCACACAGTTAATGTGGTGGGTTTTTCCGGGGTCCCAATGACTCTGCCACTGACCGATCCAGCATTGATAAAGCTGGGCAAGCAGACTCTGAAACACGAATACGTGGTGTCATCACAAGTGCCGGTGAATCTCATGGGCAGGGACCTGCTCGTGAAGCTGGGCGCTACTATCATGTGCTCAGCAGATGGACTATCTGTTACTCTGCCAGGGGGACAGCATTTCCCGTGCCTGGGATCACACTCAAAGACTCAATATCTGCTTCAGGACTGTGAAAGAGCAGAAGCCGACATTTACTGGGGAAGGCTAGTTGAAGAAGACATTCTAAGGCAATTTCAGCTGTGGAGACCCTGGATAATGAGCTTGGCAGTCTACTCCCCTCCACGTGACCCCCTCCACGTGACCTTGTTTCATGATAAAGATAATGACGACACCTATCGTGAATTATTCCAGTCTGATCTTGAGGGTCAGACTTGGAATGTGCAAACACATAACATTTACATCGGACCAGAAGGTGTAGCCGCGGCTGTGAAATTAACTGATGAACAACTGCCTTGGTATAATGTGGGAGAAAATTCGACCCCTCACATTACATTGGCGGTCCACGAAGGTCGAGGGGTGGGTGATCTGGGTCCAATGGTCAGGCGGGCGCTGGACGACACGGGGTGGCAAAGCACCCAAATTCCAAACCTGTTTTATGCACCAAATTGTAAGACCTATCGCATAACCTGTGTGTATAATGATGCAGTAATTTTGGAACATAAAGAAATTTCAAGAACACATGGAAAGGAGAGAGCAGACCATCCTGATGCAGTTGCTGAACTGTCAAAACTGCCTGACAGCCTATGGGCCAAAGGGCCCACGGACGTTGGCCTGGCTGCTTGTTCGCCTGTTCTGTTCCAGCTGAGGTCAGACATACCAGTTAACAGACCGCAGTATAAACATAAACCTGAAGCAGAAGAAGGAATCGCAGAAACAATTGAAGGCCTGTTGAAGGTCGGAGTGTTAGAACCATCTCACTCACATTGGAACACACCAATTCTGCCGGTGGAAAAACATGGGACAGGAAAGTACCGCATGACACATGATTTGAGAGCCATAAATGCAATACTGCTCACTAACACTGCACCTGTACCAAACCCATACACAGCATTATCAGCTATCACGTGTGAACAGAAGTGGTTCACGTGTATTGACCTGGCAAATGCATTCTTTTGTCTTCCACTGCATGAGTCTCTTAGGGACATTTTCTCATTCACATACAGAGGTCAGCAATTCAGATACACACGTTTGCCACAGTAATTTGCCTGATGTATGTACATTAATACAATATGTTGATGATCTTCTCATTGCAGCCCCGTCAGCAGCAGATTGCGCAGCGGCTTCGCTCGTCGTGTTGAATAGATTGGCAGAGGGCGGCTTCAAAGTGAGTAAAGAAAAGTTGCAGCTAGTTCGACCTGAGGTAACTTTTTTGGGCCGGGTAATTGCACACAAATCAGTGGGTTTGATGAACACCCACAGAGACCAAATTCTGTCACACCCAAAACCGCGAACTGTGAGAGAAATGCTTTCTTTTCTTGGTTTAACAGGTTACAGCAGACAGTTCATTCCGGATTGTGCAGGTAAAACTGCCCCTTTAAGGGGCCTAATGAAGCAAGTTGGCGTTCGAAATCTAAAAGCTGAGTTGCCTTGGACGCCTGACACTGAAACCGCGTTTATTAAGGTAAAACAGGATTTGTCAAGGGCTTCTGATCTGGCCACACCCAATTATGATGAGCCATTCTATTTGGATGTTTCTGAAACAAATTCCGTTGTAAATGGGGTGTTGTTTCAGAAAAAAGGGGGGAGGAGGGATGTGCTCATGTATGTCAGCATAAAACTACATCCAACAGAAGCAAGGCATCCCACATGTACACAACACGCAGCAGGGGTCGCCAAAGTCATTCAAAAAACAGCACATGTAGTGAGAGAGCACCCACTAAAAATACTCACTACACACAGCATAGTGGCATACGTGAACTCACATGCATTTAGTATGTCACCGCGGGCACAACAGAGATTGAGCAAAGTCTTAGAGGCCCCAAATTTGACATTCACACATGAAGGAACTAACATGGCAGATTTAATGGGAGCAGGGGAACCGCATGACTGCGTCAAAAGAGCACAGGTTGAAGAAAAAGTTAGAGAGGACCTGAAGGCGGAACCTATACCTGGAGCTGAGGACTGGTTCACAGATGGATGTTGCCACAGAGATGAAGAAGGACTGAAAGCAGGGTATGCGGTAGTCTGCAGAGTAGGAGGAGAGTATCAGGTCAAAGAGGCAGGAAGAATTGAGGGACAGCAGTCGGCCCAGAGAGCTGAAGTGATAGCCCTAGCTCGAGCTTTGAGATTAGCCAAGAATAGGAGAGTGAACATCTACACTGACTCAGCGTATGCATTTGGAGCAGCTCATGTGGAGCTGGCTCAGTGGAGAAGAGCAGGATTCAGAACAGCAACCAATGCACCTATTTGCCACAAAAACGAAATGGAGGAACTGGAAAAGGCCTTGGCTGACCCAGATGAGGTGAGTATCATAAAATGCAAAGCGCACTCACAAGGAACCAGCATGGTGTCAAAAGGAAACCAGAAAGCAGATGAAGCCGCAAAAGAGGCGGCAGGCTACAAAGGACGGAGACAAATGATACAGGTAACTGCAGAAGAGGAAGTATCCACTAACCTGACAGAGGAAGTCAAACAGGCTCAGGAGGAGGCATCCCCAGAGGAAAAGGGGGTGTGGGAAAGCAAAGGAGCCTGGCAGGATGGACACTTGTGGAGGGGGCCAGACGGGCGCCCCGTGTTAACAGCCAAAATGGCAGAACAAAAGGTGAATGAGGCCCACGGACTTGCCCACGTGGGGGTAGCCCAGATGGAGAGAAACTTGTGTCATTGGTGGCATCCTGAGTTGAGAGAAATGATAAGGGAAAAGGCCAGGATGTGTTTAATCTGTGGGGCACACAATCCCAAGCCAGCGGTCAAACCGGAAGTGGGTAAGTTTCGGATGCCCGAGAGGCCGGGAGAGGAGATTGTTATTGATTTCACTGATATGATTGATTCAGGGCCTGGTGGTGTAAGATATTTGTTGGTGTGTGTAGATGCTCTGACCGGCTGGCCAGAGGCATGGGCTACAAAAAAGGAGGATGCTAGGACTGTCATTAAGTGTTTAATCAATCATTACATTCCCCGACATGGGTTCCCCAAAAGAATTAGATCAGACAATGGAACCCATTTTAAAAATCAAGATTTGGCAGAGGTGGAGAAAATGTTGGGAGTTCAGCACAAATTTGGGACAGTCTATCATCCTCAATATCAGGGGAAAGTAGAAAGAATGAACCTAAATTTGAAAAACAAATTGGTTAAAATCTGCGCGCAAACAGGGCTAAATTGGGTCTCAGCCCTGCCGGTTGCTTTGATGACCATAAGATGTTCTGTTAATCAATCCACAGGTTTCACACCCTACGAGCTGCTAACCGGGAGACAGTTCCCGGCACCTTGGACGGTGGGCTCGGTGGGACAGGACACAAGAGGGAACAGGTCTCACGCAGACTATTGGAACGAATTAAAAGCGCTCGTATCCAGTTTCACAAAACAGGTGGCTTGTGAAAGGCCCACGGGAGGAGGAGAGGTCCCGGACGTGAAGGCAGTGTGTCTGAAGGTCATCAAACGCAAGTGGAAGGAACCCCGTTGGACTGGTCCATACGAGGTGTCGGCTCGGACGGCTACAGCGGTCCAACTGAAAGGGAAAGGCGACACCTGGTATCACTGGACGCAGTGCGCAGCGGCGCACGAGAGCTTGGTGGGGAAAAATCAATCTCCACCCAACACAGGTGAAACTCAGAGGCAGAATAAATCCTCACACCTGTGCAACGGGCCGACCGGTAGTCTACCTGGGAGGCCGAAGAAAGAAGAGCAGCCTAGGAGAAAGTCGCCGCGCCAACGAAAAGGAGCGGTACCACACTGAACTTCTGAAAAGGGGGCTCTGATAAAGGGCTTTGAACTTCTTTGCTACAATATAACATCCACATATCACCATGCTATCACAACAATCAGACACTCGTGATGAGAGAAAAGCTTCAAAGGCTATCACAATGTTAAATAATGCCATATGTTTGATGTCGTTTATGTTATTAATCACAGCTATATGTTTTTTGGTTTATTTGTTGCAGACCGACCCAGGAAAACTGTCTGAGCACGGAGGCCATGCCGGCCAGTCGTTGTTTGATACACCACGTACACCACTCATGATCCTTAGTGACTTCAAGCCGTGGGCGAGAACGAAGCGCGAGGTCTCTGGTAAAAAGGATGAGTGTCTCAGCACATACGGTGGATTAGAATTAGATTATGTTAACGGTTCCACTACTTCTTTTGCGTTTGATTTGTGTGATGTTTTTAATTGTAAGGATGTCAGCAGTAGCTGGAGGGGATATAATGTGTGGGTCTGTTGGGACTATTCCGTGAGTACACACTGTGAAAGGGGAAATCGGCCTTATGACAGCTGGTGCCGTAATTGGAATCAGGTAAGGGGTTACACTGGGGAAAATTGGGAACCGTCAGAACTAGGACCAGAAAACGAGCTTAAACTTCAAAGGGATTACAGTCCATCTCAAAATCCGTTAACCTTGTCATTGGGGAATTGGCGTCGGAAAAAACCTGTATACTTAGTCTTGGGGGTGGAAACTGCAGGGGTTGATCCAAAAGGGTTAATTAAAGTTAATTTCCTAGAAAAGCCTAATCCCATACCGCCAGGTAGAGAAGAAATGACAACTCACGTGATTTCCAAGCCAATGAACTCTGTTACATCTTTTACAGGGCAGGAGGGAAGCGGGTCGTCGGAGGCTGGACCAGAGGAGCGGGAACCAAAAGATAGACGAGTCATTTCGGTGGACTACAGCACGTTAAAACCTCAAGATTTGATTGAACGCGCCACCGGGTTCAGTGACAGCAACATCTGGCTGGACTGGATGGCTCAAAATGCTAGAGAACAGAAAGTATCTAACTGTGTAGCTTGTGCTTCCGCAAGGCCGCGTTTATTTACAGAGCCTGCACCGCTGCATCCGGATGATCGGTGGGGCTATAACTGTATGTTGCGAATGACTAGAGAAGTTGTTAATACTGGGAACTGCACTGTTTTGTCCAGTCTATTTCCCCCTATTGACAAACTCACGCGAGCAGGACCGTTTATGCCCAGAAAAGATAACTATACGTGTTTTACGTTTTCCACGGATAAGGTTAAATATCGGTTAGGGGAAATCGATCCAAGTTGGTGTTCGGTCACCCGGACGGGGAGGACCACCAACAATGTGAGTGATGCAGCCACCCTAATTGGAACTTGGGCTAGGAGCGGGCTGTATTACTATTGCGGGCACAGGACTCTTTTGGTTCGTGTTCCTCTGGGGAGCGTGGGGACGTGCGCGATGGTGAGACTAGGAGCGCCACTTATGCTAATTGGAAATCAGGTAAAAGCGATTCCACAACACAACACGCGCACATTGGCTGCCAGGCGCAAAAGACACATTTTAATAAAGAGAGGAATTGATGGCACACATGCTTACGACCCTAGGATGAATTCCCCCACCTGGATTGACTCCATTGGAGTGCCCAGGGGGGTTCCAAATGAATTTAAGCTTGCTGATCAAATAGCAGCCGGCTTTGAAAATATTCCAATAATCTCTGCTTTCTTTCCAGTGACCCCAAACAAGAACGTAGATAGGATAAATTATGTTCATTATAATGTGCTGAGGAGGCTCTCTAACCTTACCAGAGACGGCATGGAGGGGTTGGCGGAGCAAGTGGGTCCGACCTCGTTAATGGGCGTGCAGAACAGGATGGCCCTTGATATGGTATTGGCAGAAAAAGGGGGCGTCTGTTCCATGTTTGGCGATCAGTGCTGCACCTTCATTCCAAACAACACTGCTCCAGATGGCTCAGTGACTCGGGCTCTGGAGGGCCTAAAGAGCCTTTCTGAAACTATGCATGATCACTCCGGTGTTGACAATCCGCTGGAGGGCTGGCTGACCTCAGTGTTCGGACGGTGGAAGGGGCTGATAGTTTCGGTCATGCTTTCTTTATCTGTTTTGGTGGGTATTATGGTTACCTGTTGTTGTTGTCTCATTCCTTGTGCCAGAAGAGTGTTAGAAATGATGTTTATGAGGGCAGTGGACCCCAGAGTTGTCACTCCAATGTCCATGATGCCCATGATGCACGTAGAACTGACTGTGTAGGCCGAGGAGTGACACAACTCTCAGTGTGGTGACCTCTGGATTCTCCAGAGGTCAACAGAGGGAATTGTGGGATAAGAAGGGGGTGTTTTTCTGTTATTTTATTATCGGCATTATTATTACATCAGAATCATATAATCAGTCTTGAATTAAACATTGATTGAAGCTTTTGACATTACATTTAACATTTGCATTACAGTGATTGTTATAACCTCAGGTTAATCTTCTATTTACAAGTGCCAGAATAATCATATGATCTTTCATTGCAGGTGTAACCATGATCATCTCATACATATTGCAGTTTGTTGCTCATTATAGAGTTGTGCTCAAGTTAACAAGGGTCAAAAGCTAGAATGTCTGGCTGATCTATGGAAGGGAAAGGCTTCGAGCATAGAAGGCCGCACGTGCTTACACAACACTGATAGCATGTTATTCGTTGTGATTTTGTATTCAGTTATATCTTTTGTTATGTTTTTAAGTAGTGGCAGTTGATTAAACAACATTCATTTAATATTACATACTTGATTCAGAGCATTACACACTGATCACCTTAACCAATCTGGAAATCCTTGTAGCTGCAATGTTGTGTCTCCGCAGGGGACAGTTGGCTCCAGGAGATAGGCGGGAGTCAGTGCCCGTCCTCGGGAAGGAGAGAATGTTCTTTTGTTGTGTTAAATAAACTGTCAACATTGATTGTATTGCACCTGTCGTACGCATGAGGGGGCGTTCTAATACCCTGATTTCATAAAACTATTGTGATGTGGTTTTTGAGGTGAGATCTGATGCTGTCTGCGTACGGTGTCCATCTCCCACGCGTGTGATCATTAAAATCATCGTTTGACTCAACCCGGCCGGACCAGTGTTGTTATTGTGGTTTTTCCTCTTGTATCCATCCCCAATATTTGAATCCGTAACAGACGCCACCTCTATAGGGACATCTCAGGCCCTCCAAGGTATGGAGGCCTATCTCCCGCCATCACTCCCCCTGCCAGTGGCAGACGCCCTCAGACATCGGTGCATTGGTGGTTCTTTGTGTCCAGGGATGGGCTTACAGGTACGCACCGGCTCACTCCTGGTGGCTGCTTGTCGGGGCCTGGAGCCTGGGGCTCGCTCGGGCCCCTTTGGGGGTGGGGTGCCCTCGGCCTCTTGGGCTGGGGCTCGGTCACTCTGGCACAGCTGGCTGCCGGCGGAGCACACGGGCACGTCACTGCAACCCCCCCCCCCCCTAGCTTCTGCTCCACGGCTGCTGAGTGACTCCTCATCTGGGGCTCTCCTCAGCTCTTTCGGGGATAGTGGCACGGTTGCCCCTCCGTTGGTCTTCCTTGGTCTCTTGTGCTCTGAGGGCCTCTGGATATCTGAAGCCTTGATTTCTTCCATGCCTGCTTCACGAGGCTATGGCTCCCCACACCCTCAAGCACAGCGGTCTCCAACCTTTTTTGCGCCACGGACCGGTTTATGTCCAACAATATTTTCACGGACCGGCCTTTAAGGTGTCGCGGATAAATACAACAAAATAAAACTAGTACCGGTACCCAAAAAAAGAAGATTTATTCATAAAACACGTGAAAAGACCCAGGAAAACCGAGTTAACGATAAAAACGATAACAAAATAACACTGAAAACCGATAAAAACCCTGAAAACCATACATTTCACACCTGAGCCTCAACTCTTGCGGCCCGGTACCAAACGACTCACGGACCGGTACCGGTCCGAGGCCGGGGGTTCGGGACCGCTGCTCTAGCAGATCATTACATGAAGGAACCTTTTAAATACAAGCGCGCTCATGCTCACAGGTGTACACACGGGTGCTCACACACACAAACTACACCCTTTTTGGCTCCTACCTCAAAGCACACTGTGCGCTGTCGATCTTACACACAATAATATTCAATATTTAGTATTTACTGTTATATTCACATAGATCATCGCGATGAGTTTGTTTATTATATTGCTCTCTTTTTTTTGCTTGTTTTCTCTTTTTACGTTCTCAACAGGTGATCCAGGTGATTGATATATGTATTTTTTGTCTGTTTGTTTTGTTGGTTTTTGTTTTGTTTTGTTTACCCTTGATCACTGTTCCTCTTCCCCGCTGTATTTCTTTCCCTCTTTCTTTCTTCCTTTTCTTTTCCCCAGTCAAGTCTGTCCCGTGTTTAGCAAGTGAAAATAAAATAAGATAACCAATAAAAGCAAAGGTGAATCAAATAGACCAATACGGCAAGGCTGGGATGGTCCATTTGGTAAAGTAAATCCGTTGGGCATCTTTCTTTGCCTTTATACAATAATTCTGATGGCAAAAGAACAAAACGGGACAGGTGGGGAAAAAAAATAGAGGAAACTAGGTCTTGCAAATCAATTGGTGAAACAGTTATATAGCCACCCTGGACCACCATATGGTTCCCCCCTGACCTAACCAACATGATGGGAACTTCAGTCCCATCATGCTTTTTTATAGGTGGAACCAGTTTTGCCAAAGTGCAAATAAACGTATGTCTGTATGGATTTGTATAAAGCTTTTCCATTTCAGTGTTGTAGAGAGATGTCTCATATGTGTTTCAGATGTTCTGCTCTTTGGAGAGAAAAGTATGAATAGCCATTGTGTACTCAGAAAAGAGATCACTTTCAACTATATGTAATCACAGTAATTAATAGACACACACAAGAAAGAAACTTCACCCGTGCCTCCTCCATCTTGAGTTGCTCAACTCATTTCAAGATATAGTACTTTTGGAAAATCTCCTGTAAGGTACCAACATGAGAATGAAAAAAAGACACTTTTAATTTTCCAGAAGTGAAGGACAGAAGTGACTTGAGGTCTTATTCACCAGTTTGTGAAAGGGGAGTGCATTGGTGTAGCGTCACAATAATCCCAGAATTATACTGTGTTGCTTAATTACATTTTACCATCTCAGTTTGTCTGACTGTCATTTCACTCACAATAGTGATAATCATGTTTCAGTCCAGCTCATTATGGCCAATTTTGAACATTTTTCATATGATTGATATGTTTTATAACCCTCAGCTCCAGGTTTCCAGGTTTCCTAGGACCTGAATTCCTTCTGTAAGCCCAGCTTCTTTCCAGCCAAACGTCTCCAGTCTACCTTATGTCCTGCTCTCTACTTCTGGTTGATTTTACCTCCAGTTAACCAGTTTCGCTCCAGCCTCTAAGAAAGAGGCTGGTTGGAGGTTGGCTCTGAGGACTGAAGCTCCGACATGTCATGATTGGTGGAAAGATTCAGCTGATGTTCCATCTGCTGTGTACCTCAACCTGTTACAGTACTGTGATACTTCTTTTTTTGTCTCCAATTATTTTATTTATTCATACTATTTATATTTATCTATTTGTACATATTAACCAGCATCTGTGTGTGGACAGCAGAGAAATAATTTCGTTTTACAGAGAAATGTTTTTCTTTGTACACATGACAATAATTGCTTTGAAATCTTGAAATCTTTAAATGATGTCGTGAATGATGTGACTCTGACTTACGTGAGCAGGCAAGATTCAGGATGGAGATATCATAATCTGATGTTGCACACTCTCTCAGAGGAGATCCAGACTGAACACAGTCAGGTTTGATCTTCCACACAGATTTCATTGAGGACTCTTGACTCCGCTGTAGTGAAACAGGAAAGCCACAATCCAGATGTTCACAGAGAACAACGGCATCTCTCAGGGTCCAATGAAAATCATGCACTGGTCTCCACTCGCCAAGATTTTTCACTTCTAAAGTTCCTTCACAGCGACTGGCTCCTCCCACCAGTCTGATATCATCAGGCTCTAACAGAAAGCAGAGAGTCATCAGTAAAAGAATAAAGTGAGTTTGAACCACATCAAAACTGCAGCTCCTCTTCTACCTGAGCAGGTGAGTCCAACAGCTTTGCCAGGTGAGCAGCTGTTTGTAGCTGAGGCTGAGCTTCTACAGTCCAGGAGAGCAGACTCATGGCCTCCACACTGGAACTCTTTGCTCCACACTGGAGCCTCCACTTCTCCATAGAGCGCCCCCTGGAGGACCGAAGGAGGCCCACAGCCGAGCTCTCTACAGACCACCTCTGCATCCTGCTGGTCAAAGTCAGCTTCACACACTGAGGACCAGCTCTGGTCAGACTTCACCTCCAGTCTGCCTGAACACAGACTGGAACCATTCAGCAGCCTGACAGAGTCTGGAGACATCAGAGAAGATCAAACTATTATTAGTAATAGTAGTAGGAGAAGGAGCAGGAGCAGCAGTGGGAATAGTAGGGCTTTGATTCAGAAATGACTTCTATGAAAATGTCACTCATGGCCTTACCTGAACAGGTAAGGTTCAGGATGTGCCATGAATAATCTGGTGTTGCACATTCCCACAGAGCAGATCCAGATGTAAAACAGTCAGGTTTGATCCTCCAGACAGAATTCACTGATGACTTATGGAGCTTCACAGAAACAGCAGAGCCACAATCCAGATGTTCACACAAAATAGCTGCTGCCTTCAGGTTCCAGTCATTGTAAGAAACTGGTCTCCAATGCCCAAGATTTTTAGCCTTCAGTGTACCTGCACAGCGACTGGCTCCTCCCTCCAACCTAAAAGGCTCTGACAGAAAGCAGAGAGTCATCAGTAAAGAATAAAGTGAGTTTGAACCACATCAAAACTGCAGCTCCTCTTCTACCTGAGCAGGTGAGTCCAACAGCTTTGCCAGGTGAGAAGCTGTTTCTAGCTGAGCCGGAGCTTCTACAGTCCAGGAGAGCAGACTCATGGCCTCCACACTGGAACTCTTTGCTCCACACTGGAGTCTCCCCTTCTCCATAGAGCACCCCCTGGAGGACCAAAGGAGGCCCACAGCCGAGCTCCCTACAGACCACCTCTGCATCCTGCTGGTCAAAGTCAGCTTCACACACTGAGGACCAGCTCTGGTTAGACTTCACCTCCAGTCTGCCTGAACACAGACTGGAACCATTCAGCAGCCTGACAGAGTCTGGAGACATCAGAGAAGATGAAATGCATAAAATTGTAGTAAGCTGTTGGCTTTGTCATCTTTTATTGCTTTGTGCTTTTAAGCAAACCAGAGAGGAATGCTACAAAAACTGAACAACTAATCACACAAATAAAACAGTAACAATGAAGAATAAGGTTAAAATAGCACTAACACATCCACCCTCGTGAGAAAATTGCAAAAGCACATTCTCACTTGAGATACTTCCTGCTTTGATTTACTTATCAGAACACCTTGCACTATTTTCAGTATAGCTTTCCAGCAATTCCTAGTGTTGTTCGTATTTCGTGTGGGGTTTTTTTGTTTGTTTTGTTTTTTCTCTCGTGTTCAGTCTTTGCTTTTACTCATGTGTTATTCAATATCTGGTTTTGAATGAAATATTTGAATTTTGAACTTTTACTTTTGTCACCCTGTGCCCCGCATCTTGGGCCACCTCCTGTAGAAATCACAGTAGGAGGAGCTCTGTGATGAATGAAGAATTGTTAGAACGGTCACGCAGGTCAGACTGTAAAAAAAAAAAAAGGCTTATACCATTTCTACTGTTTTGCCTATTTTGAAATTTCAAAATCACAAGAACAAACTTATTTACCTAACTCTGACAGTGGAAGATGTTTTAAGGTTCAGAGACAGTTACTCAATATAGTAAATGGTTACCACAACAACCATTAGGAGCTCTGGAACAAATATCCTGGAGTAGAGCTGAACTCTATTCCACTCTGGAGTTACCCTAGCCGAGAGGTTTTGAGCCGGCATGCATATACCTGTGTCACCCTGGGTCCTTGGCCTGAATGTTGCATGATCTCTCTTGCTTTTCTGCTCATTTGTGCTTACAAGATAACCACCAGGGATTTCATTTTGATGTTGGGGAACTTCAAGTTTCAAATGGGCAATGACAGCCAGCCTGGAGGACTGCGTTTAGAAGGAAATGCCTACGTGTTCTGAAATAAAGTGCAGTTCTGTAGTTGGACTGTGCTGAAAACAGTTTCCAACACTGTTTCAAAATAAGACTGCTCATAGGTGCACTTAGTACCAGGGCACCCTTTGCCATGATGCTGGGTCTTTGACCCAGCATTTGGAGTTTATTTTTTAGATTCATGAATCTTTCCATTGCATTATAGATAAGATAAGATACCTTTATTAGTCCCACAAGGGGAAATTTCATGTTAAGGCTGCCGACCTATTGCACGCAATGGTGGCGCCATCTTACCCTCCGACCATACGTATATTACACAAAAACATCACATGGGGAAGACAGGTCAGAGAGGTATAACAATGGAAAATGTACCACATGAGGAAAGATAAGGAGAAAAAATTAACTCCCCCCAGACTGAGCTCCAACAGGGAGATCAGTTTGAGAACAGAAAAAAACACCTCTGCACATAGCACATGAAAAAAAACCCTCTTAATACACCAAAGAAAACACATGACAAGCAACAGGGATGGGTAAAGGGTGAACGATAGCCAATGTAGACAGTACATCTGGGCCTGCAGCCTATGCGCTGGTCTCCTTGAGCCACCGTCAGCATCGGAAGGAAATAAGCGTCGAAGGCGTTTGGAGGGGGGATGAGTGTACATCTGAATGTATATATATATGTCTGTGTGTGTGTGTGTGTGTATAAGTCCAGAGTTCAGCTGAGACAGTGTCCTTCGCCCTGCCAGGCTAAGTAAACAGTCTTCCAGCCAACCCAGGTGGCCTTGCATGGAATGGGAAGAACAGTTTAACACAGCCCGTATCAGGGTGTTGTTGTTCAGCTCCAGCCTTGAGACCGCAGCTGGCGCCGAAGGGGTATCCACATGAAGTGATGGTGGTTTTTACTTTTGTGCGAACAATGCATATGAATTTCAAAGCTGTTCAACAGTCCGACACTGGTCTCTCAATCTCCCGTTGGAGAGCCGTGAGCTTCTCCATGATGTTATTAAACTTACGCTCTGTGATGTTGTCATTCTTGTGCTCAAAGAGCCGATTCTGAGAACTCACGACCGCAGTGAGCTTCTCCAAGATGTGATTCAATTTGCGCTCAGAGGTGTTATTCTGAGTATTCACGACAGCCGTAAGCTTCTCCAAGATCTTATCCGTGTTGCACTCAATGAGCCCATTTTGAGAAACTCACGCCTCGTCCCATCGTTTCAATCCCAGCGGGCAGCCTTGTGGGGGTTTGAACAGCCGGTTCCGCTTTCTTAATTATTCGAAAAGCCAGGGCCAAGCCAGCTCCGATTAGCAAGAACCCTGTTATCATGGTTCCGAATAGGTAGATATCTTCAGCACTCAGGTTCACCCAAGCCCAGACTTCTCGTTGAGAAAAGGGTGTCAATTGCATTCAGGGACCAGTTGATCAAATCCATAATTCCTCTTTTAGGTTTTAGAGAACAGACTGTGAGAAAGTGTTCCAGGGAAAAGTAATACAAAAAACACGAGACTAGACAAGGACATAAGAGGCTAAGCAGGGAAGCTAAGGGAGAGGAGGAGAGGAGAAAAGTGCGACCTCCTTCGTCAAGAGCAAGAGAGAAAAAGATCAAGATCAAGATGATTTAAGTTCAAGTTTTATGTGGTTTAGTCTTCAGTTTAGTTCTTTTACCATCTCTGAGTTTATTTGCATTCCTGGTTCATGTTTTCTTGTCTGTCGGGTTCTTTTTGTGCCTTTGTCTCTGTGAACTGATGGGGACCCACAGTATTCAGGTTGCTTGTTTCATTGACATGCACACTGTTTTAGTTCAGCACACCATTTTCTGTGCCTCCTCAGCTTTCCAGTTGATTCCCCACTCTCTCCTATCCTGGCGTCACTAAAAAGGGAAGACACTAATTAGGAAGATGAGGAACAGCTGCCACATTAGCCTCCCTAGCACTGCCCCTCAAGCCCACTGCTCCACCCCCCTCCCCTGCAGTGGACCCCAAATACCACTTGCCTGCCACACACCCCATTCGTCCAACTGAGGCTCGTGTGCGGAGTCAGTTGGGCTTGTGAATCATGATTCATGAGTCAGTAAAGTGATTCTCGAGTATTGAACGATTCGTTCATGACTCGCGCATCACTACCAGGGACAACAACGTCACATTAGAAAGGTATAGAAATCATCCACAACTATTTTCAGTTGCGGATGATAAAGGATTCAGAAAGTTTATTCATGCAGGCCTACATGACAGAGAATGTGCATCTTCTTTTTGTTTTCATATTTTTATTTAATTGTGTTGTGGTTTGCAGTGTTTTTGTTGTTTCGATTTAAATTTGTTTAAAAGGAAAAAGCTGAAAATTTAAATAGTTAAAAGTTATAATGTGAATAGTTGATTTTTGTATTATATGATTTATTTATTACATTTTATGTGGAGTGAATAAATAAAAGTATATTTACAGTGGCCCCTAGAGACAAAGCACATACAGACTCCAAAACACATAAAAACTCCATAGCACCTACAAACCCAGAAGCACGTAAAAACTTCAAAACACGTAAAAACTCCAAAACACGTACAAAACACACAGAAGTGCTCCAGGATGCTAGGCGCAGTGTTGAGCTTTTTTACCTAGTGGCTACACAAGCCAGGAATTACCAACGACCGGATTTGGTGTGTGGTAGTAACAGGTAAATGAACTTTTTTTTAAAAAATTATTTGAATATATATGAGTGCTTGTGTATAAATACACAAACAATACACATATGCTTTCAATTGTGTAATTTAAGTGATCTAGGTAGCTCTTTTTTGGAAGTTCAGTTAATGCTAGAAATGTGCTTTGGAATTTGTACGTGCTTTGTCTCTAGGGGCCACCATATATATTTATATATAAACATATATAAAGAAAAACAAAGGTTTTTTTTTTTTTACATTAGTAATTCCTTTTGTGCATAATTTTATATTGTTGTTAATAATAAATTAATTAAAGCAACAAAACAACCCGAAGAGCCGGTTGGGAGCCGAAAGAGCCGGCTCTTTTTAGTGAGCCGAGCTGAAAGAGCCGGTTCTCTAAAAAAGAGACGGAAATCCCATCACTATTGCACAGACCTCTAGCTCCAACAGAAATGACCATGCCCTGCATAGGTGACACTGCTCAGTGGAAAAAAAAAATTAGGTTGAAAATATTCTGGGAGACTGTCCAAAAACACACCTTCACTCTATCCACACTGTATGCAGCGACAACCCCCCCCCCTTCTCAGTAATTGTGTTGGTGAACCTTGTAGTGTTGCTGCTAATTCCCCTATAACTAAACATGTAATACTTGTATACGTTAATTGAAGGAAATACTTTGAAACTATTGGAATTACTTTTACTTTCATATTTCTCTCAGTAAATATGTTGACCAGCATCTAAATATTTCATTAATGTGCTTACCCATGCAGGTGAGATGCAGGACGGATGATAAAATGTAACTCTGCGTTGCACATTCCCGCAGAGCAGATCCAGAATGAACACAGTCAGATTTGATCCTCCACAGAAACGTCCCTGAATTACTTTTCGCTTGTACTGAAACAGCTGAGCCACAGTCCAGATGTTCACATACAACAGCTGCTTCCTTCAGTGTCCAGTAAGAGTGACTGACTGCTCTCCACTCTCCCTGTTTTAGCTCCATTGCACCTGCACACCGGTGGGCTCCTCCCACCAGCCTGAGAGGCTCTGAATAGAAAGCAGAGAGTCATCAGTAAAAGAATAAAGTGAGTTTGAACCACATCAAAGCTGCAGCTCCTCTTCTACCTGAGCAGGTGAGTCCAACAGCTTTGCCAGGTGAGCAGCTGTTTCTAGCTGAGCCTGAGCTTCTACAGTCCAGGAGAGCAGACTCATGGCCTCCACACTGGAACTCTTTGCTCCACACTGGAGCCTCCCCTTCTCCATAGAGCGCCCCCTGGAGGACTGAAGGAGGCCCACAGCCGAGCTCCCTACAGACCACCTCTGCATCCTGCTGGTCAAAGTCAGCTTCACACACTGAGGACCAGCTCTGGTTAGACTTCACCTCCAGTCTGCCTGAACACAGACTGGAACCATTCAGCAGCCTGACAGAGTCTGGAGACATCAGAGAAGATCAAACAGAGAGTTCAGAGACAGCAGACACACAAGAAAAAGATGGCAGCAAACAACTATTCACTGACTCAAACTCAGCACAACTCCAACGTGACTTCATCAGTAACACATCTTTATAATAGCACACGCTGGAGACATGTTAGCATGACATTTACATTTTATACAGTTCAACAGGTGGAGAGACTGGAGACTTAAAAAAAAATCCATTAACAACAACAACATTATTATTGTTAGCAATAGTAGTATTGGAAGTAATTATATTATTAGTGAAAGGTACACTGACATATTTGCTGAAAATAATTGTATTTAGATGCTTAAGAACCAGTGTTGGGCAACTTACTTTAAAAAAGTAATTTGTTATAGTTGCTAGTTACTTCTACTTACTAGTAACTAGTAAGTAGTTACTACTAGTGGTGCAATGGATCAAAAGTCTCACGGTTCGGATCGGATCACGTTTTTTTCCGTCACGGATCAGATCAATTTTCGGATCAGCAGAAAAAAAAAGAAGAAGACAAAAAATTTACTTAAGTATTTACTTAAGTATTTTTTGCCTATTAAGTTGAATGTTTTTTAATAAACATTGGCAAGGTACTCTTTGTGTGTATGTAGACGTCATATGTTAATGACCCTATGCATATTCATGTAACCACAATAAAAGGAGTGACAATATTATATGTATTGTCAGATTATTATGATATATATTACAGGATATATTACAGCAGTGAGCTTGAACTCTGTGTCAAAGATTCAGGTTGCATTTATTTATATTTCCTATCACCTTAAATCTTCACTCAAAGACAAGTATCTTTGACAGTGTATATATAGATGTATTATATATGAGACAAATATTGTTCTTTTAATATGTTGGCAATACTAAATTTGGCTCAATGCTTACATATATAAAAACAAAATGTACGAGCTGTGATAACTGTTTCTGATAAAATGAAGAGTAGACTGATATATTAAATATTCCTTTATTGGGTGAGAAAATCAGACCATGTCATAACTGCTTTAAGTCACACAGAATAGATATCAGAGCCTTAAACAGGCTGACTTCTGCTAAATGGTCAAACTGGGCAGAAAGTACACAAACACATAACATCATTATAGAATATATAAAGCATATAAACAATTACAGCAATATGATGCAACAAACAGCAGTACTACTAATCCAAAATACTCAAAGCTTCATAGAAATGAAACAAACATTTATTTTTAGCTCCATTCTGCTGCTGATACATACTTTAGGTTTCTGAATATTAAACTTGTTTCTGCCTTTCATAGTGTGTAACTTGAAGGCCCTGAGTACTTTCTCCCACACTGAAAACACTGGAATGATCAAATTATTTGAACATTACCCAATAAGACTGATTCAGGACAGACAATTAGTTATTTTAAACTTTTCTAGCAGTCCTTCACAAACAGGGAACAGTCTGTCTATTCTCTCCATCTGTCAGCTGCTGCTGGCTCTTCCTCCTCCTCTTCCTCACACACTGCTGAGTTTGTCATGGTGGATCATCAGGGGTGCAAAGCCTCACAGATGATGTGCAGCAGTGGGTCCCTCAGTCTGTCCTCACTCTGGACACTTGCAGTTGTCACACATGGAAATCAAATGTGTGATAAGCTGCAGGATTCAAACACAAGTGTAACTTATAAATACATGTTCATACTTTTATTACACAATCAGAGAGAAAGAAAAAGAGAGAGTGCAGGACAGACAGACAGGTGACAGTCTCAGGTGTATACACTGCTACAAAACAGAGAAGGAGGATTTAGTGTTTGTGTTATTACGAGTGCTAAACAAGAAGAGTTCCCAGATGGTACAGTGGACACATGTGTGACTCCTGTGATTAAAGCATCTTTCTTTCAGCTTAACGAGTGAACCGTCAGCTCGTTCAAACACACGTTAAAGTCCGTTTGGCTCGACACCACCGAACAGAGGCAGCAATATAACATAGCTAACATTAACAGTGCAGTGGATCCTGCTTGTGCCGTGATATTCAGGACTGCAAACCGAGCAGCATCACTGACTTTCAGCTTGTTGTGTTTGTGGATATATGACTGACTTTAATTATCCATAAAATCGTCACATTCTCTGTAAGATTAAGGCCAACTATTGAACGGCGTATATTTTAAAGTAAAGGCTTTAAAACCAAGTTAACGCTGAAAGTACAAACATCACTAATGTCACATAACTTTGCCGACATGTGGCCAACAGTAATGTTTTAATGTTCTTCATTATTAAACATTCGCACATAAATAAGTGACATAATATTCAGTACTTACTTTTGAAGGTCTACTCTTCGGCCGCTCCCTTCTGCCGCATTTTGCGGCAAAATTATCCACACCCACCGCCGTGCTATGAATTGTGGGATATATGGGACCACGAAGCGTGCACCGGACCACGCTTGATATTTGGGGAAATTGACAGCGCATTTGGAGTATGCATTTGAAGTACACTTCGAATTGGGACAGCCGTCGTCGCGTCGCGGTGACGTAATCGCACTTAAAATGCGTACTTCAAGCGTGCGGTCTCTGGATTGGGACACAGCCATTGCATCAGACACACATGAACATGGAGAGAGAAATAACTCTGTAATTGAATAAATAAAAACACTTGCAATACTTTTTCGTCTGTCATAACTTATCTTCCCTTTGGATTTTAAATCAACATTCAAATAAAACATCTCCTTTACGCCATTAGGATACATTTTTAAATGCCGCCATACCTTTTTTTCAACAGTTTATTCATAGCTTTTAAAACACAGTAAGTAGGATTTGTGTTCAGGACTGAGAGGTGTTTTAGTAAAATCGTTTCAACAAACTAGTTATTATATTCGTATTTCTTGTACTTATGAATTTTGTCTTTTAGTTCCAGAATTAAGAACTACTGTGGCTAAAAAATGGTTTAAGGACATTTCTCAAATGAAAGGTGGGCTACATAAAAATACACTATTAGATAAGGTACAGCATATCTAGTTACTCTGTTGAAAAGCATTCTTTGCTTATATATCTGTAATGCTGAAACACTGAGCAGACTATAACCCATTTCCACTGTCATAACACAATTATTGTTTGGAGTCTGTCATTATAACACTCTTTTGGACTTTGTGAAAATTTTTTGTTTCATTAAAATGTGGTAGACCACAATCTGTTTTTTGTCAACAAGCATTATATGTTTTGTGGTGTTGGCCTTTGCAGGATGGAAACTGAAGCCTAAAAACAGTAATATTGAAACATAAAACTCACCTTATGAAGATGCATAATATTTAACATTCCTGAGTGTCTATATGAGATCTTTTTCTGATTATGTCAGAAGATTTTTGACTGACGGGTTTACCTGAACAGGTGAGCTTCAGGATGTGAGATGAAAAACCTGATGTTGCACATTCCCACAGAGCAGATCCAGATTCGATACAATTTTGTTTGATCTTCCACAAAGATTTTCCTGATAATTCAGGTTCCAAAGAAACAGCTGAGCCACAATCCAGATGTTCACATACAACAGCTGCTGCCTTTAGAGTCCAGTAAGAGTGACTGACTGGTCTCCACTTCCTCAGATGGCTCACTTCCAGTATACCTGCACAGTGACTGGCTCCTCCCACCAACTTGACACGTCTAAGCTCTAACAGAAAGCAGAGAGTCATCAGTAAAAGAATAAAGTAAGTTTGAACCACATCAAAGCTGCAGCTCCTCTTCTACCTGAGCAGGTGAGTCCAACAGCTTTGCCAGGTGAGCAGCTGTTTCTAGCTGAGCCTGAGCTTCTACAGTCCAGGAGAGCAGACTCATGGCCTCCACACTGGAACTCTTTGCTCCACACTGGAGCCTCCACTTCTCCATAGAGCGCCCCCTGGAGGGCCAAAGGAGGCCCACAGCCGAGCTCCCTACAGACCACCTCTGCATCCTGCTGGTCAAAGTCAGCTTCACACACTGAGGACCAGCTCTGGTTAGACTTCACCTCCAGTCTGCCTGAACACAGACTGGAACCATTCAGCAGCCTGACAGAGTCTGGAGACATCAGAGAAGATCAAACAGAGAGATCAGAGACAGCAGACACACAAGAAAAAGATGGCAGCAAACAACTATTCACTGATTCAAACCCAACACAACTCCAACATAACTTCATCATTTATACATCTTTATAACATCACACACTGGAGACATGTTAGCATCACATTTACAGTGTATACACTTGAAGAGCTCTCAGTAGTCTTTTATTTTCAATTGAGGGTACATCATCATGATTTGTAAAGGCCTCTGCTGAGCAATTCCACGGTCTTTGCATGAAAAAGTCAACATTTTTTCTAAAATGATACTTGGCTGAATTGTTTTCTTTAAAAAAAAACTGCCAAGTCTAAAGAAGTTTGTCAATATGTCAATCTTTGTGAGACTGAGATCTTCAAATTTGTGACCAATAGCTCACTTGTTCTTTTGCTTGTGAGGGCAACTAAGGAAGCTCAAAGATTTTCAGGAGCCTATTGTTGGTTCTGGTGTCTCCTGATGCTCAGCTCTGTCCCTGCTTTGGAACAGTCATCTACTGTGTGTGTCACAACCAGAGATGGGCAGTAACACGTTAGGAGTAACGTTAATCTAATCCAATTACTTTTTTCAAGTAACCAGTAAGGTAAGGGATTACTATTGCAAAAAAGTAATTAGATTACTTTTACTTTCCCATAAGCACGCTGCATTACTGCATTACTAAACTGTGATTTTATTTGTGAGAGTGTCTCATGACAATGACGTACGAGCGCGTGGTGTCCGTGGCAGCAACAGACGTGTGTAGATCCACAATGAATTATATGGAGTGCAGGAGCAAGTACGACCATGCTTGGAAGAACTGACATTACTTTGAGTTTGATTCTGTAAAAAGTGACAAAAAACATCCACTGTACACTCTGCGTGGGAAGAAAACTTCTTTCTACAGTGAAAAATTTAACTTCAAATCTGAGCAAGCAGCTAGCAAGCTGCCACGAGAATGTGAAATTCACGGAGAAACCCCCGGATCCCCCCACTGACATGACCGCTGCGGCACCGGGCAAACCTCCACTCCACTCCTGCTAAAAAATGGAAATGGATTTAAGAGCGACAGGAATTAGTGTTGCTGAATCTTTGATTTGATTTATTTTTTACTGTGTTTTACTTGTATCTATTTGAAAGAGTGAGTGAAAAAATTATTACATTTTATGTGCTGGAATATGCAGAATATAGGTTTAAATGTTAAACAAATTTCAAGTCAAAGACTGTTGCATATAATTTCATTTTTGCTTGATGCAATGTGCATAAAGTTAAAAGATTAAAACTATTAAAACAAGTTTTAAAAAGAGACCTTTTCATTTAATTAATTTTTTAAATTTTATATGATGGATTATGTAGAAAACATAGAATTGGGCTGAAAGGTCTATTGCTTTATTACATATTCAGGTTGTGTATCATGTTTTTTTTTTTAAAGTAAAAAAAAGTAACTACTTATTTTCAAAAGTAATTAATCAGTAAAGTAACGGGATTAGTTTCTTGGAGAAGTAATCAGTAATTAGTAACTAATTACTTTTTTTCAAGTAACTTGACCGACACTGGTCACAATCTAATACATCAATAACACAGGTGATGTATGATGGGCTCACCTGAACAGGTGAGATTCACAATACTGTAAGTGGGTCTTGATACTACACACTGTCTCAGTGCAGCGCCATGTCTAACACAGTCAGGCTTGATCCTCCACACAGATCTGGCTGAGGACTCATTTCTTGCTTCTGCAGAAACAGCAGAGCCACAGTCCAGATGTTCACAGACAACAGCTGCTGTTTTTAGGCTGAAGTCAGAGAAATCCACTGGTCTCCATTCTCCTAGATTTTTCAACTCCAGTGTTCCTGTACAGCGACTGACTCCTCCCATCAACCTGACAAACTCTGAACTCAGAAAGCAGAGAGTCATCAGTAAAGAAATGAATTTACTTCTTGAAAAATTAATGTCAAACTTCACTGCTGATTTTGCCTCTCTATATATATTTCTTTTGATTTTAATATTTACCTGTTGAATTGTAGTTTTCTTTAGCTTGAAGTCCTGAGGAAAATCAATCAGAGCACAACCTTCAGCAGTTAGCTGTGGACAGAGCAAACACTCTGAAACATGTCAGTGAATTGACCGACTTATTTTACCTGCTTGCAATTATATGTTTGGTGTATAAATGTAAAGTCACAGATGGAATTACTTGAGTTAAAAATGAATATTTTGTTTAAGATTAAATGTTTCATTGGCATATTAATACTTGAAAAAATATCCTTTTATTTTATTCCTTTGTACTGCCTGCACCATGTTTGACAGATGATGTGGCAGCCTTCAGATCATGAGCTGTTACTTTCCTTCTCTATACTTTTCTCTTCCCATAATTCTGCTACAAGCTCATCTTGGATTTCTTGAGCTGTCCAAAGATTTTTTTGCTAGATCTGTTAAAACTCTCTTAAATGTGTTGTCAAAATCTAATCTGAAGGATTCTAACTTCCATTCCTTTCACTCTTAAAGTTCTCAAACTTTCCATTTTTATTCTCTTCCTCTGAACCTTTGATGTGATGTGGTTGATTCTGGGTGAGGCTGGTGTGTAGGCCAGCTGTTTGCTGGTCTTCAAAGCAGAATCATACCTGAGCTCCACAGCAGCAGAACCACCACCACCAGCTGATCCATATCTCTCTGATGCTGTCCTCTGGGTTTATCCATAAGCAAAAAGAGGCGGAGCTTCGCTTCACTGTATCAGTTTTTTAAAACATGGTTTAGTGTCACACGTTCAGTTTTTTTCTGTCTGAGAAGACTGAAAGAAAGAATTATCAAAAGATAAAAGCTGATGAGGTGAACAACAGCCAGTAGTTCATGTCTTTAAGTAATCTGATACTGATTACATTGGTACTAGGGGAGTCACTAATACAGACAGCTATTTAAAAGAGAATGACCGGGAAGCACCCCGAGGGAACTGTTGTTGTGATTTGGCACTTTGTAAATAGAATTTATTTGAATTAATTTGAATTCACTGAAGTTAACGTAATGCATAATACAGGTAATTTTGTCAGGTGGTTTGCTGAAAAAGTGCCAAAAGCAAGGTTAAAGTTAAAGATTAATTCAATAGATATTGCAGGTAGATCATTAAAGTTATATTTTTGCCTACAGCTGTGTAAATTCTGCTATGATTACAACTCTCAAAAACTCAATAGTTTAGCTGAGGAAACGAGCAGCCTGATGATCTATGAGAATTTTCAATTCTTGGCCTGAGTTATTAACCAGTCAGTTCCTGATCTGAGTGCTAACTGATAAGTGAAGCCAGCTGTTCAAAGTTCTACTGTGTGGGTGACTCCACACTGCTACTCCACCAGGGAGTAGTGTGTGTGTGTGGGCAGAGAGAGAGACCAACCCAATAAATGCACATGTATATAAAAAAAACTGCAGGTCATTGCTTTCTAGCAGAAATCTGACCTGCACATGTTTGTGACACGTTTTTAGAAAACAAAAGTGAAGATATACAAAAAACTTTAGACATGGCTACACATGAGCAGTATTTTAAGCATCCTGAAGTTAATTCAGCACCTGTAATCTCCCCTCAGGGACTTCTCTTTGGCTTCACTGACTCTGTTCAACATACTTTACAGTCTTATGTCATGCTGAACTTGTGGCTTCCAGCTATGGTGCACATTGGTTTTGTTACTGTTGTTGTCATTATGATTGTCTTAGCCACATTTGCTGTTGTAGTTTTACAATCAGCCTTCAGGCCACAAAAGATACAATACATTTTTATAACACATCACATTTAAACTCTGAATTTTCACCACTAAAAACAGAGCACTTTTCACTCATTGAGGCTGAGAGCCCTCGTTGTTGATTTTGGCCTCACAGTTGAGTGTGTGTTACTGAAATAAGAAGGAATAGCTGAGGCATTATTGGCTTATTGGCTAACTGTAGGGTGACCATATTTTGATTTCCAAAAAAGAGGACACTTGGCCCAGTCATGAAGAACTTTTATAATACTGTTTGCTTAAAGAGAACTTCTCTGTACAGTTAATGAATGGTGAAATAAAAAAAAAATGTCATATAGGCTTTTACAAGTCAACAAGTGCAAAAAAGAGGACAGTTGGTCACCCTAGCTAACTGGCTTATTTGGAAAAGCTGAACCTCCTTTCATGAGGAGATCTGTTTCCTGTCTTAAGCTGTGGCGCTATTCTTGTCATGAAATGGTATGCAGAGGCAGGCTGCAACCAAACTAAACCTGCTGAACTAATAACGAGAGCAAAGAAGGCCAACATTTCAGATCATAGCACATAAATCCAAAATGGTAAATACACAGCATGAAAACCAGAGAAAAGCAGAAGTCCAAAAGTCCAAATGAATCAGAAATCTAAAGACAGTCATAAAGGAGAGAGGAAAAAGTCATTGTAATGCAAGGCACCAGATAAGACTAATTTTAAACTCAATCAGAAAATAACCAAATGATAACTGACATGGAGACATGAAGACTAACATTAAACAAACTGTTGGAGAAAAGAAAAGACAGGAGAGCAAAAACAAACACAGAGGAGGAAATATGAGGTCACGGCCGACACAAGAAGAGATAACAATAAAATCAACTCATAAACTCAAAGTCATACCTATCACAGGGACTCAAACCTGAACTGAAAAATACCAGAAGAACTAAAGCACAGGATTACTAGAATAGTCCTGGAATCGGCCCCAAACCCCGGCCACGACAGATCTGTTGCCGCGGTTTGGCTCCACGTGTCCACTAAAAGTGAAGAGTCACAGCAGGTCAGGGTGATGTAGTTCTAAATGATCGCCTTTATACAAGAAACCTCTCTGTCCTGATGACAGAGATCTTCTTCCACAGCACACAAGGGCTCTCCGAACAATTTGAAGAGAATGACACAGATCACACACTTTGCCTTTACATTTTGTCACACTACTCACCCAGAGAAGCAGCGGTTCAAGGAAAAGTGATCAGCAAATCATGAAAATCAGACAGAGCTCTTCCTGAAACAGAAAGTTTTGCTTTGATCTGTCTCTCTGTTTCCAGACCACTGCTCCCTTCCTTCGTCAGACTGCTATGCTGCATCTGTGGACCTTTCTGTGACAAAGCACCACCCACTTTTTACTACAAGTCTCGTTCAACCATTCACACACACACATTCATACAGGCAGTTTTTCTATACCAAGCACCTTATATAACATTCACACAAACGCGCGCACAGTCTGATTGATGCTCTGGGGGAAACTCGAGGTTCAGTATCTTGCCCATTTTCCTCAGTATGAATCTAATTAATTATTCATGTACAACAGAAGAAGTTGATTTGGAAGCAGAGAAGGCCAAAAAGGGAGGATTTGTGCTGGCTGCCATTATGACACATAGCGTGTGTTATATCTTTACCTTGGATTCTTTCAGGCAAATCTCATGTGGTTGGGCGAAAGGCATTTCATGGACTGGTGCTGTAATCACATGGAAACATTTCTCATTCCACTGTTACATGAGCCGTGACTGTCAGCCTGTTTCAGCTCAATGTATACTATCTTATCAGCCTAAAACTGACATTTGAATATTTTTCATATCAGAGACAAGCTCTTTGCTGAGCATTGAGACGAACCAGGGTCCACTGTTTTCCTCCTGGTGCCTGGTAATCTTGCCTCTGCTAGCCTCAGTTATTTGATTGCAGCTTATAAAAACCAAATTCTGAGTTCTTTAACTTGCTGGTGTCATGAGATGCAGAAAATGAGCTAAATGCAGACTTCTGAGGTACAACCTGAAAAACTCATCCTTTTTTTATTCCCACTGACACTTCTGTTGTAATATCTCAAAAACAGCCATCACTCAGAGTCAGAGTGAGTCAAACATTGTGTCATTTTAATGAGACAAAAAATGTCCCTCAACTGTCTGTCACTGAACAGCTGAAGCACCTACAGAGTTGATTTAGCTGAGATTTGGACCTTTTCCCATTATCGACTACAGATATTCTAAAAGTGCTCTTATGTGTAATTATGGCTTTCAATCATTTTTATAAAACAAGATTTCCCTTCATTATTTTTTCAGAATAATCTGAAAAAATAATCAACACTTGGAATTGTGTTTGTTACCTTTAAAGTCTTTGGTAAATCTTTGTACAATTATTTCATAAAAATGATTTTTTTTTCTGCTATTGTAGTTGTACTTGCTGTTATATCACTTAATTTTTACAATTAAGTATTTTATACTTACTTTTGGTAAAAATTATTTAATTATTTTGTGTTGAAGAACAGTGTGGACAGTTATTTGAAGAAGTAATCTGAATACGATATGAATACACTTGTAACAGACTTAAATAGAAAATGCAACAGAAACACAAAATAAAAACTACATGAGGCGATTGTAATGCTCTTTAAAAAATGAAAAACTTTACATTTAGAATATTAAAGGTCATTTTGAAATCAAGTATTTGCTGTTTGCTATGATTTAACATTAAACTCAAACCAAACCTCCATCATTACACGCCTCTCTGCAGCTTCTCTCCTCACATTATTCCCCCAAAACCCCGTCTCCTTAGAGACTGTGTCAGCTCCCAAACAGACAAAAAACAAACTAAAAACAAGCAAAAAAAAAAATGACTTGAACGTAAAAAAAAAACTACAAAGAAAGAACAATACAGTATCCACATCTGCACCAAAGAGTAAAACAGTAAAATGTGTGATTATGAAACATTAGGTCTCTCTCCTCCAAGGGTCTGTTAGTACATGTATTAATAATTGATCAACAAATTGATTTACTCTGCCTTACAGAAACCTGCTTATAGCAGGATGATTATGTTAGTTTAAATGAATCAACACCCCCGAGTCATACTATGAGGAAACCTTGAAGCGCAGGCTGAGGGGGCGGTGTGGCAGCAATTTTTCCCACCAGCCTATTAATCAACGAAAGACCAAGACAGACTTTTAATTCGTTTGAAAGCCTGATGCTTACACAGAGTTTCTGTCTGATTTCTCAGACTTTTTATCTGATTTAGTTCTCAGCTCAGATAAAATAATTATTATGGGTGATTTTAACATCCATCTAGATGCTAAAAAAAGACAGCCTTAACACAGTATTTAGACTCTTATTAGACTCAATTGGCTTTTCTCAAAATGTAAAAGAACCCACCCACCACTTTAATCACACTCTGGATCTTGTTTTAACATATGGCATAGAAACTGAACATTTAACAGTGTTTCCTGAAAACCCTCTCCTGTCTGATCATTTCCTGATAACATTTAAATTTACAATAACTGATTACACAGCACTGGAGAGTAGACTTCATCACAGTAGATGTTTTTATGAAAATGCTGTAACTAAGTTTAAGAATATAATCCACCCACTGTTATCATCTTCAATGCCCTGTACCAACATAGAGCAGCTACCTGAGCACCACTACAACAGAGGTCAATTATCTTGTTAATAATTTTACCTCTTTACTACGTATGATACTGGATACTATAGCTCCTCTGAAAAACAGAGCCTTAATTCAGATACTTGACTGCCTGGTATAACTTTCAATCACGTAGTATAAAACAGATTACTTGTAAGCTGGAGAGAAAATGGCATATAACAAATTTAGAGGATCATCATTTAGCCTGGAAAAATTTTGTTTTTCTCTATAAGAAAGCCCTCCATGAAGCCATCTTACTATTTGTCACTGATTGAAGACAATAAGAACAACCCCAGGTTTCTCTTCAACACTGTAGCCAGGCTGACAAACAGTCAGAGCTCTGTTGAGCCAACCATCCCTTTAATGTTAACTAGTAATGACTTCATGAACTTCTTCACAAATAAAATTTTAACCATTAGAGAAAAAAATCCCGCAAAATCGTCTTACAGATGTAACATTATGCAGGTACTTTCAGCACCATTGATATTTATGTAGATCCTTTTTTTCCACTTGATCTACCTGAGTTAACTTCAGTAATTCCTCCAAACCATCAGCAAGTCTTTTAGACCCCATTCCTACAAGTCTAGTCAAAGAAGTCTTGTCATTAATTAATGCTTTAATCTTAAATCTTAAATATGGTACATAGGCTTAAAAGGCTATGTACCACAGGCTTTTAAGCTGGCAGTACTTAAAACATTACTTAAAAATCCATCTCTAGGCCCAGCAATGTACTGTCTACATCGGCTGTCTCTCACCCTTTACCCATCCCTGTGGCTTTTCATGTGTTTCTTTGGTGTATTAAGAGTTTTTTTCATGTGCTATATGCAGAGGTGGTTTTTTTTTCTGTTCTCAAACTGATCTCCCTGTTGGAGCTCAGTCTGGGGGAGTTATTTTTTTCTCCTTATCTTTCCTCATGTGGTGCATTTTTCATTGTTATACCTCTCTGACCTGTCTTCCCCATGTGATGTTTTGTGTAACGTATGTATGGTCGGAGGGTAAGATGGCGCCACCATTGCGTGCAATAGGTCGGCAGCCTTAACATGAACTTTCCCACTCGTGGGACTAATAAAGGTATCTTATTTTATCTCATCTTATCTTATCTTATCTTATCTTATCTTCCTCCTTTCAGTTCAGTTTCAGTTTCAGTTTTATTTGTCATATGCAAGTTAGCACAGGGTCAACATTGCAGTGAAATGTGTTTGACGAGCAGCAGTCACTCAGCAGCATGATACAGTAGGAGAAAATAAAATAAAATAAAATAATAAAGAAAATAGAAAAATGGTAAGGAGCAAAATAGAGAGACAAGGTAAAAGAGAAAAGATGACTAAATATATATGTATCTATAAATATAAATATATGTACACTAGTGATTAAATAAGAAAATCTTGAAAAGAAATATGACGGGAGGGCAGATGGGATATTGCACAGGAATGAGCAGCAGAAAATCACAGTATTGCACTTTTAAATATAAATATCAATAACAATAAAGTGGAGTGACCAGTGCAGATTAAACAGAGTACTTGTGAAGCTGCAGGGTAGCTTCTGAGTGCTGTGTTGTGTGTGTTTAAGTGTTGTGGTTGAGGTGTCGTATGGCTTGGTGGTAAAAACTGTTTTTGAGTCTTGTAGTCCGAGCAGACAGACTCCTGTAACGTCTGCCAGATGGTGACAAGGAGAACAGCTGATGTGCTGGGTGGCTGTGGTCCTTGATGATGTTGTGTGCTTTACGGAGGCATCGCTGGAGATAAATGTCCTGAATGGCAGGAAGCCTCGTGCCAGTGATGTGCTCTGCTGCCTTCACCACCCTCTGTAGTGATTTACGGCTGCTGGCAGAGCAGCTTCCGTACCAAACTGTGATGCAGCTCGTCAGCAAGCTCTCAATTGCACACCTGTAAAAATTTGAGGTGATGTTGGCGTTCATGCTAAACTTCCTCAGCCTCCTCAGGAAGTAAAGCCGCTGGCGAGCTTTCCTGATAGCAGTGTCTGTGTGAAGGGTCCAGGAGAAGTCCTCAGTGATGTTGACTCCAAGGAATTTGAAGCTGCTGACCCTTTCGACCTTGACACCGTTGATGTGGATGGGCTGGTGTTCCCTGACTGGTCGTTTCCGGTAGTCCACTATCATCTCTCTAGTTTTGCTGATGTTGAGAGTCAGGTTATTTTCCAGACACCACTCGTACAGCGCCATCACCTCCTCTCTATAGGCCGTCTCATCATTGTCTGTGATGAGGCCTATGATGGTTGTGTCATCCGCAAACTTGATGATGATGTTGGACACGTGTTTAGCAACACAGTCGTGTGTGAACAGGGAATACAGGAGGGGGCTAAGCACACAACCCTGTGGCGTTCCTGTGTTTAGGATGAGTGATGAGGAGGTGTGCTTACCAACTCTCACCACCTGGGGCCTGTTTGTGAGGAAGTTTAGAATCAATCTGAAGATCGGTGTTCCCAGCCCAAGGTCGACGAGCTTCGTGGCAAGTTTTGAGGGGATGATGGTGTTAAATGCCGAGCTGTAGTCGATGAAGAGCATCCTTGCATATGTATTCCCTTTCTCCAGGTGAGTGAAGGTGGTGTGCGTTGCCAGGGCGATGGCATCCTCTGTGGCTCTGTTTGTCCGATAGGCAAACTGAAGAGGGTCCAGTGTGTCAGGGAGGGAGGAGCAGATGTGACCTTTGACCAGCCGCTCCAGGCACTTCATGATGACGGATGTCAGTGCAACAGGACGGTAGTCATTCAGACAGGAGACCACTGATTTTTTGGGAACGGGAATGATGGTGGATGCTTTGAGGGACGTGGGGACCACTGACTGCCTCAGGGAGAGGTTGAAGATGTTGG
Source organism: Perissodus microlepis (assembly GCF_051167445.1). Lineage (NCBI taxonomy): Eukaryota > Metazoa > Chordata > Actinopteri > Cichliformes > Cichlidae > Perissodus > Perissodus microlepis. The sequence goes on along the minus strand of NC_140467.1, from coordinate 28,010,003 downwards.
TGAACACCTCTGCCAGCTCGTCTGCACACACTCTGAGTAGCCGGCCTGGGATGCTGTCTGGTTCTGGAGCTTTGTGAGGATTTACCTTTTTAAAGGTCCATCTCACAGCTTCTGTTTTCAGAGTTAAAGTTGCAGCCTCACTGTCCTCCTGAGGGTACAGGATCTGCTCTCTGTTGTCTGCGTCAAAACGAGCATAGAAGTTGTTAAGCTCGTCTGCAAGAGATGCAGTGGGCTGAACACTGACTGTGTTGACCTTCTTGTAGTCAGTGATGCAGCGCAGTCCATTCCACAGTCGCCTGGTGTCAAAGCTGTGGTAGCTGGACTCCATTTTGTCCCTGTAGTCCTTTCTGGCCTTTTTTATGGACTTTCGGACGTCATACCTGGCTGCTTTATATGCATCAGCATCCCCGGAGTTAAAGGCAGAGGTCCGCACTTTTAGCTTGGCGCGAACGTCTTTATTTACCCAGGGTTTCTGATTTGGATATATGCGGACAGTGGTTTTTGTGATGGTATCATCCATGCACTTTCCAATATATCCAGTGACAGAGTCTGTGAGTTCATTGATGTTGCCATCAGCTGCATCCACAAATATCTGCCAGTCAGTTGTGTCAAAGCAGTCCTGCAGGACCTCCTCAGCCTCACTGTCCCATTTGTAAATAACCCTGGAAGCTGGTTTTTCCTGTTTCAGTCATTGTCTGTATGCAGGCAGCAGCAGTATGGAACAATGGTCTGCCTTACCAAAAGCTGGGCGGGGGAAGGGTTTGTAGCACTCTTTGAATGGAGTGTAACAGTGGTCCAATGTTTGATCACCTCTTGTGGGGAAGGAGATGTGCTGATAGTATTTGGGGAGAACCTTCTTCATGTTGGCTCTGTTGAAGTCTCCCAGCACAATAAAGGCAGCTTCTGGATTTTTGTTCTCAAGTCCAGTAATGATGTCATACAGTTCGTCCATAGCCGTAGCTTTATCAGCGTGTGGAGGAATGTAAACAGCTGAGAGGAGAACTGAGCTGAACTCCCTCGGGAGGTAAAAAGGCCTGACTTTAATGGTCAGCAGCTCGAGGCTCTGAGAGCAGTAAGTTTTTAAGATACACACATCTCTAGCCCACAAGGAGTTAACCATAAAGCACACCCCTCCTCCCCTTTTCTTGCCTGAGTCCTTCGTTCGGTCTCCCCGGTAAACAGTGAATCCATCCGGCGTGATGGCGCAGTCGGGGACGCTGGGCTCCAGCCATGTCTCTGTGAAGGCCAGAACGCAGCAGTTCCTGATGTCTTGTTGGTGTTTAATCCGTGCACGCAGCTCGTCAAGTTTGTTGTCCAGAGACTGGAGATTCGCGAGCAGGATGCTGGGGAGAGGTGGCTTGCTGTTTCTCTGTCGCGTTCGGCACAAAACTCCGGCGCGTTTCCCCCTCTTTGTTTTCCCTCGACGTCGCGCGAGTAAACAAAGGATCCCAGGCAGCAGAGCGTCCACGGAGTCGAAACCCGCTGTAAAGTCCAAACTGGCTGACGAACGTAGCTCTAGAAGCGTTTGTCTGTCATACCGAGTGTATGATCGCGCTGTGTGCACAGAAATTGAAAGCAGTACAAAATAAATAATAACATTTTTGCTGAGATGACTGGGAGCTCTCGTCGGTGCAGCCATCTTACGGCGCAACCGGAATGCTCATTTAACCTCACTCTCTGCTGCTCTTCTACCAAGCCAACCCGTCTCATCTCTTTCCGCGACATCAAGAACATTGATATGGACATTCTCACTACCAGATTGGATAATGTTCAGATTCCGGACTTCTATTCTACTCCTGATGATTTGTTGTTATATTATAATAATTGTCTACGCACTGTCCTTGATTCTCTGGCTCCTGTAAAAACGCTCGCTCTGCTCCCTGGTTTACCTTTGACCTCCGAGCTTTGAAGGCCAAAGCTCGTCAGCTAGAGCGTAAATATAAGAAACTGTTGATTCAGAAATCTATAAATACCATGTACTTCAGTATAAAGACTCCATCAGCAAGGCCAAACAAAGCTTCTACTCTGGTATTATCAGTTCTTATGAGGGTAATGCAAGGACTCTGTTTTCAGTTTTTAACAAACTAATTCAAAACCCCAACGCTTTACCACCACACTTCTATTCCTCTGAAACCTGCAACTCCTTGATGCTGTTCTGGACTACGAAAATCAATAACATCCACCAGCAACTCAGCTCATATGTTGTGTCTACCCCCTCTCCAGAATCTTTTCTCCTTTTTGAAACGTTTTCCACTTTTCATCTTCCTGATTTAGCCGATATTTCTGAGTTCATATGTAAATCAAAGCCTGCCACATGTCATCTTGCCCCCATGCCCACAGGGCTTGTGAAATCCTGCCTCTCTTCTTTACTCCCACTCATCTCTGCTATCATTCACTCTTCTCTCACCACCGGTATCGTTCCCTCCTTATTCAAGACTGCTCTAGTCACTCCTATACTGAAAAAAACTTCTTTAGACCCTAACAACTTTAACAACCTCCGTCCGATTTCCAATTTACCCTTCATTTCTAAAATACTCGAAAAAGTGGTTGCAGCTCAACTTCAGTTACTCCTGGTTAATAATAATATTTACGAGAGATTTCAATCTGGTTTTTGCTCATGTCACAGTACAGAAACTGCTTTACTTAAAGTCACTAACGATCTTCTAATCGGAGCTGACTCTGGTCTTCTCACCATTCTCATCCTTTTAGATCTGAGCTCAGCCTTCGACACCATTTCTCACTCTGTACTTCTAAGCAGACTTTCCTCTCTCGGCATCTCTGACACACCCCTTGCCTGGTTTCAATCATATCTCCTCGACCGTTCCCAGTTTATTCAACTAAAATAATTCCGCTCTCGTCTGAAATCCTCCTTATTGGCACCAAATCCAACCTTTTGAAGGCGAACCATTTCTCACTCACCATCAATAACTCCACAGTTTTCCCTTCTCCTCAGGTTAAGAGCCTTGGTGTCATCCTAGACAGTTCACTTTCCTATAAATCTCACATCAATAATCTCACCCATTCTGCCTACTTCCAGTGAAATTCCGGATAATATTCAAACTTCTTCTGCTCACCTTCAAGGCCATTCATAACCTCGCTCCTCCTTACCTTTCTGACCTGTTAAGCACTACCTGTTCTGCCCGTTCACTTAGATCCTGTTCTTCTATCCAGCTTGCTGTACCTTCCTTCCGCCTCACCACCATGGGAAGCAGAGCTTTTAGCTGCTCTGCTCCCAGGCTGTGGAACTCTCTACCCCCAGAAGTAAGAAACATTGGTTTTCTCCCCCAGTTTAAATCCCAACTCAAAACCCATCTGATCAAATCTGCATATTCGCTGTGAATCCACTGTTTGTTAATTTTATCTTGTGCTTTTGTTTTATTGTTCTTATTTTGTCATCTTTCTATTATGTGTTTTATCCTATTGTAAAGTGTCCTTGGGTGACTTGAAAGGCGCTCAGAAAATAAAATTTATTATTATTATTATTATTGTTGTTGTTGAGTGACTTCCTGTCAGTTCTCAGTAAATGTGCGAAGTCAGTGCCAGTCTGCCGCTATATAAAGGTACTCACGGCTGCCTTTGTATGTGTATTTCCACAGGAGGATTTGTGGAAACAAGGAAGCAGCAGACAGACTGTACACAAGGAGCGGAGACGGAGCACGGGAGTAAGGAGAAGACACGGAACGGGAGTCGGGATCGCAGTGGGGATTTATTGTTGTTTGGATTGTTACATCACTGTAAATAAACGCACCGCCTTCATCAAAGAGTCCTGCATTTTGGGTCCTCCTTCCTCACATCCCCACAGTCTGCATGGCATTATTTGAGTTTCAGAGCTCATCACAGCACAGAAACAACTTTAGTGAAGATTACAAATGATCTTCTTATGGCCTCTGACAGTGAAATTATCTCTGTGCTTGTCCTGCTAGACCTCAGTGCAGCGTTCGATACTGTTGACTATAATATTCTATTAGAACGATTAGAGTATGCTGTAGGTATTACAGGTACTGCACTGCAGTGGTTTGTATCATATCTATCTAATAGACTCCAAGTTGTACATGTAAATGCAGAGTCCTCTTCACCCACTAAGGTTAATTATGGTGTTCCACAGGGTTCAGTGTTTGGACCAATTCTGTTTACATTATACATGCTTCCCTTAAGCAGTATCATCAGAAGGCATAGCATACATTTTCACTGTTATGCAGATGGCACCCAATTTTATCTATCCATGAAGCCAGATAACACAGAAACAGAGGCTGTGTCCCAATCCAGCGACCGCACGCTTCAGAGTACGTGAACTGCGGAAGTGAGAGGCTTGTGAAATGGGACAGTCTAGCCTTCGTCGCGCTGCTCAGGTTGTCTAGCAACCATGGATCTAACCACGAGAAATGTTTCATACAGCATCGTTTGACAGAAATGAAGGAGAAAAAATGTTTCTTTGTTCGCTCATTTTTTTATTACATCACTTTGATTAGTTGAGTATCTGAGGCTGAGACCACGGGACTGTAAAACATGATTGTTGGGCTTCATTTCTGTACTGAACAGTCATTTTAAGATTAGTTAGTAAATAACAATTATGTTGCTTATGCTGCTCATGAGACTAATGTCATCTCACTTTGGTAATGTAAATATAATATGGCCAATATTAAAGTTAGTATTATATTGTGGCGTGGGTGTGGTCTCTGGCCAGCTGCAGAGGAGGGGTGACGCAGTGAGCTCCCGGGGCGGCGCAGGGGCGGGGTGAACAGGTGTGCTGGGATCTGACAGTGATTGTGTCTCTTTATATGTTGGCAGTGACAGTCGGAGGAGGAGGGCGGTCGTGACAGCAGAGAGAGAGAGCTGGAGTGTCTGTGTCCCAGTAAACCACAGTGTTAAATAAAAGTTCTGCTGTCGT